>NC_077229.1:402574532-402922032 GCF_027887165.1 Monodelphis domestica | reverse complement strand
TGTTTTGGTATAGTTTATGGGTTAATTGGATTTATGCTGTCAAACTCAAAAAGTACTTTTTGAAATTTCAGTCCAAGTATAACTATCTCTTCTTGAAAATCATTTGAGAGGTATTTTTTTTGTCATCTAATTTGTTAATATCTAGAATTTGGGGAATTTGAGTTAACTTAAGATTTTTAATAATCATAAGAAGTTTTTCAATATTTCCTTTTTTATGTTTAGCTCCAATTTTGTCTAATCTGGACTTAAGGATGAAGTTCTTTCTTACAATTGCCCTGTTTTGGTTTATAGTATACTATTGTATGTTATTGGAATGGAGAGTAATGTTGACAAAAAGCGGCATGAAGTCCTTATAACTGAAAAGGTCTGTTTTTGGTTTTGTTAAGATAGAGTGCTGGCACATAATGAAAGCATTCATATTGCCAAAGCTTTTCTTATGCAATCATAATTTGCTTGCTTAACTGGTCAGCACCATCTGTACTGAAGCATTTCCAGCAGGTAGGATATTGGTAGTTTTGATTTTTTCCAGTATAGCTTGTCTTCTTGTGGTCCCAGAACACAAAGAGGCACCCTTTATCCTGAAGTCTCCCATATCAAGCAAATTATCAGGATGGCTTTGAATAGGGCTGGCTAATAACCAGATTTGTTTCCTCTGTTTCCATTTCCTTACTGACTATTATATCTTACTAAGTGGGTGCTAACTCAAATGGCAATATTACTGGATCCCAAATCCTTCCGGGGGGCTCTTATATTCCTTTCTAGTATCCAGAAACATGCAGTCTCCACTAGATATTATTCTGACTGACATTCTCCAGTGGTACTTTTCCTCACAATGTAGACAATGGGCTGGACTTTAAGGGGATTATTTTTATTATTATTATTATTATTCAGGTGGACTTTAATAACTAAAACTATACACATATACACACAACAGTAGTGGATCTGGAAAGGACAATAAGAATATGGCTTTTGATGAATATGTTAAAAATACTCATAGAGACTCCAAGATCATTCCCCAACCCCAAGACAAGTACACAGACATTTTACTATCTTGTAAAATTTCAGACTTCCAGGCAGATAATTATATTTAAGCAATTTTTCATTTGTGTTCAACAGATTTCAATTAGATTTTGATTGTTTCCTCAGTTGCTACTTTATAGCAATAATATTTCTTGTACCAAAGACAACCTGGACCATAAAGACCATATTTAGGTACTCTGTATGAAGAATGTAATGGATCATCCATAAATGGCTATTTGAAGGACTGTGATGTAGGGTGGGGAAAGCACTAGATGTTAGGAGACTGGTTTCAAATCCTAGTACCTCTGCCAAGTGTGTGAAATGTGTGGCTGACCTTCAGAAACTCATTTAACCACTGTCAACTTTAGTTCTCTCATTTATACAAAAAGGGGAATTGAACTGATGAATCAGCTTTAAGATACCTTCTAATTGTGGCATTTTATGAATATTTCTATGAAAGATTTCATGATATCTGTATCCTATTCCATTTAGAGTCAGATGATCTGATGATATCCAATGTCTCTGATTTTTCTTTGGTCTTACAGATATAACCTCAAATAGAAGCTATTCACAGAATATTTTTAGATCTGGGATGGCTTTTATATGTTGTCTAAAACTGAAATTTACAGATGAGGAAATAGAGGCACAGATTGTTTCAGTGACTTGTGCAAATTCAAAAGGCCAGAGGAAAGTATCACATCTGTAGTTAACCTAAGTCCTCAGACTCTTAATCCAGGATTCTTTTCAGTTTTTCATATTGTTCCTATTATAAAAACATGGTGTACTATCCAGAGTGCCGGACAGAAGTTAGGTTTGAGATGTGTTTCATAACACTTAATGACTGTATGAACCTAGTTGAATCATTTAATCTCGTTTAGCCTTGGTTTCATCTATAAAATTGGGTAATAATGGCATCTACCTCTGGGGTCTGTTGTGAGGTCAAATGAGATAATTTTTATTAAGTGTTCTGCAAACCTTTAAGCTCTTATGAACTCAAGGTATTACATTACTTGCAACAAGTTCCCATATAATTGTATTGGCATTCATGGGAACTACTTAATGGTCTAATTTTCAAAATATTAAATAACACATCTTAAAACTGTTTCTTACTTGAATTTGTTTCTTTCTTCCCGTTCTATCCTTTGTAACCTCTCTTCTCTCTCTTGGCGTCTCCTTTCTCTTTCTGCTGCTAATGATTCTTGGTGTTGACGAAATGATGATGTTAGGAGACCACTCAGTGGTGACCTAAAGAAGGAACAGAATGACATTACTTGGAGACTGTGAGAAAATGTACTGATGATCACTAGATACAAACTTTATTTTTATTATCCAGAATGTCTTGGAAATAAACACAGATGAATATTTTTTTTCATTTAAAAATCCCTTTTTAGTGTCTACTATGTGTAAGACAATGTGTTAGAGGAAGTAAAAAATAAACAATAATAATCACATCTAATTATAAATTGCTGACAATTAAAATTAATAGTATAAGTTCCTAGTGAAAATATAAAGATAAACAAGAAACAGTTTGTCCTTAAAAAGCTTACAATTAAGTACTGAAGTATTAAAAACATATACAAATAATTATACAAAATGGCATAAAGTAAATTCATAATAAAACTACAAAGGTCTATGAGATTAATTGAAGAACATGTGACCAAGAAGGTCCAGAGAAAACATTCCAGAAGAGTCAATATTTCAGCTGGGTCTTGAAAGATGAATAGAGGAATCATAGAAAGATTAAAACCATTAATCATAAAAACCCAAAACCATAGTGATTTAAATTGTACTTTAAATCTACAATAATTTCCAATGGCATATATAATAAATAGTATATATTTCTACACTGAATGAGTTCATATCCAATTATCTTGTTCTCTTTTCTACTGAGCTCCACAATCCTTTCTCATTCTGGAAGCTGCTTGTGCCACCATTCTCCAGAAACCTCCTCCAGGATAATCCACCTACTCTGCAGCCTCTTCATGCTGGAAGATCCCTCTACCTTTGTGGCCTTTTCTTCCAATTAATTGTATCCTTTGGAGACTCCCATTTTAAGGAAGGTCCCCAAGTCCAGCCGTGTTTATTCCTTCCATTCTCTCTTGGCCCTGCTCTGAATCCTCCACCAAAGTCTTACTCTGCCATACCCCAATGAATACTTTTCCTGTTGCGTATTTTTGGTTTGGGGTCATCTTTTCTTAGAAAATTATAAATTGCTTGGGGGCAGCTACCATCTTTCTTTTTTGCTTCTTTTTGTACCCCCAGTACTTCAGCATAGTGCCTAGCACATAGTAGGTCCTTAATAAATCCTTTCTGTTGTTGCAATGAATTGTTTCTACTCTATTTGCTGTTTGCTGATTATGCCTTCTTCCCTGCCCCCTTTACTCCCAACCCAATAATTATAAAGCATTGGACTTAATATTACAAAATTCTGCCCTGAAATCTCTCCTCCTTAAAGATGTCTCCCATGCACAGGCCAAGATCATGTAGGATTCCAGATGCTGCCATAGAGATAACCACTTGATATCAATGATCAGTAACAACTGAAACATAAGACAACAAATGGGAAAGTCAGAGCAGATAGTGCAGAAAAGATGTAAAATTCTATCTATTCCTGCCAGATCTGGAAATGGGTCCTAGAAAAGGTTACAAGGGCCTAGGAAAATCCAGGGGACTCCACAATTTCTCAACCCATGTCCTGCCAAGAAGGAGAAAAGGAGAAGCCACAGCTTAACAAAAGAGGCAGCATGATATAGTGGAGAGGGTACCAAATTTGGAATTAAGAAGGTCTGGATTTGAATCTTACCTCATAAGCTTAGTAGCTGATGGAGCCCCTACCTGGTCACTTAAAGTCTCTAGTCTCCAGTTTTTGCATCTGTAAAATAGACTCAGTGGGGTCCCTTATAGCTCTAAATCTATGATCTTATGCTTTGTTGTCTGAGTTTCCAGAAGGGATAAGTTTCAGGGAGCTGGATTCATAGGAGCTCCTTAAGCCAAAATAGTGGGGAGGAGAGGAATTGTGAATAGAAAGCATGATTTCATTACACAACAGAAAAACGGGTGGTGGTTTTGCTACCCAAGTGGTAAATCCAATTATCTGTAGGAGTATTAATTCTATTACCCCACCCTCATTAGTACCACAACCTAAATTGCCTGTACTTCAGCTTAGCAAGCTTGTCTGGGGTGGTATCTTTTCTTTGACTAAATTCTTTGTTGTAATACTTGCATACATCTCATCTTTTCTCCTTTTTTATGGGAACATCTGTTAACATGTCATCAAAAGGTCATAGGAATTTTTAGTAAGTGTCCAATTAAAGCAGGAGGATTCTCTTTAATGTGGAAGCCTGCTGGGCTTACCATGGGTGAAGGACACTGAGGCTGCTACTTAGATCGGGTGAAGGCTGAGTTAGTTCCTGCTTGACTTTGAGACTAAAGAGTGCACATTTCAGCAGGTAGTTATCATTAAAAACAGATGTAAGTTCTCTCTCTCTCTCCTGAATAATTGAGTTCAGAAGAGATCACAATGTGAACTAAAAACACTTCAGGAATGAGTTTTTCTTTCCCTGAAATGAAACAAAATTCCTTGAACGATTACAGGTCTCAGTCTCAACACCCTAAATACTTGCTTTGTTACCATTGTGAACCCTAGCTTTCTTCTCATCTAAATAGTGGCAGAAAAACAAGATAGAGGGATTTCTCCACATTTAGTGATTTGCAGGGCATGTTTTTGTGTTTTGTTTCCCAAGTTAGAGACACTATGAGAAGCAGCAGCCTATTGGAAGCCAGTTGGTATCAGTATATTAAGTCAATAAACTGAATTTCTCTAGGTCTTATCCCACCTAGATACTTATTACACACAGGAGGACAAAACCTGATATCCTATAAATTTGGTTTCTGGAAGTATGCAAAAGCCACAATATCAATGCTGGAATTCAGTCAAAACTATAAAAAAATTTAATATTACCAAGCACTATGAAAAAAAGTTTCATTACAGCCAACTGTACATGGTCACTCATTTCCTATAAATCTATCTTTAACAGATTTTTACTTTTCATTCTTCCTTCTCCAAAAAGGCACTGGCTGCATTCAATTAAGATTGTGAAAGACTAGTCTTGATTTTTCCCCATCCAATAAGAGGTGTGTGCTGCTTACCTCTCCCTCCAGACTACCTACGGAGAAGGACAACAGTGATGATTCTAAACTTTGGGTGCAAAACTATAATGATAAGGGGAGGCTAGATATGTCTGAAGCTTTAGTTACTATGCTCCCATCGGAATTGGGCATCTGCTGGGCTAACTGCCCCGGGAGGGAGCCCCACCTGGCAAGAAGTCTGAAGTATTGCCAAGGCCTTGTTAATGGAGTGAAACCACACAGGACTGCATACCACATACAAAAAGCAGGTGGAACAGGACCAGGAGAGGCAATTTTCAGGGGAATCTATAATCTACACAGAGTGGAAAGAGGTATACCATTTAATTTTGGCAGAACAAGGTACCAGGTGTTGTCTTGGATCCTTTCTCCAACTGGAGCCTCATCACATGATAGATTTTGATATTAGCTCCACATTGCAGACTGGGATGTCTGAAACAATCAGGGTTTTCCAACTCATTTGGATTTAATATGCATCTATTTATTTGTGTGGTTATTTATCTGGCTAGTCTTGGAAATACATTGGTAGCGTGAACTCTCCATGAGAAAATTTCCTCTAACAATTGCAGATTGGCAGCAGTGGTACAACTAAAAGTCTCCTTGAGTTGCCAGTGATTTAAGTGAGAAATTCAGTCACTTTTCCAGGATCACACAGCCAACACATATCAGAAGTGAGATAGGAACCCTTGTCTTGCTGTTTCTGAGGCTAGATCTTGCAACATTACTTTTTACATAATAAAATATACCGTGATAAATCCAGGGTTTCCATGCCTCTAAAGGGGGCTTATGTGAACTGTTGGCTTCAATAATGGTACCATTAATTAATGGTTCCTTTGGATGATTTCCGAGATCTTCTATCACAGATAAAGGACTCTTCTGGTATTGTTCACAAAATAGTTTGGAGTTAGTAGGGTGGATTCTGTGAGCTGATCCTTGGGCACATCCTACACATGCAGCATCTTCCTTTTCTGGATTTCTTCTTATGCAAGGTCCTGCCACAATGATTCTTCATCTCTACTAACAGTGTTCTTTGCCCTCCCTAAAATCAATTTGCATGTATTTTGCATTTATTTACTGTGTATATTAATTTCTTCCCAGAAGAATATAAGTTTCCTGAGGGCAGAGACTGTTTCAATTTCAAATATCTTTTTGTCGTCATTGAAAATCTTCTCTCTCTTGGTATTGGCTTAAAAATCTTCCTGATTTTATAGATGAGGTGGCATGATATGATAAAGCCAAAGTCACACTGCTGGCAAGTAACTAAATTATCAATCAAAAATTCTTACACTTAGGTTCATGAAATTACTTTAATAAGAATAAGATGAAGAAAACAGCTAGACAGTCCTCTGTATTATATATTCAAAAAGGGATTTCTTTTAAAAGATGAATTAAAATAGAGTTGTGGTTCCTTCCAAATCTAAAAGCATATGATTCTGTATGAAAAAGATCTGGACTCTTTTGAAAATATTAATAATATGGAAATAGGTCTTGATCAATGATATTTGTAAAACCCAGTGGAATTGCTCATTGGCTATGGGAGGGGAGGGAAAGAACATGAATCATGTAACCATGGAAAACTATTCTAAATTAATTAATTAATTTAAAAAATTAAAAAAATCTGGGCTTTGATAGACTATAAAGTTCAATATGAGTCAGTGTGAGATGACATCCAAAAATTAATGCAATCTAGAACTCCCTTAAGAAATGAATAGGGGGCATCTAGGTAGCTCAGTGGATTGAGAGCCAGGCCTAGAGATGTGAGGTCCTAGGTTCAAATCTGGCCTCAGACACTTCTCAGCTGTGTGACCCTGGGCAAGTCACCTGATCCTCATTGCCTAGCCCTTACCACTCTTCTGCCTTGGAGCCAATACGCAGTATTGACTCCAAGATGGAAGGTAAGGGTTTAAAAAAAATGAAATGAAGGAATAGCCTCCAGATAAAAGGAGGTGACAATTGTGTTGTAATCTGCTCTGGTCTGGTCAGGCTAGTTTTGAAGTATTATATTCTGTTCTGGGTACCACACTTTTAGAAGGACATTATGGAGAGTGTTCAGACAAGTGCAATCAGATTTCTGAAAGATCACAAGTATGTGACATATTAGGACTGATTGAAGGAATAAGGATATTTGACTTGGAGAAGACATGGGGTAAGGTGGTACATGATACCTGTCTCTAGGTAGGTACTTAGGAAGGTTTCCCAAGGGAAGAAGGATTGGACTTTGGTCTATCTGAAGCCAGCAGGCAGATCTAGGAAAAATAAGTGGAAGTTGCAATGGGGTACACTTAAGTTTTTATGTAAGGAGAAATTCTTAATAATTAGAGCTATTCAAAAGTGGAATAGTCTTCTTTATGAGCTAGTGGGTTCCCTTGATCTTTACAAAAAAAAAGCTAAATGTGGCTTCAATGACTCTGGAAGAGAGAAAGGGTGATGATTTTGCCAATCCTATTAAAATTTAGTTCAAGAAAAATTCAAGACATCATTCATCCTGACATCACTGGTCTTCAAAAATGAAGGCTGGGCCAGAGAAAGAACTGTGGGAGTAGAAATGCAGAAGAAAAAAAAGTATGATTAATCACATGGTTCAATGGGGATGTTATTGGGGTTTTGGTGTTAAAAGATCACTCTACTGCAAATATGAATGATAAGTAAATAGGTTTTGGACAACAATACATGTATGGTCCAGTGGAACTGTTTGTCAGATTTGCAAGGGGGGAGGGAAAAGGGATGGGAAAAATTATGAATCATGTAACCATGGGAACAATATTCTAAACAAATAAATAAACTATATTTAAAAATTAAGGATGGGGACAGTTAGGTAGCATGGTTGTGAATTTTAGATTTACTCCACCCTGCTTAGTCTAACAAAACAGGAATGTCTACACTCCTACTTAAGGATTAAGTGTTGAGAAGGATGGCCTATGACAGACACGTGCTAGCAAATGACAAATCAGAAACAACTGACAGACTCCCTGGGCCGTCCTAAGTCAAGCTTAAGCTACCATTGGTACATGTAAGATGCAGGAAGTGATGTAAAAACGGTCTGTATATTTCACGTCACTTCCTCTCTCCACTCTCTTTTTGCAGAGATGTGGCTCTGGCTCTCGTGGCAGAGAGGTGGCTGGTGGCAGTGTGCTAAGCATCTTGGCATCTTGGTGTGGCTGGAGCTATTGTCCAGGTTTGGTGGTGAGCATCCTTGATACAATACTGGGAGAAGCTTAGTAACCTAGTTCAGATGAGGCGTCTTTACTGAGCTCTCTCAGAGTTTAGACTGATTCCTTTTTCCTTTACCTTCCAAAACACTATCCTCTTAGGAAGCCTCTAATCTTCTGAGGAGGCCTCATGGTGGAGGTCTTTGAATTCCCCCTGGCACAGGCTAGGCCAGAGAAAGCCAATACCCTTTTCCCTCTCTCTTCTTAATTCCTTCCTTCTATATTAATTAAACCACCCTAAAATTCCAAACTGACTTGAGTATTTTTACTAGGGATTTGAATTAAATCCCTGGAAACCAATTAAATTTATATTCAGTATCAACCCTAAATTTACCCTTATATGGTAGATAAAGCACCTATTGCCAAATTTGGTCTTTGACACTTCTAACTATGTGACCCTGGTCAAGTCACTTAACCTTGACTACCTAGTCCTTCTCACCCTTAGAACTGATATTAAGACAGAAGGTTGGGGTTTTTTTTTAAGGACAAACAACAACAGATGTCCGTTTGTTTGGTCTGTTATAGTAGGGATTTTTGAAGCCTGCGGATTAGACTAGATGACCAATAAGGTTCCTTTCAATTTTAGACATTTGGGATTCCTTCAGTCTCAGCTCAAAAGCTAAGAAAGCTTCCATGATTTCCCCACTACCAGGAGAGGGATTTTCCCTTCTTGTAACACTAACAACCAGCCCTTTATCTATATCTCTATTATGTGCAATTATTACATTTTGTTTCATACTAGTTATTTCCATATATGAATTATCTTCCCTTCTTGTGATAGGATGCTTGAAGTTTAAAAAAAAATCATACTTTTCTCCATCTCCCTCAGTACCTAGCACATAGGAAGCAATAATTTTAAATCAGATTACACTTAGTATATTTCATATTAAATTTCCCATGCATGTGAAAGTACTATTAACTTTTTGTCAAGAGGCTAGGGGAAGAGAAGCTTAAGGATAACAAAGACCAGTTATGGGGGAACCACCTTTAAGTTAAATTGGTTCATGGCACCAGAAGGACACTGGATACAGCAACAGAAATATCATACGATGATTAATAGTGAAGGAATAAACCATTATCAGCAAAACAAGGTCCCAAGATATCCACAAGGGAGCCATGATAAAAAAAAAATGCCATCCATAGCCAAAGAAGGAACTGCTGTAGTCTGAGTGAAGATCAAAGCAGGTCATCTTCCACTTTATTTCCTTCATGAGTTTTTTTTTTTATTGTATGTGTGATACGCATCTTTTATTACAACACAAACAACATGGAAATATGCATTGTATGACATCAAGACTATTTGTCACTTTGGGGAGGAGTGGGGTAGGGAGGGAGGGAGAAAATCTGAATCCGAAAATATCAGAAAACAATTTCAAAAATGGTTTCTACATGTAACTGAAAAATAATTTATTAATTAAAAACTAAACTGGCTTATGGCTAAAGTGTGAAGAAGAGGCCTCAGAGAGAAGGGTGGAATAATCTTAATTTCTCCTAAAGCTCAAGAAGATAATTCTGACCTTAAAAATTTCTGGCTTTTGTCTCCTTTCAAACCTCAAGTGAAAGTATGAGCTAGAAGCCCAGAATCCTGGGTCCTATCTTCATGCTAGTGGAGAAATGGGGTTAAGTAAGAGCAAAATCATGGCTCTTAGATATTCCTCCATGCTTTTTTACCCCCTGATGCTCATCATTCTTCCCCATTCATCTACCTTAGCCTATATATTGGTACCTTGATTTTCCCCAGAAGCAGCTAAGTGGTGCAGTAGATGGAATGCTGGGTATGGAGTCAGCAAGAAATGAGTTCAAATCTAGCCTCAGATACTTACCAGTAATGTGACCTTGGGCATGTCATTTAACTTCTATCTTCCTGGATCCTGGCTTAGCTCTCTAACCAATAAACCACCTGACTCCCATAATACGCCTTTAAAAAAAATCTTTACCTTCTGCCTTAATATCAATTCCAAGACAGAAGAGTGGCAAGGGCTAGACAATTGGGGTTCAGAGTTGCACATCTAAGAAGTACCTGAGGCTAGATTTGAATCTAGGTCCTCCCAACACCAGGCATTGTGCTGCCTAACTGCCCTTAGACAAATCTATTTCTAAAGCAGGACCTTAGAGATAAGTGGGTTCGAATCTGACATATCACACATGAAGAAACTTACACGAGAGGTTCAGAGACTTCCCACAATGCACTAAAGATTTCAGTGAGTTAGTGATAGGACTGGGACGAGAGCCTACATCTCCCACCCACTGGTCCAGTATCATTCCATTGCTCTGCGCTGTCTCCTTCCGGATTAGGAAAACTATAAAAGTCCTAAGTCAGAGAAAGTTTCTCTTGTGCTAAGCTCAATTTTTCCAGACTTAAAAAGCATCTGCATTTTCTTCCCTGACAGGTACTTAGCACTGTCTCCTTTCTGAAAATCTGGACACAGAGAAGACTCTAGGAAATGCTAAAAGAGTCTTCTCTCTGCTGAAAGATATTCCCTTCGATCTGGAAATAACAAGTCCACGTTTTCCATTATATAATCAGAGCGTTAATATGTGAGCAGCAGTTGCTCCATTTTCTCAAAATTCTCTCTTTCATCGATGGAAAAGTGATCTGCTGGAAGAATAATCCCAGACAACTGGTCACAATAGACCTTAAGTAATTGAGAATGTCTCTTGGCTCAAGCAGCACAAAACAACTGGCCCCGCGGAAAAGACACAACAAAGGGGGCGTGCTCGGCCAAGATCCATTATCCTTCCCAGTTTGGGAAAGCAGTTCTGTGATTCGTACTGTTTTTTTTTTCTTCTTCTTTGATAGATCAGCCCTGTATTGATCTAACAAGCTGCAGAGAGACCAAGTCTTAAATTGTACAATGTCTTCATACAAATTAGTCTAAGAAGTAGGAAAACCAGAGCTTGAGCCACACATTAACTTTGTCTTTTAAAAGGCCACTTGAAAGTAGGCCTGTAGACACTGCTGCTAGGGAGGTAGAGGGCAGGTGGATCATTTGAACCCAGGACTTCTGAGCTGAAGTGTGCTGAGCTGATCAGGTCTTTGCAGTAAATCTGGCACTAAGCTGGTGACTCCCTTTCACTCTCCCCATTCTTCACCCCCTGGGAACGAGGAGCCACTGGGATATCCCTGAGGGGTGAATCAGCTCAGGTCATAGTTCCTATGATGAACAGCAATGGGATCAGAACTTGAGTAAACTTGAAGCCTGGGTGAGGTAGAGACACTCGGTCTCAAAACAATAATAGTGAAAATAATAATGACAAATAATAATGGCCAGCATTTCTATAGTGCTTAGTAGATACAAGGTACTCTGCTCAGCGCTTTACAGGTATCTCATTTGGTCCTCACAACAACCCTGGGAGGTAGATGCTATTATTCTCTTCATTTTACAGAGAAGAAAACTAAAGCAAAAAGGCATTAAAAAACTAGCCCAAGGTCATAAGGCTGCTGAGTGCCTGAGGATACATTTGAGTTCAGGTTTTCCTGACCCCAGCCCAGCACTCTTATCTACTATACCAGCAAGATATTTGAAAACAGTCTAGACAAAAGGCCTATTTCAAAGAAATCAGGACAATTTTGATTAAACTGTTTGGCACTTGGTGTTTTCCCTTTTCTGCTTGTCCCATGGCAAACCTCGGACCCTGAGCCTCAAGGAGAGCAACAGCCTCAAGGTCTGACACTTTGCTTCTGGCCTGGATCCTGTAGCCAATACTAGGGGAGCCAGCTCTGTGGAGAAGGATGTCACCCCAACTGTCACTGGCATCCATCCTCAACCCAATCAGAACTGATTGCCCACCCATTGCCATTAATAGAACTGGCGAGCCAGCCTAGCTGAGGGAGAGACAAGATGTGGCCAATGGTGGGCAGGTCAAATCACTTTATCTCCCACCTTCTCTCAGACCCAGGTAGAAATAGCCTAGAATCCGGAGCCTCCAAACTCTGAAGAACAGCAGCAAGCTCCCCCCACCCCCCAGTCCCTCCTGCCTTGCTTCAAGCCAAACTTCTTTTGCCACCACTACTGCAGCCCTTGCAGATGTGTGAAGTGTCAACTTCCTGGGAGAAGGGCTGACTCTGCCTTCCTAGCAGCCATGCTCCCGACCCCAGGGAAACATCATTTTCTTATCACAAGGTTCTTGGCACTGTTGAATGGTTCAACATCAGACAAGGCCATAGTTTTATCAGTGGAAATGATGTTAAGTAGCAATAAGGTCCCTGATCTCTAAGGATCCCATGGAGGTGCAGCAGATACCTCCTAGACTGTCCCCACCTTATTAGAATATGAATGTTGCTTTTCCATTTATTGCTGGTTATCACATTGTTTTCAGATAGCACACATTTCATACATGCTTTTAAAATTTATTCATATTTAATTTTTATAACATTTCATACATGCTTTTAAAATTTATTCATATTTAATTTTTATAGTAGCTAGAACTGAGCTAGGAACTATTTAAGTCATTGCTTTAAAAAAAAATAAACCTTACTTTCTGTCCTAGAATCAATACTGTATGTAAGGACTTTGAAGGTTAAGTGACTTGCTCAGAGTTATATAGGTAGGAAGTGTCTAAGGTCAGATTTGGACCAGGACCTAAGCCTGGTGGTCAATGTACTGAGCCACCTAGCTGCCCCCTCAATTATTGCTTCTTGAACTGAATTGACTATGGATTGCATAGAGTCCATATGGCATGAGAAGATGAAAAGGCAGCCTTGGCAAAAAGAACTAAATTCATATTTCTCCTCTGATGCCTACTGACTATGTGACCTGGGCTAAGTCACTTAATTATCAATATTCCAGACAAAAATGTTACAAAATGATACCAATTTTGTGGTAAGGAATATCTTCATCGACAATCCCTATAACAATGAAATCACAATTCTAGAATGAAAAAAAAAGGTAAACCTACAAAAAAATGAGAAACATTATAGAATCAACAAAATTTAGGATGAAAAATTATTTCAGAGGTTATCTAATCTAATCCATTACCTAAATAAAAAATTCCTTTCAAAGTATTCCAACAAGTGATCATTCAAAGTCCATGAGTTATGGGGAAACATCTACCTCCAATGGGAGCTTAAACAATTTTGGGGAGGGGAAACAGCTTTAGCTATTAGTTTTTCCTACTATCAAGTCAAAATCTGCCCCCCCAAAACTTCCATTCATTTCTTTATTCTTCCACATGAGAGTTCACAAAATACTTTAAGACCATTATTATGTCTCCCTGGGGGTCTTCACTGTTCCATTCTAATTATATCCTATTCCTTCAATTGATCCTCAACATTCATGGTCTCCAGGCCTTTCATCAACCAGGTCACATTCTGATGGGCCCCTAAGTTATTGGACACCTAAGTAAAGGAATCATAGTACAGTGAATAAGCCTAAGTGACCTTGGAATGAATCTAGGACAGTTTTGTGTACTATCTCCCTAGAAATTCTAGCAGAAGACACATCATCTTGAGTATGTTTTCATGTATCTTATGGATACCCCTGAATCCTCCAATCACCATGCAGACTGTACCTCATAGATCAATACCTTGACAGGATGCATTTTTCTCTTCAAGATCCTCTGTGATTGGCTATCTGTTACTATGAAAACATTGCCTGTAGCCATGTGGATGGATAGGTTTGGGTAGCAACCCAGATTCCTATAAATATTATTACCTCCCTCAATAAAGTTGATATCGATGCCATTTGATTGTTATCAGCTCTCCTGAGTCCGTCTGCATTCTTATCCTTCAGGACCCCCAACCAGGTGGTCCCCGGTAGTCTCTGACAACATTCCTCTGAATGTACCCTAGTGGGGTGATGTCCTTCCTAAAATGTGCATTTCAGAACTTAGCCCAATAATCTACATATAGTTTAAATAATACAGAGTATGGATAGTACTATCACCTCTTTTTTTTTCCTGAAAGTATGCTTTCTATTACTGTAATCTAAAGTTATTAGCTTTTTTTTTTGGCTGCCATCTTGCATTTTTTACTTGCATTTTTACAAATTGACTAGGTTCTCTTAGAGAAACAGCAAGTAGATGTATTCAGGCGCAGTCAAAGCAATGGCTCTCTATACATAATTTCCACATATAATCTTTGCACTCAGATATACCTTGATAATTAGGTGGATCATTGTTGTAGGTACTCCTGCTGAGGAAGACTATAACCCATACTTGCTTACTTATTTTGTGATTCTTATCATTTCCTTCCCAAAATACTCCCTAGAGAATCTACTCAATCTGTTTCAGGTCTACATCTTGAGTTTGGGGCATTTTATGGATACCTGTGCAACATCCTCATCAGGGACATGAAGAAGTAGGCTGGTCATGGGATGAGAATGTGAAATTGGGAGTCTAAGTATTAAACTGATATTCATGTCCTACATGCAATACTGGTTATATCATTTCTTAATAATTAGCCACTCTGAAATATGCTGGAATCTCTTTAATCTCATTTGTTAGGGTTATTATTACATAGATACTACTCATCATTTTAAGGAAAGACTCTTTTATTTCCTTGCTCTCAAGTGTTTTTAATAGGAATGAGTGTTGTATTTCGTTAGACTTTTTCTCCATCTATTGAGATAATCATATGATTTCTGTTAGTTTGGTAACTGATATGATCCATTATACTGATAGTATTCCTCATATTAAACTAACCCTTGTGGCAGTTAGGTAGTTCAGTAGATAGGCTATTTATTATCATCAAACATCTTTCCACTTTTCCTTTTTTGTTACTGACATAGGGTCATAGGATTTAGAGATAGAAAGGACCTCAGTGGCCATTTATTTAAACAGTCTTGTTTTACAAATGAGGAAACTGAGGTAGATAGTTTCATTGCTTGCCCAAAGACGCAAAAAAGTAAACATAAGAGTTAAGATTAGATATCAACATTTGATATTAATTATTGTAGTTTTCCAGTCTGCTGCATTTGATTCTTCAGACTTGAAAGGACCACATTTCACAGATAACATTGCTAAGAAGAACACTTATGTTAAAAAATGTGCTTTTATAGCAGGAAGTATCTCAGGATCACTACAACATCTAAACAATTGTCCAAGTACAATCCAGCCTTCTCTCCTCTTCCTAAGTACCGATCCAAAATATTTGTACGGATTAATGAATTACCTCAATGGACTGCCCACCGAATTAAATACCATAATGTGGACCATTATGAATTCCCCATCCACTTAGAGTGGATTGCAAAGTTGGTCTCTTTTGAGTGCCTGTGAAACTCATTTTAGGAAACCCTGTAATGTTCCTTGGACTTGATACAAATAGTCCATTGTCATTCACAAACAAAAAACATATGGAGATCCTAATCATATGAAATTTCTTTTCCATTTGAATTGCATGAAAGACATCCTCCATGACAGTGGTTAATACTTTTATCAGCTGTCTTCTCTGTTGTAGATGCTGCTTGATTTTGATAATCAGAAAGAAGAAATTCTCTCTCTGGTTTTATCTATTAAGTGTTCTTATATAACCTTAACATATGCAGGAAGGTCATACTATTAGGGTTAGGGTTAGGGTTAAGGTTAGGGTTAGGGTTAGGGTTAGTTTCCTTTTGGAGGGAATAAGGTGACCATCAAGTATCTTCTAAAACATTTTCCTTTTTTAAGTATTTTAAGAATTTTAACCAACATGTCTCAATGGCTAAAGAGTCAAACCTAGAGATAGGAGGTCCTGGATTCAGATTTGATCTCAGACACTTTCTAGCTATGCAACCCTGGGCAAGTCCATTGCCTAGGCTTTTCTACCCTTCTGCCTTAAAACCAATATGCAGTATTGATACTAAGACAAAAGGTAAGGGTTTTTAAAAATCTATACCTGAGTCCCTCTGAAAGTGGGTATCTTCCCTAGGATGAAAATGAAAGCTACTTCTCTTTTAAAAAAATGTCCTTAGGTTCACAGTCCATAGGACTTCCTTGATTCCTTTCTTCTGATCAGGGGTGCTTAGCTCTCATTTGGTTTCCCTGAGATATCTACCCATATCTCTAAGTTTATTTTGTTCTCATCTCCAGTTTTGCCCTCAATGACTTTTATCTCCTACCACTACTCATAAAAAATTATTTTACCAGCCAGCCCATTTGATATTTGTCCTATTTCTTTTTACTTCTGCTTTCTCTCAGAATCTATAGGACTTTTTATTCTTTGCTAAAATCCCTCAAAGGGCAGGTAGATGGTTCAGCAAATAGCATGCAAGGGCCTGGAGTCAAGAAGATCTAAGTTCAAATCTGACCTCAGACATTTACTAGCAGTATGACTCTAGGCAAGTCACTAAACCCTATGTGCCTTAATTTCCTCATCAGTTCCATGAGCCAGAGAAGAAATGGCAAGCCACTCTAGTAACTTTTGCCAAGAAAACCCCAAAAAGGGTCACATAGAATCAAGACACAACTCAAAAACCACCAAACAACAACAAAATCCCTCAAAGCTCTTTATCATTCCATCCCTATGATTTTCATCAGTTCATATACTCCAATATTCCATATTGTAGCATAAGATACCATATCCCCTCTAAATATCTTCTTCTCATTGATTTACAGCATTATTATGATTGTAACTGGGGTGTATGAGAGATCAATTTAATATGGAAGCAAGACCTAGCACCCTTGCTACCTTCTCCACTTATCCATTCAGTTGATCCCATTCATAACCCAGGTATCTTAGGGGCCCTAGGAGAAGGAAATGATAGCCATGGTCATGAGGGGAGGGGGTTGCCTGAATGCTGGGGCTGTGGGTGGGTGAGAAGCAGGCCCCCAGTGATGTGAGCATCTGGGGCAAATTATTTTACCCAGTCGAGTGCATTGAACCCAGATGGAACTCAATAAACATTTGTTTGTTGATTTGACTTGAAATAAAACTGGATAAGGGCCAAAATAATGAGATACAAAAAGCTCAGTGGGTGAGTCAATGAAAATTTCAGAAATGATAAAAATTTCAGAAACAAAACATTTGTTAACATGAACAGGGCTGGCGTGATACCATTGGGGGCTGCTATATAAATATTCCCTGGCCCCCTCATTTAGCTATGGTAAATTGTGTTTTAACCATTGCCATCACATGTGAGTCACTAGCATTTCATTTAGGATCTATAAATCTGCCTTCACAGGAATTCAGTGATATGGATACTCTGTCTCTGACACCATGAGCAAAATGTCACTTGTCTTCATTGCCTAGTGCAGGCAATTGGTTGATGACAGGTTTTCTTTGTCATTTTTCTTGCTAGCAAATATCTGAAAGTGATTTGGAGATTATTTTGACAAATTCTTTTAATATTGTCCTCTTTTGGTAGACAGTTGTTATTAATGAATTGTTTTTCAGTTTTGTCCAATTCTTTGTGACTCCATTTGGGGTTTTCTTCACAAAGACACTGGAATAGTTTGCCATTTCCTTCTCCAGCTCATTTTCTGGATGAGGAAACTGAGGCAAACAGGGTGAAGTGACTTGCCCAGAGTCTGGGCACTTACATAGCTAATAAGTGTCTAAGGCCAGATTTGAACTCAGGAAGATGAGTCTTCTATCTATGCTACCCAGGTGCTCTATCTTTCAGATAGAGCTCATAGTAAAAATGTTATTTTTATTATGACATATAAACACAATATAATAAATATAATCTTATAATATGACCAAGAAAATGATGAAGTGGAGGGAAGTGATCCCTAGAGGGGAATCAATTAGAGGGAATGGATCCCTAGAGAGGACAAGGTTTAAAGTTAGAATAGTCAGGTTCACATACTCCCCTTGATACACACAGACTTTGTGACCCTCATCAACTCATTTAACCTCTCAGTGTCTCTGGTATCTCTTTAAGACTTTAAGTTGTACCAATCTACATTGGTAAAGGGGAGGAAGGTTCCTCATGATTCTCTGACCCCTACATTCTTGAAATCAAAGCTCCTCACATACACAACAAAACCAACAAATAAATAAATGTTTTTTGAAATTATAAAACTAAATCAGTATCTTTGCTGTCTGAAAAGTCAAAACAAGGAAGTTACACAAAGAAAGACTAAAACATAATTAAAATTCACAAGAGTCTTCCAGTGCTTGCATTTTGATCTACTCTATTGCCATATGACCATTCTCTTTGGTCACTGACATTTAAACCATTTGCTCTAAAATAAAAATTAATTAATGTTCTAGAGCTTTGCCAAGATTATGTTCTTCCCAACAACATGGCACAAATGAATTTCACTTACCAGGGACTTTCATCTTTTCTGTAAACATTACTAACAAATTTTAGCATTATTGAAGCTGGTTCTTTGTGAGAACCATCTGGAATACAATCCATGTAGACACTGATTTTTAGCAGGTTTGATTCAATTATTTTCTTTGTCTCTGTCCCAAGAGTAACACAAATGAACTCATTCTGAATATCTTTCAATAGGTAATAGGAAGAAGGGTCAGGGTGATTTGGGAGCTAGCATTTCCTGACTGAGTTTTTTTTTAAACCCTTACCTTCCGTCTTGGAGTCAACACTGTGTATTGGCTCCAAGGCAGAAGAGTGGTAAGGGTAGGCAATGGGGGTCAAGTGACTTGCCCAGGGTCACACAGCTGGGAAGTGTCTGAGGTCAGATCCGAACCCAGGACCTCCCGTCTCTAGGGCTAGCTCTCAATTCACTGAGCTACCCAGTTGCCCCCTGACTGAGTTTTAGGAGGAAGAATGTCTTTCCATTTACCTGTCACAAGGAAGAGCAAAGGGGGTTACAAGGTTACATCCATACCCTAACACACATTCAGACTCTCTGAATTAGAAAGTTTTGTCTTCAAACCTTGAATTCCATAAAGTTGGAAAGTGAGTATAGGTCAGGTCTGATTTCGACTTTTGTAGATTGAGGAAAATGGGCTCTGTTGGAGTTAGTCCAGGCTTTCCTTTTAATATTCTAAGTAATTCCCCCTCTACTTTCACATTTTCCGAGTTCTCCTCTTATTTAACCCTCAAATCCTGGTTCTAAATATTCATCCATTTCACTTAGATTGTCAGATTTACTGGCACATATTTGGACCAAATAGCTCCTAATAATTGCTTTAATTTCCTCTTCATTGGTGGTGTTTGATGATGGTAATTTTCTCCTTTCTTTTTATAAAAAAATCAAACATACAAAGAGTTTATCTATTTTATTGTTGTTTTTCATAATGGGCTGACTCTAAATCAAGGACTTCATCAGCCCTATCCATGACCCAGATGACTCTGACTACTTGCTATTACACCACAGCAAGAGAGATAGGTTAGGGCAAAGGTGGGAAAAATTACTCACTAGATCTTTACTGACCCCCTCATGTGCTCAGCCCAAGCTGAGCTGAACTATAGGTGACACATATCTGTTATCCAAGGTGATAACTGATAGAGCAGCCCTGAGGGCCCTTGTACAAAGCATAACCTACAGATCCTATTATGCCAACCCTTAAAAGTCCCTGACTTTTTGATGGAGGCAGCATGCCCCCTCCCAAAATAAAGAAAGTCCAAGAAGATGTTGTCAAGGATACAGCTGTCCACCTTGTGACATAGAGGTCATGGATTGGTCCAAGATTTTAAAGATGACCTAATCTATGCCTTTTCATTTTACAGAAAAAGTCAACATTAGCACTCACAAGCTCCCCAGGCACCTGATACATAGCAGGAGAGAATACTAACCCAGTCATACAGGGAAAGCCAGCTGGGAATACCATAGTCCTATAACCATACTATACTTTTACATAGAGGTCTTAGCTTTCTTCATCTCTTTTAGAGAATAAGAGACTCTCAGAATACCCCCAGGTCCCTCACAAATCTAATCAAACCTATACCTGATTAGGAACCCCCTCAACACTATCCAGACAAATGGCCATCCAGTCTCCCATTCCCCAATGGGAAATTCATAGCTAAGGAAGGAAAGGCTAGTGACATCCTCTTACTATTCCCATTTCCCTTAACAACCTATTATGAATGTATTTGAGCTCTTCCAGACTAGGTTATATATTTCAATATGCACTATCTCACAGGGTGTAATGAGTCCCATATGTCTACTATATTGGGCTAAGAAGCGCTGCCTTTTATTTGTCTTATACTAACCGCCTTTCAAGATAATAAGCTCTGAGACTGTGGTATGTTGGGCCAATCTATAACAAAGAGGAACCCAAAGGTCTTAGCTCTTTTGCTTTTATATACTTCCTATTGGCAGTCTTACAATAGGAGAGAGGCTCATACCCTTGTTAGCATCTGGCAAGAACTGCTGCCTTTGTGTCCTCACAGCTCAACTATCTTGTATCCCTGATGTGGGCAACACTCAAAAAGGACTACTCTTGTAAACCTTAAAATTTCTTAGACTTATAAATGTTGGAAATTTCACCATTGGGAAATTTCATACTTGAAAAATTTCCTATTGATAGTGGGAACTCTATTGGAATGTGAACCCCATTGGCATGGGAGGTTCCTCCTCCTCCCTTCTTAAGATTACTTTAGGACAGAAACCTTTTGCTGAACAATGGAAAGGGCTTTGACCTATGCTTAAGCATAGAACAGGAATTTCTTTGAGTCATGATTGATTTTAGAATTGATACAATAGAGATACTTGGAATGACAGAAACAGGTCTTGGAAAATACAATTTCCACCCCACTCAGTCCTAACAGGATTTAGGAAGGGCTGCAGCAAAGGATCAAGATTTAATTATTTGAGAATATGACCTTCAACAGACATGTGCAAAGCCACAGACCTCTGGGCGGTCCTGGGTTAAGCTAGAGCCACCATTGGCACAGGGAAAGACATGGACAGTGATTGGTAGATGTGAGAACTGAGGGGAGGGAACTTGGATGGTTTCCTTAAAGATAGAGGGGTCTGAGGACTGAGGGGTGGTGGGTTGGGAGGTTTTTGGTCTGAGAGGTGGTGCTTTGAGGATTGGCTCTGAAGGAAGCTGGAGGTGGAGGCCCCTGAGACTGTTTCTCCATTTTGGTCACGTGAGTAATAGGGACTGATCTCTTTTCTTTGCCTCAGCTATCTAAGGGCTTGGGCCTTTTGGCCCAGCCTAAACAGAAGGGGTATTTAAGCCCTATTCCCTTCTCTCCCCTTTCTCTCTCTCTCTCTCTCTCTCTCTCTCTCTCTCTCTCTCTCTCTCTCTCTCTCTCTCTCTCTCTCTCTCTCTAATACCTTTCTTCATCCTGTTTGTAATTAAACTCCATAAAAGGTTGACTGCTGACTTGAGTTTTCATTTAGGAATTACATAGCTGAATTCCTTGGCAACCTTAAATTAATATATATCAGTCTTTTAAAGTGATTTCCTTGTCACACTCTGTTACAAGTAGTACCCAGCAAAATAATATTCAGAATAGGTACTCAGTCTAAAGAGAGAAAGAAAATATAAAAAATGGAGGAGGGGAATAATCAATTTTCCAATTGTCATTGGAGGCAAATTAACCTCTGTGATTAGCAAACATGTAGAAATTTCTCCTCATAGACAGCACAGTACTAGCCTGGATTCTCATCTTGATTCTGTCACTAGAGAACTGAGTAAGGTGGACTAACAATGTGACTTCTCTGGACTTCAGTTTTCCTTATTTGTAAAATGAAGAAAGACATGCAGATTAAGTGGCCCTCAAGGTGACTCAGTGGATTGAGTGCCAGGTCCAGAGTCAGGAAGACTCCTCGTCCCGAGTTCAATCTGGTCTCAGATAATTACTAGCTGTGTAACCCTGGGCAAGTCACTTAACCCTGTTTGTCTGTTTCCTCATCTGTAAAATGAGTTGGAGAAAGAAATGGCAAACCATTCCAGTATCTTTGCCAAGGAAACTCCAAATGGGGTCATGAAGTCATACAATACTGAAAAATGACTCAACAACAACACCATCACAGAAGCTATTAGAAAATAAATTATTTCCTTGTGATTCTATAACCAAAAAGCATCCAAGGCAGGATTCAAACCCAGGTACACTTAATTGCCTCTCATAATCCTATAAAATCCAAATTCTTCTTTGGGTTTCAGTAAAATGATGGAGTTGGACTGGATGACTCCAAGCTTAGAGGTCAACTGGTAACATAAGAACTGGATCTTATCAGGTCCTGTTAGAGCTTACTTAAGAGTAAGTGATCATGACATAATATAATAGGAATCAGTTACCTTACCCTTTTAAATCCACTCTTTTGAGTCATTAATTCTTTCAATTAATAATTGTTCATTTTTAGCATCCTCAGTACCTTCTTGCTTTATTAAAGGTCTCTCCAATGCCTCACTGTGATTCTAGGCTTGTGAAGGCTAAGCCAGAAAAGCACAATAGCTCACTGACATTTATAGAGCACTAGATTAGGTGCCAGGCACCATGCTAAAGGTTTTACAAATATTATCTTATTTGAGACTCACAATAACACTGTGAAGTGGGTCCTATTATGATCCTCATTTTATATACAGGAAAATTGAGGCAAACAAGAGTTAAGTGAGTTACCAAGGACCACACAACTAGCAAGTGTCTGGGGCTGGCTTTGAATGCAGATCTTCCTGATTTTGGGCCCAGTGCCCTATCTAATATGTCCTTTAGAAGCCCCCTAGTTCTGGCAGGTCCTACCAAGCTGAAAGTAACTCCAAACAGGCCAGGAATGTCCTGCCATATAAGGACTGGTTCATATGAGTTCAGAGAGGCTTCCCAGCATCAAAAGGCCATACATACATACATACATATATGGTGACGAATCTTTTGACCATTGAAATTGTCTGCTATGGCAAATTAGAGCAATGATATCCATTGGGATAGAGAGTACCCACAATTGGATCATTTGTAGCAAGGAGTTTCCTTCCACACTGCCATAAAATTCTTTTGTTCTCTTAGGAGAAAATGCAAACACTTTTGAATCATTGCTCAGTGATATATCTTGGTCAATCCTGGACTACTTACTAAAAAATTTAATTGATACCTGATTTCTTTATACTTCCTAAGAAATTTTCCCAGTAGTGGCATAAAATTGGGTATTCCCAATAAAATTACAATTTAAAAACTCCCTTACTTTCTGTCATAGAATCAATCTAAGGCAGAAGAGTGGTAAGAACAAGGCAATGTGGGTTAAGTGACTTGCCCAGGGTCACACAACTAGGATGTTTTTGAGATCACATGTGAACCCAGGACCTCCCATATCTGATCTTGACTTTCTATCCACTGAGCCACCTAGCTGTCCCCTATAGTTTTTTAAAAGAACAAATTAAGGTGGCCAGATTGAATTATTAATATTACCTTTTATGAAATCAGTTAGGGAGAGGAATGTAATTAATATCTAACCTTCAATTAAATAATCCATAGATTATGTTCTTTTAATAAGAGAGGGTGAGGATGAGATTTTTTTCCCTTTAGAATATTTTTTTCTAAAGACAAATACTTAAAATTCTGCGGCTCTATCTTTTTATTTCCTCAATTTTCTCTAATAATTTTACTGAAGCACTCCATTATTAAAAATTCCATTTAAAGGACTGACATATTTATCATTTACCAACCTTTCTGATTTGGACTCCTGGTAGGATGAGAGGGATGAAGTAGGTGTTGTAGGTGCACTTGATCCTGAATAGCCTCTTGTCGAGAAATAAGAGCTGCTGCCATAGTTGCTATATCTGAAGAGTCCAGGAGTACGAGCAGAGATGGAAAAGACAGAGAAAGAACATCAGTCAGCAAATAAGCAAGGTGCAACAAAGCCACTCATTTTCTACATAGAAGCAAAAGGACACTTCTTTACATCCAAGGAGATCCAATACCTTCTCAGTGAGAGGATGTTTCAATGAGGACTTGACATTGTCACAACCTGCATTTTGGCAGGGGAAGATTGGGGCTGTGGTTGTGTAGTAGTGGTTGAGGGGATTGAGAACACATGGGATGGCTGTAAGATGGAAGAGCTATATCAGCTTGGATTTAAGCCATAATAATGGGTTAACCCATTTATCAGGGAAAATTGAGTACTATTGAAAAATGGTACCTGATGGCTTACTCCAAGTGAGTTGTCTTCATAACTCTTTTAAGTTTTGATTTTCAATTAAGGAACACCTTCCTCTGAGGAACATATGCTGAATGGTACAGTAGATAAAGTATTAGGACCTGGTGTCAGGAAGATTTGAGTTCAATTATGACCTCAGATACGTTTAGCCATGTGATTTGCCTACCTCAGTATCTTCAACTGTAAAACAGAGATAATAGAAACACCTATCTCCCAGAGTTGTTGTGAGGATTAAATGAGATATTTGTAACGATGCTTAATAAAGTGTCTGACTCACTCTATAAATGCTTATTCTTTTTCCTCCCCTTTCCTCAGAAACCCAGATGTTCAAAGCTTGGTATGAATCTGACAATCCAAAATAATTCTTTGGTTTGAATTGCTTTATAAAATAAGAAAAATATGATTATTGGAAAATGAAATTAAATGAGAAGGGACAAATGCCCCATATAACTGAAAATGCTACTTGAAGAGCCCTGCAAGTGATTTTCATTTTCCACAGAAATTCATTAACTGGTTTGAGACTTAATAATTGATTATTAGGAAAGGAGCCAAAAAGCCAAAAAACATGAGTGAGCAGAGTTCATTCTAAACAAGTGAAAGAAAACCACTAGGATTATTATCCAGTGTTTATTACAAACATACATGTAAATTATTTGGTAACACATATGTTACAAGTGAAAAGAATACAAATTCTTTCCAGTTTTAACATAAAGCATTTTATCCCTAATGAACATAGATATTACTACCTAAGAAGTCTCTCCAAAAATTTAATTATGGCTAAAGATGCATCTCTGGAGAGGAAAACAATCCAACCCCCCAGCCCCCACGAGCTTTAGAAGTTTCAATATCCATTTCATTCATCAAAACAGACACAAATAAACACATACAAATCCAACTTCAAGAAGTGCTTGTTGATCAACGTGAAACTATTTCCACAGCTTCTGGAATGACCAACTACCCTGCTAGGGGCTCTTATATCAGTGTTTTTATCCAAGATTGTCTATAGAGCCAAAAAAAAAAACCCAAACCATTTAGTTGTCTTCCATTTTTATCACCCTATGATCATATTTAACTGACATGACATTTGCAGGACATGCACATATCCTGAGGCTTCCTTTTGTTTTTCAGAACAGATGTCCTTTATCAATTGGCCCTGTTCACTAGCCATTAATCACAGCCTGAAAATTTTCCATGGAGTAAACACAGATCATCATGAATTATTGGTTAAATATATTAAATTTACTTTACCCTCTAGCCCACTCATAAAGCCCATATTGACTATTTCCCCTTCAGAATAATTCTCGCCTCTAGGGCATGATTTGACTTATGAACAACTGTCTGGATATGTGATAATCATTAAAAACACACTCTGCTCAAATATTTTGCTATCCAGAAGACTGATTTTTTCATACATATTTCAGAGAGAAGGTAATAATAATAAAATCTAATGTTTATGTAGCACATTAAGGTTCATAAAGTACTATATATATATATATATAGGCATATATGTATACACACACATATATATATGTATATATATATTTAATCCTTACAAAAATGCTTTGAGGTAGGTACTATAAATATTCCAGTTTTAAGGATAGGGAAAACTAAGGATAGAAAAGGTTAGATAACTTCTCAGTATCACAGAGGTAGTTAGAGTCTGAGGTAGGATTTGAACCTATGTCTCCCTGATACCAAATTTGCTATGCTATTATAAAAACTATGTCAAAAGTCAATTTAAAAGTGGAAGATAGAGATTTTAACTCTGAGTTTCCATTTAGTTTATGTTTAGCATAATGAAAGAAAACCTTTATATATAGAACAGATGTTCTTGACTCTCTAAGATATCTCATATGTCCTTCTCTCCCTAATTCTGCTATGTCCCCTGACCTCTTAGGTTCCCTTGGATTGTTAGCTCTGGCTTGTTGGGAGCTTCCTTTTCTCTCTGAGAGCCAGAAACCTCCAATATAGACCCTACAAATCCTAGGCTTTTCATTTTCTTCCCATCTGTTCACATACTTCCACTGAATCATGGTGGCCTCTTATCCTCTTTGGAGAATCCTATAAACTATAAGCCAAATATGTCAACTCCCTTTTCCTCCAATGTACATACATGGCCAAGTCATCCCTTTGTTATAATAAATGAGCCCATTGTTGTTTCTTAGAATATCTTTCTGATAGCTTTCCAGGCAATAAGGTCTCCATCATCAGGGGAAACATACCATGGTCTTCCCATCCGACATCCTACATTTAAAATTTTTTTTCTCTGAGATGATAATACTTTGTTATTGGAAACCATATGACAACATCAGGAGTATGCTGATATTTTAGAGATCATGTCTTATGGCAGCAAACAGTATAGGATTATTAAAAGCATTGCCTAATTTCTCAAAATATATCCAGACTAATCTCTATTCTTATTCAGGTCTGGATCCAGCTAATTGTAAATCTATACTATAAAAGTATTACATAGTATATATTTATACTATATAATCCCTTGCTCTAACTTAACTGGGGAAAGAGCTGGAATTCCCTTTTATAATACTGACCATAACTTGTATGTACCTAGTTATTATTATGATGTCTCCCTCATTAGAATTAGAATAGGGCCTTCCAGAGGGCAAAACTTTCTTCTTGGCTTTCTTTGTATCGCTAGTCATAGTGGGCAATTGTGTCTGGAATAGTAATCAATTAATAAATGTATGTTGAAATGTATGTTGACTAACTAACAATATTAACATTGCTTAATCCCAGGTGGCTAATCTCAAAAGTAGGAGAAAGAGAAAAATACTATAGAAGACCTTCATGAGCTTCATGATCTTGGATTTGGGGGAATGGTCATGGGTTTAAGTAGATGTAGGTAATCTCAGGAGGAAAGGCTCTGGTATGCCCAAAGCATTGAATGGAGAGAAATGAAAAAAAGATGAAGGATGAAAGAGCAATGGAGATAATACTAGGTAGGAAAGTTGAGAGAAAGAATAATACTGCAGG
This sequence comes from Monodelphis domestica, assembly GCF_027887165.1. Classification (NCBI taxonomy): domain Eukaryota; kingdom Metazoa; phylum Chordata; class Mammalia; order Didelphimorphia; family Didelphidae; genus Monodelphis; species Monodelphis domestica. The sequence goes on along the minus strand of NC_077229.1, from coordinate 402,894,736 downwards.
TAATCTGTAGATGTTCCCATCCAGAACCTGGGCTACTCGCCCTTTTTCTATTTATTCATATAGTCTTCATATTACGCTGGGTTTCATTTGTAGTTCATATACAAGAAGCATGGAATTTCTAATAAAATATATAAAATAATTGGATGTCTCTCAGAGATTGTTGTATCACATTATGTATCTATATGCCTCAACTAAAATTAAATATAGTTGACTTATTTTGGAGACTGCCAAAAGAACCAATCACACAGCAAATGATTTGATCACCTCTTGACCAATCCAGTTTGGTTGCTAAATCAGCTGATATAATTGGAGCGTTTAGGGTTTAATCCTCAAAATCTACAGAGGAGTATCCAGGATCAGTGTCAAAAAAGGCTGAGGTCATTCTCAAAAATGTGTCAGAAAAGGAGGTCAGATAGATAAGGCCTTCACCTTCTAACTATTCAAAGGAGAAAACTAGCCAAAAGCCAAGGGAAATTCTGAAGTCATCATCTTTGGAAAGGAAATGCTAAAGAAGAGCTGTCAAGTCTGGGTCAACAAATGATTCCAGCCTGCTACATAGAAAAGCTAAGGAAGAGCAGGGCTGAAGCATAACCTACTTGCCCTGGGAGCTGAGATTTTCAGGCTTAGAGACTCCAGGTTTTATTAATGCCATTATTCATGGCTGCCTATGGCTCATGGGGAGGCCCATGCACCTGTTTGACTATAATGCTGAATACATGGTCTGCTGATTTTCATTTTCTTAGCGACTAAAGAGAATTGGCATTGTGGCTATCTAATCAATTGCAGTCAACTTAACAAATGGTCATACCAGACCTACATGATGTAAGGATCAAATGCTAAACTGTTAGCTATTACTAAAACTATACTTCCTGAATAATGGAAAATCAGTCAGTGCATACAGTATTTACTCTCTGTTCAGATAACACTCTAAGAAATGGTAGAAGGTGTTCATAATTTCTTTTCAGTAAACTCCAAGTCTCATATTTTAAAGCAAATATTGATCTTATTTATTTTTATAAGTTTTCAATGAAAAAGTTAATATATGTTTAATTATTATCAGTGACTTCCCACCCACCGTCATGTTGTGATTGTGGAGACAAAGAAGAATGTTTAGACCAGAAGAGCCAAGGCTGGGGTCATGGTGGAGCAAAGACTTCACTGAAAAGTTTGTCAGCTTCTGATGAAAGTCCAACACCCAATATTTATGAGAAAATGACACAAATTTCTAAAAGTTAAGACCTGTTCTCCTATAGACATTTGGTCAAAAGATATGAAAAGAAGGTTTTCAAAGGCAGAAACAAACATAGCAACAACCACAACAACAACAATGTTAAAAATCTCAAAGATAACAGAAATACAGGTCAAAAGAACTCGGATTCCATATAACATTGGTGTAATTAACTAAGGTAATACAAACTAGTAAAATTCAATGGTGGTAAAACTGTGGTAATTTAGATACTCCTGGTCAAAGTTGTGAATTGGTCAGATCTTTTGAAAAGCCACATAGAACTGCTAATGTTTTTTAAAATGGCCCTTAATTAATTGAACACCTTATTGGGACTATGCCACAGAGAGGGTATTGACCAGAAAAAAAGACTTCTCTGTACAAATATATTTCCAATATCACTGTACATAAAAGCAAAAAATTAGAAACAATTTAAATGTTCAATAATAGACTAATGCTGAATAAATTATAACAAACAAACAGCATGGAATGAAACACTAATACATCATAAGAAAAAACAAATATAGAGAATACAAAGATATATGCTAAGACATAAACAATTTTGTGATACAAAGTGAAGAAAATAGAATTAAACAAAATGAATACAACTATGTAGCTAAAGACAACAAAAACTATAACCATTCCAGCTAACATACACAGAAAAGGTCAAAAGGGATTTCAAAACAAAAGTGATTAGGGATACCATCTCCCTTGGAAAAGACAGTATATTCATCCTTCAGGTTTGTGCTAAGAATTGCTAAATAGAGACAACTTAAAGTCCCAGGCACAAACATTTGCTTATTTATTCTTTCATTTCTTTACTTGTATACTTGTGATTCTCATTAATTTTAGACCTATGAAAATGGTTTAAGCCTATAAATTGGTTATTGCCAGTTCCATGATATCCTCACTGGAAAAGAATTAAGTGATCACATCAAGTGTCTAGTAGGGGGAGCTAATGAGTCAAGTCCTTTGACTTGCTGGTAGCAGGAAAGTGGGAGCCAAGGGGAAGTAGGAGGTTCTAGGGTACCATACCATATCTACATATAAAACAAGATTTTTAAAGAGACTCCAAAATTTCAGGAGTAGGTTGATATTCAGTCATGCCTGATTCCTCATGACCCTATTTAGGGTTTTCTTTTTTTTAATTTTATTTTATTATTTTATTTATTTTTTATTTGATCACTTCTAAACATTATTCATTGGAGACAAAGATCATTTTCTTTTCCTCCCCCCACCCCACCTCTCCCATAGCTGACGCAGGATTCCACTGGGTATCACATGTGTTCTTGATTCAAACCCATTTCCATGTTGTTGGTATTTGCATTAGGGTGTTCATTTAGTCTCTCCTCAGTCATATCCCCTCCACCCCTGTAGTCAAGCAGTTGCTTTTCATCCGTGCTTTTACTCCCACAGTTTGTCCTCTGCTTGTGGATAGTGTTTTTCTCTATTTAGGGTTTTCTAATCAAAGATACTATAGTGATTTGCTATTTTCTTCTCCAACTCCTTTTACAGATGAGGAATATGAGGTAAGTTGGGTTGAGTGACTTGCTCAGAGTCAAACAAATAGTAACTGTCTGAGGCCACATTTGAGCTCAGGAAGGCAAGCCTCGTACTACTCTATTTACTGTGCCACCCTGAGGCCCTTGGATGTACCAGTTTCTGACTGTGACTTGGTTGAGAGCATAATGATCAAAATATTTAAGGACAACACATGCCCTTAACTCCTCATCCACTTTTTTCTTCAAAGAGGGTCCGGGATATGTAGTCAGAGCAATAAATAGGGCTGTAAAACTCCATTAAACATTAACTGAGAGATAGTTTTTAACTTATACAGAAGCAGATAAGTGGCCTGGAAGACAGAACATTGAATTTGGAGTGAGGAAGACTTGAATTCAAATTTTGTCTCAGGCATACTCTTTATGTGACCTTGGGCTAGTCACTTCTCTCAGCCTCAGTTTCCTTATTTGTAGAATGATGATAATAGCTACATTTCAGAAGGCTGTCATGAGGTCCAAATAAGATAATGAATGTTGAGTGATTTGCAAAGTAATACTGCATAAGTGCTTATCATTAGCCCTGGAAAAGTGCAAATTCAACAAAAAATCAGTGAGATCCTGTGTAGCAGGTTAATGAGACAAGCACAGGTGCTATAGAAGGGGGAGAAAGCTCATGCCTTTTTCTCTTCAAGCTGTTCTTGAAGTCATTATATTTGGAAGGTAATCGGGTTGGTTTCCAGTTCAGTGGGAAACAAAAGCACCTCTAGATAAGGCAGAATTCCAACTGTTGTGCTGCTGGCCACTATTTCTTTAGCGGTTTGTGGGTAGCAGTTGCCTTAGGTCCTACTTAGAAGAGAAAATGATCAGGCATCAAGAGGGCTAGAACTGGACCATCCACGGGCTCCACCTGATAATAGTTAACCATGCATCTGGATTAGTTCAAAGTGAAAGTATTCCTAGTCGTCCTATAATCTAACATGAGCAACAGAATAGTTTCCTTTCCTGACAAAGGAAAAAAATGGACCTCCAACATTGCCTTCCAGAAGGGCAGGATCAGCATCTGAATCACCTGAGGCCTTCCCTGATCCTTGTGAATCTGGAAAATTGGATGAAGCTTCAGATTCAGGGACATTCCCTTGAAATCGTCAGGAAGAAGTCGTGACAGAAAAAAGGGATGGGACCCAAAACAGCCATGTTTTGACTTTGCAACTAAGGCACAACATTTCAAGGGCTTTGAGGAATAATGGCTTTACTGGGTTGGTGCTTAAGAACACTCTCTGTCATCTAAATGGAAAACAGGAGATTTTTTTCACAAATACTGCTGGCATAGACCATGTGGGGCACAGTGAACAGAGCTCTGGGCCAGGAGTCAGAAGGATCTGAGTATACATGTGACTTCTGATACTACCTATGCGATCCTGAACTGGTTACTTAGCCTTTGCTTGCCTCAGTTTTCTCATCTGTAAAATGGGGATAATAACAGTACTCAACTGCCTGGGTTGTTGTGAGAACCAAATGAGATAATAATTGCATTGTATCTGCCACACAGTAACTATTATATAAATATTAGCCATTATTGTTAGTATTACTATTGTTTAAAGTTCAATTGGGAAACATGACCATATACTTAGTAGCTGCTCTCCTTATGCATTGAAGAGCATTGAAGCTACTCTTACTTTGGGGCTTCAACCTTGACTGGGGCAAAGGCTAGTATCTGAGAAAACGTAGGCTGAAGGTTCTCAGACAGCCTCTGTCTGTGGCAGTGAGCAGCACAGCAGCTGTGTGGGTGAGCCGTAATTCAGCTACTGTTCAAAGTGTGGTTTCTGGGCTCTTATATGCCCCTGGATATCTTCCCAAAGGCCAGGGGTACTTAACCTGGAGTCCACATACTACAAAAAAGGGGAGAGATTTTGTTAAAGAAGCTAGCACTGGTTGGCATGTAATTGAGGCTATTACTACATTTTTGTAGAGGAGTTGCCAAGGTGGAAGGTCTGAGTACAAGGGACAAGCTGGCCGGAGATAGATTCCCACACTACAAGACTCAAACCTCTGAATTCTAGGATGACAGACCTGGAACAAGAAGGAATCTAAGAGTCCAACTAGTTCAGTCTCTCATTTTGCAAAAGAGGAGGAAACTGAGGCCCAGGAAGGGTAGATGATTTGTCCAGTGACAAACAGGTAGGAAACACCAGAGATGGAATTTGAACTAAGGTTGTCTGACTTAAGAGCCAATATTCTGTTTCTCATAACACATTGCCTCCCTAAAAATGAGAACAACCATAGCATATGATCATGTCAGAACGACAAATAGCAGCAGACAGAAAGGAAAAAAATCAAAGGTGACACTATTAGTCAATGACCTGATTATGGGCATTAATAATAGTCAAAGGTCACCTAGGTGGAACAGTGGATAGATGGAGTCAGGGAGATTCATCTTTCTAAATTTAAATTTGGTCTCAAACATTTACTAGTTGTGTGACCCTAGCCAAGTCACTTCCTCCTGTTTGCCTCAGTTTCCTCATCTGTAAAATGAACTGGAGAAGAAAACAACAAAACTACTCTATTATCTTTGGCAAGAAAATTCAAAATGGGGTCATGGAGAATTCCATGTCACTGAACAACAATAATACTTAGATACCAGAGAGGTCAAGGCAAATAGGTATCTGTAATCAGGTAGGCAGGCAAGAAGGAAAGATAAAACCAAAATTCATAGATCAAAAGGATATTCCAAGAACTGAACTATCAAAGGTCTAAATAAGGCACATCATCATGAAAGACAGAAAAAGCAAATGGGAAGGATGCAAAGGTTTGGCATTTGCAGAACCAACATCCTTACCCAGAGATGACACCTTTTATGAAATCACCTGTAAATCCATATGTCAGAGCAGAGTTTCATGCCAAATGTTTTTTTTTTCTGGGACCAACTTGATATGTGCTTCCCTGTTGCCAGAGACCAAGAAATTCTCTGCTGGGTATCCTAGGTCTGCTGGGGGTCATAAATTAGTAGCTAAAAAGGGAATCTAATGCAACTTCCTCATTTTACAGATAAGGAAATCTAGGATGTTAGGATGCCTTTTTTTCTGGATATTTGGGGAATGTCATCAAAGGGTAATAATCAAAACATTATTTTTAAAATTTTAAAACCCTTACCTTCCATCTTGGAGTCAATACTGTGTATTGGCTCCAAGACAGAAGAGTTGTAAGGGCTAGGCAATGGGGGTTAAGTGACTTTCCCAGGGTCACACAGCTGGGAAGTATCTGAGGCCAAATTTGAACCAAGTACCTCCCATCTCTAGGCCTGACTCTCAATCCACTGAGCTACCTAGCTGCCCCAATCAAAACATTATGATAGGATTCAAGGCAGATTGAAAGAGAAGTCAACCAGGAGATTAGAGGGACTTTGGACTGAGGGACTGGGCCCACCTAAAACTTCCTATATGTTAAGTGTTGGGATATAACCTACTACCATGTTGTGGGCAGTTATGAATTTACAGATGAGAGTACATAGGTGAAAGAATGAATCTGGCTGGAAATCAGGAATAGGAAAGGGAAAGGAAAAATTCTTAAGTTAAAAAAAGCTTCTGTTATAAAAATAACAAAAGTAATTTCATAAATATCAAATAACTGATTAACCAGACTGTAACTTTGATGCTACTTTCCATCTGCAGGTCTGTTGGGTTTCAACACCATGGAAAAATATGCCCCTGATAACTTACCCCTAACCCTCTTTCCCAGCTTCCTTTCTGTGTCTTCTTTCCATATTAGATTATAAGCTCCTTGAAAGCAGGGAATAGCTTTCTTTTTCTTATTTGTATCCCCGGAACATAGCACAGTGCCTGGCACAAAGTAGGTACTTAATAAATGTTTACTGAATTTAATTGAGCATTTTGAAAAAAATTGCAAAAGGTAATATTTTAAATAAATTTACATGTAGCAGGAAAAAAAACAGAAAGGTAGGAAAAGAAAGAAGGGGGGGAAAGGCACCCACCTATTAGAAGAGAAAGATCGGAAATTGTAGGGATCAGAATCAGAATCAGAGTACTTGTTCAAATGTACAGGGTCTGATGCACTGTTGAAGAAAAGGAAATGTATTTATTATGTAAGAGAATGTCATTTAGAGAGGTATAGAAGTAACATTATTTCTGTTACATGTGCAAAAAAAGTTGTAAAATGAATAGTTTTGTCAGAATACCTTTTTATCATCTATTTTTTGGTCAGCACTGCTTTTACCTAGGGTATTAACAAAAAAACTATATCAAAGTAAATTATACTTACCCAAGCTTTCTCTGAAGTACACTCTCTATTGAATCTTAAAGTAAGAACCTTCTGGATAGCTAAATAGTTGATGAAAAGCTTAAGCAGGCTGAATATAAAAACATTCTTATATTATAGTGGTCATTGATATCTGATCTAATGAAAATAAGTGTCAACACTGGAGAAGACAATAAAATGAACAATTACAACGAATATGCTCATATTCTCCAAATGAGTCCTAAATCACTGCTGTGTCAATAAATAGCACCTGTGAAAATATCTACCTGTTTTCTTTCTGGACTTCTCTTTCCTTTTCTTTTGCAGTTAAAGGAGAGTCCTCAAAATCATAAGAGAAAAGGTGAAAAGGAGTATGTGGTATATAAGGCAACTTTTCTACCACCGGAGATGCCTTCTGATGAGTAGAAGCTGATGAGGAAGTAGTAAAAACTGACACAGATGAGGATGGCAAATGAGAAGCATGACAGAGGGATGATCCAGGAGATGAACCAGATACAAATGATGAGTTGCAAGATGGACTCTTTGATTTATCATTTGGAGAAATCCACTTTCCTTGAGACATTGTACTTGTGGAAGTTGAAATTTCAGAACTCTCTGAAATGTTATCATTTTCAACTTGATTTATCTCAGATGGAGAGTTGCCTTCACTGTAAGAAAGAGTTGTAGTAGAGAGGAAGGGAATGGGTAAGAAAATAAGATTTAAGGAGTGAAGGGGAAAAAAGTAAAGTCAAAGCAAACTTTAAAGTTAATATCCCTTGAATCTAGTTTTGTCCATTTTCTGGCAGCAGAACTATACATGTCCTAAAGAATTTGACTGTATAACTCTAAAAACAATGAGGTCCCTAAGCCACTGGGTTGCCTCTCTTAGGGCCAAGGGAAGAAGTTACCAAATGGGTCCAGTTTAATGAATATTTGGAACCTACATGGTGCAAGATCAAGGTCATCTAGAAAGCTCCCAGTCCCTCAAATCCCCCTCTACCTTAAGCCCTCAATTTCCTTTGAATTACAGAATTAGAACTTCATTCCTTGTCTTAAGTCAAACAGACTTTTTTCCTCATTAGGAGGAAAGAAAGCAAAGAGAGGTAATATATCAAGTCTTCTAAGTGATATATATGCAAACTGTTCTATGAAATCATTTTATAAAAGTAAATTCTGAGGAGAAAAGTGGGAGCAGAAATGAATAAATGGAAAAAGGTAGTGGTGACAAAAGGTACTGAAAGCAGAGTTTGGGAGGCATTGAAAACTAATTTTCCTGACTTCATAACTTTTGCTAATTCTATCCACTGAGCCAGTCAATCAGAATGACCAGCTCTTTTAGACATGCCCAGTTCTGCCACATTTGTATAATTATGATATTAAAACAAATACTTCATCTGAAAGCATCCCCTCTGTACAATGGGACCTGTTCCTTCTACTTATTTCTCAGAAATTCAGAACTTGGCTTTAATCAAGCCACTGAATTTTTCCTGGGCTTCTGTTTCCTTATCAGTATAGTTAAGCAGAGTAGATGGTCTCTTAGGACTCTTAGCTAAGATGAGAGTTTTGATTTTTATTCTTTTTTGTAGGTTGTATTTCAGGATTTAAAGATTGGGGTCACAGGTTTGGAGATGGAAATCCTCAGAGATCATCAATCTATATATTTTCTATATTTTTTAATATTTTAAAAAATTAATTCATAGATTTAATATTATAGATGAGGAAAGGGAAGCTTAGACAAGTTACACAGTTTGTTGAACAGGTAGTAAGTGGAAAAACCAGAATTCAAACCTGAGTCTTCTGATTCAGAACATGGTACTCGTTCTACCACATCCTATTATGTGTATTTTTAATTACTATTCTTTAGGCACTTAAAGGGTTTTGGATTTTTTTAACCTCCTCAGGCCTCAGTTTCCTCATCTATACAATGAGTTATTGAATTAGACAACTTCTGAAGTTCCTTCTTGTCCTCATCACTTAATAAGCCAATCTACTTAAAAGGCAGCCATTGACAAATTAGTAAAGTGAATTAGTATAGAAACTTTTAGATATGAACCCAATTAGGGAGTGCAAACAACCATGGTACCTCTCTTTAACCTGACAGGAGGCATCTTCCTCTCTCTCATCCTCTGAATTGGGTTCTGTGATTGGTTGCTCTTCTTCTTCAAATTCCTCCTCCTCCTCCTCCTCCTCTCTGAGATAAAGTGAAGGAAAGAGACAGGCATATAGAAAGAGACAAGGTGGAAGAATGATGAGTTACACAAATAAACTGAACAGAAAGCTGAGAAAGGGAAGGAAGAAAAAATAAGGTGGAATTGATGAAGACAACACATATTGCTGGTAGAGAAGATGAAAAACTCCTAAGAAATCTTCATCATAGGAGGCAGAGATACAGAGGAAAGAGCTCTAGAATTGAAGTCACAGGACCTGGGCTGAATTCTTTGACATTCACATATTAGCTGTGTGCCTTTGGGTAATCTTCAAACCATCCTGGGCCTTAATTTCCTTATATGTAAAAGAAAAGGTTTGGATTAAGTGACCTCTAGGCCCCTGTGTGGCTCCAAGAACATAATGCTGTGATGAGAGCTGGCAGTCTTAGATCATATGTCAGATAGCAAGTGGTCAGATTTTCTTTGATAGATGTCTGGATGCCAATAAATGAGCCTTCTTGATGTTAGGGTTTGCTGCTGCCAGCAATGATAGTTAGCAGGCAGAGCCTATAAGTATTCTGTGACTTTGTCCTTTGGGTATATGAGTCAGATGTCTTGGGTGCCAGTTCTGGCTTTGTCACTAACTAGCTGTGTGACCATAGGATCTTAGGTAAAGCACTTTTAGTTTTCTAGGCTTATCTGTCTTCACTTGTAACAAAAGGATGTTGAATGAGATGGGCCTCCAAGGCCCCTTCCTGTTCTAAAAAGACTATGCTTCCTGCCCCATGCTTGATAACAGCTCTGGCCTTGATTTAAAACAGAATTTTATTTAGAAAAATTTTGTCTCTAAATTTACTAAAACAAAAGACTACATACATAAATTTAAGAGTTGAAAAGAGTTCCATAGATTTTGCCTTACTCCTCATTCCTAAAGACCACTACTTTTTTCCAAATTTGTGTTTGGTTCTTCTCAACTATACTCCTAATTATATGTGAACCAGTAAAATATTATGTTCCCTTGACTTCTTACTCCAATGGATATACTTTGAGATGATAATAAATCTGGCTTTTTGATCTAGTCCTGGCACTGTTTTCAGCTAAGCTAGTCAAGCTCTCTCTCTCTCTCTCTCTCTCTCTCTCTCTCTCTCTCTCTCTCTCTCTCTCTCTCTCTCTCTCTCTCTCTCTCTCTCCTTTTTTCTCCCTCCCTTCCTTCTTCCCTTCCTTCATTTCTTTCTCCCTCCCTCCTTCCCTCCCTCACTTCCTCCCTTCCTCCCCCTCCTTCTCTCACTGCCTTACTTCCCTCACTGCCTTCCTTCCTTTCTTTCTTTCTTTCTTTCTTTCTTTCTTTCTTTCTTTCTTTCTTTCTTTCTTTCTTTCTTTCTTTCTTTCTTTCTTTCTTTCTTTCTTTCTTTCTTTCTTTCTTTCTTTCTTTCTTTCTTTCTTTTCTTTTCTTTCTTTCTCTCTTCCTTCATTTCTTTTCTTTTTTTCCTTTTTTTTCTTTCCCCTTACCTTTTATCTTAGAATTAACATTGGGTATTGGTTCTAAGGCAGAAGAGCAATAAGGGCTGGGCAATGCGGGTTCAGTGACTTCCTCAGGGTCCCACTGCAAGGAATCTGAGGCTAAGTCTGAATCCAAGACCTGTCTCTAGGCCTGGTTCTCTATCCACTAAGTTGCTTAGTTGCCCCCAAACACATACTCTCAATGGGTAATTCTCTCTTGCTCACATATTACTGAAATCATTCTGTAACACTGAAGCAAGGCTATCTTTAATGTGCACTTTCCCAATTTTCAAATGTACCAAAGAACTGCCTTATACTAGTTGGAATATCACAGAATTTATAGAAGAAACAGTCTTTGAGATAGAAGAGTCCTTAGAAATCATTTAATCCTGCTTCCTCAATTATATAACAAATAAGGAATTTGAAGCCATTGAAACATCAACAAATCAACAAAGCAATCAATAAGCATCTATTAAGAACCTGGTATATTAAAGACATGGGCAGGAGACATAGGAAAATCCAGAGATAAAAGGGAAACATTCCCTGCTCCCAAGGAGCTTACAATCTAGTGCATGGAGGCTACACCCACACAGAGGTACTTATAAAATAGAACTAAATAAATAAATAAATAACTTGAGAGAGAAAGCATTAGCAACTGAGGATATCAGGAGGGGATTCATGTAGAAACTCTTGAACTGCACATGTAGGGTACAGAAACATTCTAGGAGACAGAGGCAAGAAGGAAATATATGTCAAACATGGGTTGGACAGAATGGAAGCAATCATTCTATCTTGAAGGGCTTTACATGCCTCAAAGAGGCACTTATATTTTGTCCCAGAGATAATAGGAAGCCCCTGGAATGTATACTCCAGGGGAATGGTGGTAAGGTATGCACTTGTGGAAAATAATTTTGGAAGCTATGTGGAGGATAGACTGGGGTGGAGAGACACCAGAGGCTTTGCAACAATCCAGATGGATGGTGATAAAGACTGAATTATGACTGTAGCTTATGTGAGTGGATAACACAGAATGAATGTGAGAGATGATGTGGAGGAGAAATAAGATTTGGCAAGAGACTGAAATGTGTGGGGTGAGGGAGAGTGAGGAGTCAAGGCTTACATGGAGGTCACAAACTTGGGTGACTGAGAGAATGGTGATACACTCAAGTGAAATATATAAGTTTGAAAGAAGGTCAGGTTTTAGGAGTTGAGTAGGAGGAGAAAACTAGGTTTAGGATATGTTGAGTTGTGCCTCGCCACAATTACAAAGTCAGCAAAAACAAACAAAAAAGAGAATGGAAGAAGAATGTAGATCTTCTGACTTCTATATCATACACCAAACTCTTTGATTCTTTGCCCAAAATCTTATGCAAATGCTAATGAAGACTGAACAAGTCTTCTGAACTTTCTTTTCAAGACATGGTGCCTACTTTACTCTGAGGTAAATGACTCTGAAGTGATGCATTCTGTCCAAAATAAAATTTCCAGGTGGCCCTTCCAGCTATTTGGTTATGCTGAATACTTGGAAAGATGATAAAACCAATGTGCCTGCTTTCACTTCAAGCCTCAAAGAATCAGTAAGAATTCCAGCAAAATGAGCATTAGCTGTGTGTGGCTTATTTGTTTTAATATATTGATTTTTTTTCCCTCCAGCACAAAGTTCATATGACTGGATTGTCCATTTGACTGATGCCACTCCTGAAGGAGCTGAATCGGGGACTTGCATTCATAATGACATCAAATGGAATTCACCAAAGTGAATACAAGTTAGATTCCCTCCACTTTGTAGCTGCTACTTTTCCATAGTATTCATGCTGCCTTCCCTAGTCCTGGTCCTACAGATGACTATGTGACTTTGAATATGCCACGTAATCTCATCAAGCCCTCAGTTTCCTTGTTTGTAAATTATCTCTAAGGTCCCTTCCATCTCTCAGATTCTCTGGTATTTACTTTGCAGGAATGCATGTAATGCTTAAAGTCAGACCAAACTGTATTAAATCTCAAAGTCCTCAGGGGATGCTGTTCAGCCCCACTTCTATGTTTCCAGCCATTTGGGACCACGAAGGGAAGTCAGAACAGCAGTAAGAATGCTTGGAAACCTGCCTCTTACATCTTCTCCTGCTTGGCCTTCTTCCTACTGCCTGATCTGGTTAACCCCAAACACATGTTCAAATGAGCATTTAACTAAGCCTTGTTTTTAAAAGGGGAATCCCTTTCCGGGAAAAGTTTCAGAACTTTCTTTTTTGGTAGTTAGTTGTTTGTAACTGTGTGTGATGAAACCACTTAAAATCGGTTCTAAAATCTTGTTCAGTTTTCTGTTGGAGTATTGTTTTACCATTATATTCTGGTATCAACTTGAGTGTGAAACTAGAAGCTCTTGGAAGACAGAGGCTGGCCATTATGATCTCCAAAGCATGCCAGGCTGTAAAGGTGGCTAAGAACAGTTGCTAAGTCAACCAGCTGAGAAATGTTCAAAGTGTAAGCTTTGTTCAATGTATTTTTTGAAAATGTCATCTCATCTCATAGAGCAGGAGACAGATAAGAGTCCAGGTAGGAAGGGGGAGAGCTCTTTCTTTTAAGTAGAGTATAAAACTACCCCCTCTCCCCTTCTGATGGAGCAATAACTAGAGCATACAATCACTATAGAAACAAGCTAATGATGTGGTTGCATTCTCTTAAGACTTCTTCTCCATTCAAGGAGGGTCCTTAATTTAGTCTTCTTAACTTTCCCTTGCAGACTTTCTAGTCTATTTTTCATTTTTCTATCCTTTCAGTCAACCTGGACTATGATTTGTCCTCTGGTCAAAGCATTCCATTTCTCATCCCTATTCCTTTGCAAAAGCAGTCCCCCTCATCTGCAGTATACTTCCTCTGCATCTCCCCCTCAAAGAATCCTTGCCTTCCTTCCCAGAACAACTTGGGTGTCAGTCCTCACTGGAGGAATTTTCTGATCACCTCCCCACTCCCAAATACCTCAGTTATTAGTACTCTCTCCCTTTTATTTTGTTTTAAAAACTCTTATTTTCTGTCCTAGTAACAACTCTAAGACAGAAAGGTAAGGCCTAGGCAAATTCCTTTTTTTTTTTAACCCTCACCTTCCATCCCGTGCATCAGTTCCAAGGCAGAAGAGTAGTAAGGGCAAAGCTATGGGAGTTAAAAGACTTGTCCAGGATCACACAGCTAGGAAGTGTCTGAGGTCAGATCTAAACCCAGGACTTCCCATCTTTAGGCTGGCTCTTAATCCACTGAATCATCTACCTGCCCCCTTAATTTTTATTCTTGAAAGAAGTCTTTAAAAGCAATAGAGAGTGCAGCTGAAAAGTCACCCTGAAATAATAACAGCCAAAGAATGTCGCTGCCTTATTTGAGACCATTAATAATCCTGCATCTGTCACTTTTGTCCTCATGCCCTCACGACATGAGCAGATGATTTCTATCAACTTCTCCAGACAATCTTTCAAGGGATCTCCATGCACCAACTTAATTTAAAAGTCCCAAATTAATCCATTCTGGGTACTTACAGACAAGTCATAGGACTGTTTTCATCATTTTCCCTGAAGTTGTCTAAATCAATCAATCAACAATCTACCACATGCTAGGCACTATCCTAGACTCAGAGAGTACAAAGTCAAAAATGATGCAATTTCTTCCCCCAAAGTTTATATTCTAACAGAGTATATGAACTATATACAAGGTCAGGGGAATAAGGGAAGCACTAGTAGCTGGGGGATCAGAAAAAGCCTCACGGAGGAGGCTGTGCCTTAACTAAGCTTTGAAGAAACTAGAGATGAAAGAGAGAATGCTGCCTGCCTTTCATATCGGATGTGACTTCTGCTAATACCCTGTCACTGATATGGATTGCTCATCTTTACGACTTGATATGTGCTAATGCCTTCCCTGAACAGAATGGATAAACAATATCTCACGAGTGGCCATAGTAGATACATTCCTACAGACATTTATGTCTGTACAGGCATACAATGGATATATTTTTGAAATTCCTTGGAATATGTCCTTCTTTCTGTTGTCATTCAGTCATTTAGTCACATATGACTCCTTGTGACCCTGTGACCGATACTGTTCATAGGGTTTTCTTGGCAGTCGCTGGAGTGGTTCACCATTTAGGCAAAGGAGTTTAAATGACTTGCCTGGGGGTACATAGCTAGGAAGCATCTTGAGGCTGGATTTGAACTCATGCCATTCTGACTGGCACTCTGTCAATTGAGCCAACTGTCTCCTCCTTTTTATACCTTACTAAATAACAGCCAGAAATTGATGTATAACAGAAATTGAGAGGAATAACTAGAACCACTACTGGACAGAATCAAAATCCCCAAAGATTTTTGTAGGCTAGCATAAAAGATTGATGCTAATAGAAGTCCAGTGTCAAGAAGATCTGAATTTGAATCTTGATTGCCATTTACTATTATGTGACTTTGAATAAATAACTTAAACATATAAAAATCATTCCTAGTTTGCAGGGCAAACAAAAACAGTCAGGCTGCATTTGGCCCCAAGGCCCTAGTTTTCCAACCCTTGATTTATTACATTCTAGGTCTCAGTTTCATCATCTATAAAATATGAGGATCACATGGACTTTGACATCCTTTCAAGCTCTATATCTGTGAAATTATAATAAGATGCCATTAAATTGGGAAAATGTAAAGTATTAATATGAGTTCAAAAAATCATTGGGACAAATACAGAGTAAATGAGGTATGGCTAGAAGGTATTTCCATGAAAATAAGACTTAAAGTTTATTTCAAATGAATGGTGTGACAAGGCAGCAAAAGAATATAATTTGATCTTGGACTACATTGATAAAATCATAATATCTAGAATAAGGAAAATAACAGACCACTGTTCATCCTTCCTTGTTAAACTTCATGTTCTGCCTTGGTTAAACTTCATTGTAAGACCATTTTCCCCCTAGGAATTACTTTTTAGAAAAGATACAGACAAGCCAGAGTATATCAAAGGGAAAGTGACCAACATGATAAAAGTACTCAAAGCTATGCCAAATGGGAAGTGAACTATGATGATGCTTTCCAAGGTTATGGCTTTCACTCTCTTTTTCCTACATTTTCTCAGTCTAGACAGCCAGGTAGATCAGTGGATAGAGTGCTGGGCTTGGAGTCAGGAAGAGCTGAATTCAAATTCAGTGTCAGACACTTACTGTATGACCCTGGGCAAGTTACTAAACCTCTGATTCAAACTACTGGAGAAGGAAATGGCAAACCACTCCAGTAAATTGGCCAAAAAACTTTGTGGACAATATTGGCATGCTCTGGCTCACAAGGAAATCAGACACACCTGAACAACATCACCTCTAGACAAGTAACTGCCAAATCTAAATCTCCAGCCCTGATTTGCTTCTTTAGATTACTTTAAAATATCCCCACATGGCTAGAAGAGACTAAAATTTAATAAATTTAAAGTCAAGCTTATTATATTTTCTTCCAAATCTCACTCTTTGTCTTTAGTATTTGTAAAATTGTTCACCTACTCTCTTACATTTAAAAACTTGAGGTTCTTTGATTTTTCATTCTCCTTCGATTCTCCTAGCCAATCAATTATCAATTCACAATTTCCTTTTATCTACTCCATAACTCATGAAATCTATCTCCATACTTGCTCTTCTCATTGGTACCACCTGATGCTAAAATTTCATTACTACCCAACTGGCCTATCATACTAGCTTCCTAACAGGTTTTCTTAATATGCCCTTAATTCTCTTCCAGGGAGCTGGTCAAGTCACTTTTCTTTCCAAAAATCTGAGTCTCTCTCTTCTTGCCTAACTAGTGAAATTCAAATTTCTTTGCCTTACATTCAAGGCTTTTTAAATAAACTGTAACTGTCCTATTTCCAGTCATATCCCCTTATATATTCTCTGAACAAGTCAAACCAGACTCTTCTCTACTCAGTGAATGTCTCCACAGTTACCTGTCTCCACAGTTACCTGTACCTTCAATGTCCTCCCTTTCTTCACCTTCTGGAGTCCTAGCCATCCTTTTAATTGCCAGTTCAATTGCTATCTTATTCAGGAAGCCTCCCCTGACCCTCTAACTGCAACCATCAGTAGTTAGTTACCCGAGCATGTCTTATCTCTCTGTTGATTAGAATCATGGTTAGGGCAGCAGCTGCATCTAATCCATACTTTGCCACTCTCTCAGTGCCTACTCAAACATACTACTCTGCATACAGCAGGGGCCTAGTAAATGTTTGCTGAATTGAATTGAACTGAGTTACTCCAGAGGCATCTTCTAAATCCCAAGACACTATAGTTCTTTCTTGTTGACCTGCTAGGGAAGAGTTTTCTAAATCGACAGCAAAATGTGGAAGGGGGAACATGTCCCAAGGAATCTTTAAAATATGTTCACCGTACATTTATTCAGACAAAAAGAGAAATCTGCCAGCTGTGACAGCATCTGAGATATAGCACTCATCCACTACAGGAAGATATTAGCATATATCAAATTCCACACATTAGTCACACCTGTCAAAGACTAATATTTTACCAGACATCAGAGTTGAGAGTCTCAACATACCAAAAAGCAGGAGCTATGCAAATTATTGGGTATCATCAAAAAATGCTCCTGTAGAGGGGGGACTGTGAAAGAAGAGGAGTCCCCCAAGGTGCAGAGTTAAGGCACTAATAACTAGTGCTATAAAGAGAAGGAAGCCTAGAAACTCATTGTCCATAATATTTGAATATTTTTGTGAGGGAGCCACCATGGCAGGATGTTATACTAATGGAAAGTTGTTTGATGGTATAAATCTCTCTCTCTGTGTCTCTCTCTCTGTGTCTCTCTCTCTGTGTCTCTCTGTCTCTGTGTCTCTCTGTCTCTCTCTCTCTCTCCTGCTGCCTTAGTAAACAGAAGAGCTACAAGGGCTAGGCAATTAGGATTAAGTTTCTTGCCCAAGGTCATATAGCTAGGAAGTATCTAAGGTCAAATTTGAACCCAGGTCCTCCTGACTCCAGGTCTGGTGCTCTATCCACTCTGCTCAAAAAGCATTTGATAACATTGGTGATGAAGCAATTCCTGTGTTAATCTTGGTTTAATTATCTAATTTAAGAAAAAATGAAGAGGATTTGATTTTTTATGACCAGGCTTAAAATAAATTTGGAGCTATCTGGGCTTCACAGCTTTATTAGTTAGAGTTAAGATGCTTAAAAGGCTAATTTGAAGCTTCAATTCCATCCAACAAACATTTATTGAGCACTAGGTGGTCCAATGGATGGACTGCTAGACCTGAAATCGGGAAGACCTCAGTTCAAATGCAAGTTCTGACACTCATTTGCTATATAACACTGGGGAAGTCAGTTAATCTGTCTACCTAAAACTGGGACAAAATTGTCATCTGTGAAAATGGGGATCATAATAGTTTCTACCTCCTAGGGTTGTTGGAAGGATCAAATGAGTATTTATAAAATACTCTGAAAATCTTCAAGTGCTATAGAAATGCTAGCAAGTAGTAGAGTAATTATTTTAATTAGTGATTAATTTTTAATAATAATAACAAGCACTATGTATAAAATCTTGTACTACTAAAAAAAAACCTATCCCTGTGCTCAGGGAGTTTACAGTCTATTGTGAAAACAGAGAATGTACTCAGAAAAGTATAATATGATATAGGAAGTGAGGAAGGCATAAAAGGGATCAAACAAAATGTCCTGAGAATATTTGAAAAGGGAGAGGACACTCAGCTGGGTGGATTAGGCTTAAGTTTTGATCCCCATATGGTCCAGTTCGTGTAGAAGAAAAATTAAACTATTAATGGACGCAGACAACAGCTCTGGCTTCAGTCAACCATCTTTCAGATTCCTGGTATTTGTTACATTGTGGCCTGGGTAAGAGTGAACGAGGCTGACTCATCACAAGTCTGGTCTGGCTACTGGAAACAAGTCAAGGCAATTCCTGAAGATGGCAATTAAAAAAAATTTTTTTTTGGAATAGGAGAACCTTCAGAACTATCATGTGATTTTGTATTCTTGCTGATCATTTCTGCCAAGAACACATATTCGAAAAGCTGTTAACAGTTAAAGATCAAAGTTTGATAAAAAGAAGCTAAATAGGATCTCAAAATTAACAAGAAACATAGGGTATAGAATAAATAAATTAAATTAATTACTTAGAATGTCCAAAAATAAACTTCCAAAGACCATAAAGCTGATGTATGACTTATTCAGCAAAAGAGAAGATTACTCATTACCTCGCACACAGTAGGCACTAAATAAATGTTTATTGAATTGAATTCACAGTATATAAAGAAACAGATTCCAGTGGAGAAATATTTTGCATCTGTCTAATGAGATTTCCACCTTATGAGTCAGTTACAAACCACATGGGAGGCAGATGGAATTTATCACCCACATCTCTTTTTCTCATATTAACAATTCATCCATCAAAAGGAAAATTGAGCCAATAGTCTACTCATTATTTCCTTACATTTATTCTGCATAGAAAATACAGAGTAAATGAAAAGTGAACTAAGTGAACTTACAATAGTTTAAGGATTATAATGGTACCATCTAGAAAATGTTAAAAACAGTTTTGTCACTCCAAGCAGGTGTCTCTTACAAAAAAGAACTATCCAGCAGGAGTCTGAGATGATTTTTGAAGTAGGTAAATTCTAAGTTGGATTTTTTAAAGAGATGAGGCGGAGAGATTGGCAGAGAGTTGTGGATAAGTCATTCCAGGCAGACAGGATAGCATTGCAAAGGCATGAATAAACTACGAGAAGATGACAAGCCGACTGAGCTGGTAATTAGTACTATTACTAGTGCCCAGATTATGGAAATGGATTAGCTGTCCACTGAGTCCAGCCACCAATATATATCATAGAGAGCTGTAGCAAATGGGCAGCAGCCTGGGGCCAGAAATGAGAGTCAGGGGAGCGAGCTGGATCTCATTTGGGAAACTGCCTGGTGCTTTTAATTTTCCCAAAATGACTGATGTTATACAAGGCCATCTCTTTAACACTAACACTCTTGGGGTCATGCTATGAGGCTTGGATTATGGAACTCGACAATCTTGGAAGAATCAAAAATAGCAATTAACCCAAACTGCGATGGAAAGGGGGTTGCAGTAAGAGTAAGCAGGCTAGAGCATGTTGGCCAGGATGATATGAATATATGACCAGAAAATTATGTAGACCAGGAAAAAGAATTAGAAACCACATAGTGACACTGTGAGTGGCTTCTGGCAGACTGACTAAATCCTCTATAAAACCTATGGAAATACATGAACAAGATTTGTTCATGGTAATGCACATTGTGAAGTCACATCTATGAGATCAAAGATTTGCATAAAAACCATTTTTTTATTTTTGGTTGAGCCATTTTTATTCTTGTCAGACTTTTTATGACCCAATTAGGGTTGTTGTTGGTTTTTTTTTTTTTTTTTGCAAAGATACTGGAGTGATTTGCTATTTCCTTCCCCAGATCATTTTACAGAGGAGGAAACTGAGGCAACCAAGGTTAACTGACTTGCCAAAGATCACAATGATAGTAAGTGTTTAAAAACAGTAAGATGAGTTTTCCCAACTCCAGACCTGGCACTCTTTGCACTGTGCACCTTAACTACCTTACCTATAGACTACGCTGGTATAATCAGCCATTTTCATGAAAAAAAGACAAAAGAAAACCACTAGGATTGACTAGGCCAGTGGTAGAGAAATAGTGATAATTCTTTTTGCTCTGGGGTATACCAGTCACCAAGATTTTATTTCACTATAGCTCTAATTTAAGTAGAAAAGCCAACTTGAGTGGCAGTTTTCTTCTTCTCCATCCTCCTAGCCCCCATTAATAGTTGTTGTTTTTTTTAAGACAGGAGATTTGATTCAGCTAATTTTGCTTTCACCCCCTAATTGGGATTTTCCAAAAAGCCTGCTTAACTTTGTTTTGTCTTCAGGTTGTTTTTTTTTTTAATTAGATCAGGGGCACTTTGGGTTCTTGAGTTTTAGCATTTTTAATATTCCATGAGTGTTTATTTGTCATCTGTTTGCTTGCTGAGCTAGTGAAAATGTGAACTTGGAGCTGACCTGAACCCATCAGGTGTCTTCTCCCATTTCCAAAAGCAGGTCTAGACCTCAGGATTCTTTGAGCTTGTAACAATACCCCCCAAAAGCCTGTGACCTGTCCAAGTCTTGCAGGAATAGATTTTCATTTAGAAAAGCATCCCTAAGGTTTCAATTAAATTTCATTTCAAAGCTGACTTAACTATTTTATGTTTAGAGTACTGGTCAGGAGTGACTTTTCCTTAGACCTTGAGAAACAATTTTAAGTTCCCCAGGCCTGTTTCAAAGTGATAACCCAAATCCTGGAAACAAATAAAATTAACAGACACTTAAGAGGAAAAGTCTGTAAAACTGAGGCAACTAAAAAAAATTGGAAGCATCTTGGGGAATTGTGAGGTGTCTGGAACAACAATGTAGTGTCATAGAAAGTACACTGACCTGAGATTCAAGTCTTGTTTCTTCCACTTATTTTTAACACTTTAAGCTTCCGTTTCCTTACCTGTAAAATAGTTTTCCCCTAATCTCCATTTTGAGGAAGAGTGTAGGATAGGCATCCTTCATTCCCTGGACTTTACCACCATGACTCATTTGCCTTCCCCCTCATTCTGATATAATTCTCTTCTCTCAATGCCAAATTTTTCCCAGAACCTCCATTTTGAGGAAAAATCTAGGACTGGCATCTTTCATTTTCCTGATTTCACCACAAAAATTGTATAAGTATTTTTGCCCCTCTCACCATTAAAATGCAAACTCTTTGAAGGCAGACACTGGCTTTTCCCCCTGTCTTTTTATCCCCATCTCAGCACACTGCCTGGAACTTAGTGCTTAATCAAAGCCTAGGACAAGACTGTTGTGGAAACAGCACTTTAAAGACCTAAAGTGCTGTATAAATGTGACCAGTTACTATATCCAATGTGAAATGCAGCTCTGACCCTCAAATTTCATGAATGTAAGGATAATGTTGAAGAGTGATACTAGGGTGTGGGACTTATTTTCTAATAGGTCTATATTCTGAAATCAATACTCAGCAAACCAGTAATACAAATTCCAAAGGAACTATTTTTCCATGTTGTCACGCATGACATCATCTATGTCTTTTAGTCTATCTGTCTCTTTGTTGAATCCTAAGTTAGTATCTTCTGGCAAGTATTAGGTTAACATGGTTGGATCTTCTTGCTGTAGAAGATCACAGACTTTGGAATTAAAAGGGTCCTTGGAGATCAGCTAATCCAACATCCTCTTTTTATAGATGAGAAACTGAGGTCTGAAGTGAAATGACTTACTTAAGGTAATATATAGGTAACCAAGCTGGGAAAAAGCCCTGACTTAGGTGCTAATATGCCCCAAACCACACATTTAGTGCATTTCTGAGACACATTAGAAAGAATTTAGAAATGCCTTATATTCATAGAGGGATTATAATTTCAAACTGCGTTCACAAAATAGATAGTAAAAACAATCACCCTAGTGCAAATATCAATAATATGGAAATAGTTCTTGATCAATGACACATGTAAAACTCAGTGGAATTGAGCATCAGCCATAGGAGGGTTGGTGGGGAGAGGAGAGGAAAAGAACATGAATCTTGTAACCATGGAAAAAGATTCTAAATTTATTAACTAAATAAAAATTTCCAAAAATAAAAAATGAGTAAAATGTTACTCAGAGGGGTCTTGAAGCTTCCCCTCTCAGAGACAGATAAATCCAACTAAAAAAATAAATAGATAATATGCTGTATCATAAAAGAAGCCCAAAATTTCACAATTTAGGAAGGGGGTTGATACATCTACAGCATCTAAGAGAAGATGATGAAGATTGTGAGATGATGGCTAGAGATACATCAAATGACACTTGTTGGAAAGACGTGAGGATATTTAGCTTGAATAAGTGAAGAAGAGCAGGTTTAAGGAAGATATGATAGATAATCTCTAAGTATATGAAGGATTATATTTGTTCTATTTGATCACATAGAGCAGTGGTTGGAAGCTGCAAAGTGGAAGTTTTGGATATACCCTAAGGGAAAGCTTCTTAATTATTACTGTTCAAAAGCAGAATGGGTAGAGAGTTTCCTCTCAATGGAGGTTTTTTAAGTGGAGGCTGAATGTATTGAATGGATTCTAGTTCATTTCTAGGTTGGTCTATATGATCTCTGAGGTCCCTTGGGGTTCTAAATCTAAGATTCTGTGATTCTTGCTAGCTCTGAGGTTCTGTGATATTGTATGCTTCAAGTGTTAGAAAGAATAAAACATCTTAAACATTAACAAAGTTTTTCTTCCATTTTTCCTTAAAACCTACAATTAGATATCCAATAAGAAGAGATGACAACATTGGAAAAAAATTTTTGAAATATACTTGGGTAGTGTCCATCTGTTACAGAAACATGAGTGACTAGCAATTGTCTTTGACCCTGTTAAGGTCATAGTGACAAACATAATTTGAAAGGGAAGATTTCTCATCTCTTCTTTCTGGGAGGATGACTTTTGTGACTTTGAAAAGCTATATTCCACAAAGAAGCTTGGAATGGACCTCGTATGGAGTGCTTGTTTCTCTTTAGTGGTGCCATGGGAAAAAAAAGCAGGGAATTTGGGAAGGGGGAGCTGGCTGAAAAGGAAAGATGATGAGTTTACTCTTGGACACAAGTTCGAAGTGATGGCAAGACCTTCAAGTGGAAATGTGAAAAACATGTCAAATATTATTATGAATGTTATATTGCATTCAAATACAGTAATAGGAGAAGGGCAATGAAGTACTGATGCTCTCAGGTGACAGAGGTTTGGAACAGCAAAATGCTTTTTGCACAATGTTCCCCAATTCATAACTGTCTGAATATAAAACATATAGTATATATTTGTTTTATATTAAAGGATTTTTTAAAAAGGCAATGCACTACTGACAAAGTATAATACACTATGCACTTTCCAAATTTAGTGTTACAGATTCAGTTCTGAAAGGGATTTATTCCACAGAACTGCCCTTGCCATTTAGGAACAACTGCCAGTTGAGGGCAGTAATGTGTCACATGATCTACTCCAAGGCTCAAATGTCTTTCTTTAGAATTCAAGATGGTGGCTCCCTGCTTGAGTTCATTCTGATGAAACCATGAATTTTTCTAATTTTTTATTTTTCTAATAATATAGTTCCCTATTTTTATAATATAGTCCCTTTATAATCATATAGTCCTTTTATGAAACCACACAACCTTAACTTAAGAATATATAATATTTAACCTAAACATTAAAACTACCAGGATACAGAGGGATATCATCATTCTTTGTCTTTCTTATTATTTTTCTCATATTTTAAAAAGTCCCTCATCTTCTTTCACTCACATAACTAAGTGCCAAAAGCACCTTCTGGCTGTTAGTCTTCAATTTCTAGGTTTTAGGTAACTGCCTTTGAAGCCTCACTACTATCACCCCCCCCCTTCCATATTACATTCCAGAGAAACTCCATGATGGATTTTTCCTTGAATTAACATTTCATCTCTGTCTGGCCTGCATGTATCCACACAGGTTACTGTTTATGCCTGAAATTATCTACTCCCCCTTAACTTTTACATCACAAATTTTCATTTTCATTTGAAGCTTAGCTCAGAAGCAAGCCTCCCTAATCCTTCCAGTTGACTTTGGTCTCTTCCTCCTAAAATTCCCTTGTATTTATCTGTGTACATATTGAATCCCTCCTAGGATTAGCTCATTGAGAATGAAGTTGTTATTTTTGACTCTTTTATTCCCAACACCTTGCCTTGCACATCATCAGCAATTAACAATTACTTATTGAACAGAATACTTTCTCAATTCTGTTTTTTCTTTCATCCCTCATAGGGGAGAAATAATCAAGAAGGATAAATGCAGCATTTCTATTTCTGGCTTTCTGATTCCGTTCTTTCAGATGCTTTCTTTTCCTTGCTAAGTAAATGACATAACCTATTCCCACCTAGGAAATAAAAGATTACCCCTCTTTTTGATCTTGATTGTATTAGGATTATCTAACTCTTTTTTTTTTACTTTTATTTTTCAAAATATTTTTCTACCTTTACATGATACATTTTCTTTCACTCCTCTCTCCCCCACCAGAGCCAACAAGCAATTCCACTGAGGATCACCTAACTCTTTATGCTTATTTGACACCACACAGGCTTCCTCTATATTTTGTGAGCATAATCTCCCCTATATAAAATAAGAAATGTTTCCCCATTTGAACAGGAGGGAACTTTTGTCAATGTGGGTAGACCAAAAGAAAGTCAAAATAGGTCTTCAGAATGTGCATGTAATATAATCCCAGGGGGATTTCTGGGTTTGCAGATTAATAATTGGGTGCTGATCACCTTGCTCATAGGCATACATGAGTCAACCAGGGACTGGAGACTTCAATCCTCAAATAGTTATTTCTTGAACTAAGCATGACTTTGTTTGCTACACTTTTTCTGGCATACTTGAGCCCCAGACATCCTTTAGTGGAGACAACTAACTCTTCTGAGGTAGCAATAGGTACTGACCTCTTCTAGAAGGACCTCAAAACTGACCCATTATGCTTCGGTGCCTACTACTCCAGAAACTTATCCGGGGCAGAGAATAGCTTTGTCTCCTGGAAAAAGGAACTGTTGGCAGTCAAGGTGGCTTCTGAAGCATGAAATTGCTACCTTGAGGAACTATAGCATCTAATCACCACACACAATGACCACCCAAACAGAGCTTCTGCCTTTAGCCCAAAAGCTAAACCAGTGCCATATGTAGTTGGCCATTCTGTCAATTTGACTTTAATACTGAATGGTTCCCTGAAAGCAGAATTAACCCAGGCCCTGAGGAGAGGCAACCTCTATAAGCCTTTCACCATACTAAGAATTTCATGGTTCTTCAGCCACACCTTGAGTTCATTAAGATGATCCAGTAATAAATTTCAAAGCCAGCCAACTTTACCTAGCCCTCATTAAGATGGCACAGGGACCCAGATAACTTTCCTGGACATAAAATATGTCCCTGTCCCTGGTGAAGAAGCAATCTTAAATGGTTTCAAGTATGAGAGCCTCCTGTGAGTACCCCTAGATCAAAAAAGAAGAGGGAGTTGTACTCCATGATGGGAAGGCATCTGCTTATAGTCAATGTGGTCAAATAATACTCCAAACATAGTCAATTAATAATCAAATGTCACTGAGGCTCGGAAAATGTGCTAGGACCAGGGTTCTTAACCTGGGGTCTTGTTACTTTGTCAAAAAATAAATTGAAAAATTAGATTTCAATATAATTGGTTTCTTATGTAATCCTGTCCATTTAATTCTATGTATTTATAAACATTTTTCTTAGGTAGAGTCTAGAAGCTTCATTAGGCTATTTGTTTACCAAAAACTTTTCTTATACCTAGACCTCTAAAGAAACTATGGGGCCATGCCTTTGAGCATTTCTCAGTCCCCATAGAGAGATTCTTCCAATGTCCTTCCAGTGACAACTTCTTATTTGTCTCAGTTTATCCTCACTCTGAATGAGTATTTCTGCATAGGCATCAGCTCATTCCCTAGTTTTAGCCATGTGGCCCCTAGGTGCCCACTAATGCTCAAGGAAGGTTAGGAAGAATCTAAAGTCCATGTCATTCTTCACTCCAAGCAATGGGAGAGCTAAGCTAGATAGAAATTGTTTCCAGCTTTCAATTTATGATCATACTAGTATTGCATTTGTGGTGCATTATGTGTCAATAATCATTTGCAGGTTGGCCCAGGAACTTAACCTCTATTTGTTACATTTATCCTCTGAGAAGACATATTCTAACTTCCAAACAATTGATTTACAAATAAACTTTTGGAGCACAAGCCATTTATAATTTGAGGAATGCCTGGATGATTGTTAAAAGTGATCAATAGGAGGCAACTGGGTGGTTCAGTGGACTGAAAGCCAGGCCTAGAGACAGGAGGTCCTGGGTTCAAATCAGACCTCAGACACTTCCTACTTGGGTGACTCTGGGCAAGTCACTTAACCCCCATTGCCTTGCCCTTACCACTCTTCTACCTTGGAACCCATACATAGTATTGATTCTAAGACTGAAGAGAACGGTTTAAAAAAAAGTGATCGATATCCCTTCTTTTCTTTTCCTAGCACCCTTTCCTGGACTGTCTCACACATGGGCTATCATAGTGCTTTCTGAACTTATTTTCCCAAATGCAGAACTTCAACCCTACCCTCTACCTACCCTCTACCTCCACAGTTCTAACAGATTAATCTTGTTATTGTCATCAGTCTGCTGATGACACTGTTCTGATTAAAAACCACCAGTGGATCCACCACCTGCAGGACAAAGTCTAATTCTAAGACTCCTACAATCTGGCTCTAATTTATCTTAACAACTTTATCTCCAGCTACTTCTCACATGAGTTTTCTAATTTTTTAAAACCCTTACCTTCTGTTTTGAATCAATATTGTGCATTGTTTCCAAGGCAGAAGAGTGGTAAGGGCTAGGCAATGGGGATTAAGTGACTTGCCCAGGGTCACAGAGCTGGGAAGTGTCTGAGGACAGATTTGAACCCAGGACCTTCCACCTCTAGGACTGGCTCTCAATCCATTGAGCCACCCAGCTGTCTCTGATTCTTCTAATTGAACCAAACTGCTGTACTCACTGTTTCCTGGATATATTGAAGACCTTCCTGTTTTGGGTTGATTCACACCATTCCCTCTTCTTGCAAGGTCTTTGCCAATACTGGGATTCAAGGGACAATAGGGTGAATCAAACTGGTGATATGTAGGACCAGAGGCTAGCAGGAGAAACTGCAGGGGGCAGGTAATTTGAGGAGAGTAATTCTGTGGGAATGAAGTTGAGACAGATGGCTTATCAAGGGATTTAGGTAGGAAGTAAAAGATGGAGGTTTGTGATGGATACCAGATGAGTATCTGGCAGATAAATCAAGCATCAGGGAAGGGATGGTGCTAGGCAAACAGTGAAGGGCCAAATAAGCAGGCAGAATCCTAAGACTTAAAAGTGAGAGAGAACTTGAATCATCCTATTCTTATTTTATACATATGGGTACTGGTGCAAAGAGAAGAGAAGAAATTTGCCCAAGGTCACACAGGTAGCAAATTACAAAACTAGGCTTCAAATTCAGGCTTGATGGCAGGTAGCCATTTCATCAGGACAAAGTCTGGTGGCAAGCAATGGGAGAGGTCCAGGCAAGAAGATGGCTAGCTAGCAGCAAGGAGAGAAGATGACTAGTAGTCTGGAATCTGGGGGCAGGATCACAGGCACTGGGAGAATGGACAAAGCTGAATCATGGCCCTGGCCCCAGAGAGTTAAGGATTGCAATATCGGGGAACAAGGCAAAGATGCAATTTAAAGCAAGTC
Organism: Monodelphis domestica; assembly: GCF_027887165.1. Lineage (NCBI taxonomy): Eukaryota > Metazoa > Chordata > Mammalia > Didelphimorphia > Didelphidae > Monodelphis > Monodelphis domestica. The sequence goes on along the minus strand of NC_077229.1, from coordinate 402,866,771 downwards.
AGTGTTCTTCATGCTGATGATGGAGAGATGACCCAGTGGCAGAGTTAGGTCTATTGTGAGGAAGACATTTCTAATTAGAGTTATCCGTGACTTATTGGTCCCTTGTCAGGGAAGTTGTAGAAGAAATTCTTGCTAAGGATTCTCTAAAATTCTAGTAGCACCACCTTGAACTGTAGCCACTTAGCTCTGAAAGCTCACTTGGGTTGTCCTGCCAGGCTTCAACTGGTACCTAAAATTTAGCCCTAGTAGCATGCTGAGCCCGTGAGCTATAGTTCCATTATCAATTTATTTTCCGCCTGTTAAGAAGCTGAATTGTACCTAGAATCTAGAAAATGAGCTGCAGAGTTTTCTCTCCTTTCTTCCATTTGTATAAGTCTCTCCCATCCTTCAAGAGCCAACTCAAGTACCACTTATCAAAATAATAAACGTTTTAAGATGAAAGGATTTTTAGTCTTGTCTGTGAGACTTTTCCTGAATTGTTGAGTTGTTTCTGATTCTGACTTTTTGTAATTCCATTTGGGATTTTCTTTTCAGAAATACTGAGGTGCTTTGCCATTTCCTTCTTCAGTTGATTTTTACAGATGAGGAAACTGAGGCAAACAGGGTAAAGTGACTTGTTGAGGGTCACACAGCAGCTAAGTGGCTGAGGCCAGATTTGAACTTAGATCTTCCTAATTCAAGGTCTACCATTGTATCCAGTAAGTCACCCAGAATACCTTTCTTCACTGCCCTAGTTCAATGTATTTTCTCATGCTTCTGAATTTATGTCAGACTTATAACTGGGACCATTCTAACCATGGGCTTCCTTGGATATCTTCTTAGGATGTCTTTTTATATATGTGTATAAACTCTTCAAATGTATTTTAGTATTTCTTGAGGGCAAATGCTATGTCTGGGTTGTAATATATGTCTATACCTATAGCACTTAGCCATGTTTTGTACAAAGTAGGCATTCAATAAATGTTTGCTGATCAATTATTAATTAAAATTAATTATTTAAAATTGTGATCAACTTTAAAGAAAAATAAGGTCAGTCTTTAAAAGCACTGACTTCCTGTGCATCCTAGTAACTGACACCCAGAAGTTTGAGCAATAATATATTCCTCTAGCTTATTAACAACAAAATTAGTTGACAAGGAAAAAAATTCCATGGAAATACACTGTTGAGTTTACTGTGCAGAAAGAATCACCACTGGTTTCATTTGGGACTATCTCTTTCAAATGACCATTTAGAACACATTTTTTCTGTGTGCCTACATTGAAAGCACATAAACTAGAACTGGAATGATATGGAAAATCATGTACTTTTTTCTTCATAGGAAATATGAATGCTCATTTAACTTTAGATATTTTTAACTTGAACAGTAACATTTAAATTTTTCTGTTAATATTTTTAATAGGCAAAAGCAAATTTCCAAAATTTTGAGACATTAATTTTATTTTTAAATGAACTTTAGTTACCCCTTAAAATATTTTTTTAATCTAAGAAGATTATCATCAGCCAAGTCAATGAGAAGCCTTAATAGAGTTCAGTTGCTGCTTGGTTGTTTGCATGGTGAGAAGCCAAAGTTAGATCAAAAAGTATTTGTTGTCCCCTTAAAGTATGTGTACATTTAGAAAGGACTATAAAGTACAGTGCATGGACAGGAGGATGTTTATCAGAGAAGCTGGACAACAACTAGCCAATTCCCAAATGGCAGTTTGTCTTTTTGTGGCTTAAATTCCAGTGGTGGAAAATGCCAATTGATCAGTTCTTTATTTCATCCACTGAGCTAACAGGAGAATTCTAAATAATAAAATTCAACCTCAAAGAACATAAGCATCTATCAGAAAGACATGATCAGTATTTTTAACTGTGGCTATATCCATGTACAAAAGGCAAATCAGTGCACTGCTAATCAAAGAGAGGTTTATAGGAATCTTAACATTTGCTTTTCTATAATTCTTATTTTGATTTTTTTTCTCTACTTTAGTTTTAATCAAAGTCACAAACATGAAATCAAAGTATCTGCACTAAGTATAGAAGGAGTCTAAACTTCTTTTCAGGGAGTAAGAGTGTAATGATAAAGAACATAAGGAACATGGCTCCAGTTCTCTTAAGCAACAGGTGTTAGAAACAACTGCAGCATTAATAATTGGCTCTAGATTGAGGATTTGGGACAACTGCAGCTAAATTTGCCATCCAGATACCTAGATTCTAGTCCTGATTCTTCTGCAAAATAGTTGTGCAGCTAGGAGCAAGTTCCTTCCTTTTCTATCAAATAAAGAGGTTTGTTTTAAAGAGTTATAAGATCCCTTTTACATCTAAGAACAAAGAAGGAAGTGAGACACACACACAATCGTAGCATCAAAGGCTGATAGCTAGAAGTGATCTTGGAGATTAGCTGCTCCAATTTTCTCAATTTACAGAAGGAGAAACTAAGGCTTAGAGAAATTAAGAGACATGTTCAGAATCACATAGGAAATAGTGACTGAGCTGGGGTTTGAATGCAGATAATCCACTCAACTGTACCTTATTGACTCCCTGGAACTCAAAATATTTGAAGATAAAAGACCTCATTATATATGCCACAAAAAATATAGAAAGGTAGTAGAAAGAAAACAGGATCTAGAGTTAAAATCTGGGTTTGGATCTCAATGAACACATCAGTGAAGGCACATGAGCCATTAGGATAAGTAGAGAAGTAGAAATGTTGCAATTGAGTAGTTTCAAAGAATATTGTAATTTTATGTAAATTTTCTACATAATCCATTACTCTACTCTGTAGTTTCGCTAATATAGACATGATTCATTAGTCTAATGTTGGAATGTGACCGTATATCTCACCTCCCACATTATGCTTCTCCACAGAATTTGTTCAGGGCAGTATTATCTCAAGAGATAAAGGAAACTGGTCATCTTAAATGGTGTTAGCTAGAAGAATTTCTTCATTTTTTCCCAGTTTTTCTCAATTGTAGTGATGAGATGCAATGAACATATTTTCCGAGAGCTATACCTTGCTCCCTTAGGTTATAAAGCTTCAATCTTTCCTTCTAAACACTTCTTTTTTGCTGAGAGGAAAATGGGTCACATATCAGAAGCTTACTGCTGGATTCTGTCCTTTCTAGACTACATCTGGAATACCACACTAAGTTTTGGGTGTCACACTTAAAAGAAACTGACAAACTGAAATGTGCCCAAACAGATGAGAGATGTGGGAATATCTCATAAAAGAACAGTTAAAGAAACGAGGGGTGTTTAGCCTGGAAAAAAAGTTAAGAAATATGTGAAAGTTATTTTCAAATATGTTAAGGTTTATCTTCTGGAAAATGGAGAAAACTTTTCTAAGCAAGACCAGAAGGCATAATGAGACAGATGACTTTTTCATAACTGAGTAGGAGGAGCATGAAAGTCTTGAAGTATGTCAGGGTCACTATTATGAATATAAGGGATCACTATAGCAAGAGAGGATAGAAGAAGTTTATAAGGAGTATCAGCTGACTAAAAGTCAGAGAAATCAGTTGTTAATTTACTTATATATTAATTTTTATGAACATTATTAATAATTATAATACAAATAATATAATATAAATGGTATAAAATTATAATAATTAATAATTTTATTAATTACTTAACTGTTTTGAGTGGTGGAGACAAAACAGTAGATTAGAAGCAGCAATCCAATTAAATTCTCTCAACAGTCCACTCCAAAAACTTTAAAATAAGACCTCTAAAATCAAATTTAGGTCTGGTTGAAACATTTGTCTTGCTTAAGAACACTTAGGAGATCTGTAGGAGAGCTCTGGGACAGTCATATAGAGGCTTGTTCTGAAAGCACACACAAGGGTGGCAGCAATAGTGCTCACAAGAGCAGCAGCAGGATCTCCCAGCATTAAGACTGAGGGGGTTGGAAACTGGTCAGAAAGAGATTATAGGGCACCCTTTGCTGGTAGTAGGTACCACTGGCACTGACTGGCAACTTTATTGGCCATTTGCAGTCCTAGGTCATAATTCCAGGGCAGAGTGGAGCATTTGTAGTCAGTCAAGAAGCAAGGGCCCCGAATTCAGTTCCAAGACAGAGAGGAGTACCAGTGCTTATGGTGGCAGGTACCCCACCTGGGTAAAGACCAGAATGTAGATCATAAGAGCAGTTGCCACGCCGCTCCCTGGATTACACTGTCTTGGGAGCACCAAAAACTTGAAGACCCTCAGAACTAGTTCTGAAAAGAGCAAAATAATCCTAAAGCCTAGGACAGTGCCTCCCCATCCTTAGATGAGCAGAACCCAACTTTAATATAAAGTTCAAAATCAAGAAACAAATTAGAAACTTGAACAAACAACAACAAAAAATAACTTGAACATAAAAATCTACCACAGGGCAGAAAAGACCAGGCCAGAAACTCAGAAAATAATGATATCAAAATAGCTACAAAGACTCAAATAAAAATGCTAACTGAACACAATCCCAATAAGAATTCCAGGAGTAGTTAAAAAAGAGATAAGACTGGTAAAGGAAAACTGGAAAAAGAAATGGTTGGTAAATGAGAAAGTTGGCAAGAAAATTATGAAAAGAGAATTAACACTTTGGTAAAATAGGGACAAAAATATTGAAGAAAGAAACATCTTAAAAACAGAATTGGCCAAATGGTAAAAAGAAAGACAAAGAATTCACTGAAGTGTAGAACTCCTTAAAAAGCAGAATTACCCAAATGGGAAAAAAAAATTTTTTTTTTCAAAAGCTCATTGAAGAAAATAATTCCTTAAAAATCAGAATTGGGTAAGTGGAAGCTAATGACTTCACAAGACATCAAGAAACAAGAAAACAGTCAAAATAATGGAAAAAATAGAAAAAAGCAAAATATCTCATCAAAAAATAACTGAACTAGAAAATAGATTGAAGATAGACAACTTAAGAATTATTAGACTAACTAAAAAGAAGGAACAGAGAAAGCATCTTTACATGAGATTTCAAAAAATTACCAAAGAAAAATTCCCTACTATCTTAGTTCCAGAGGGTAAAATAGAAATTTAAAGACTCCACAAATCACCTCCTGAAAGAGATCAAAATATGAAAACTCCCAGGAATATTATAACCAAATTCCAGAGGTACCTGATCAGGGAGAAAATATTATAAATGTCTAGAGAGAAACAATTCAAATATCATGAGGCCACAGTCAGGATCACCTAAGATTTAGCAGCTACCACATTAAAGGAGCAAAGAGTTTAAAATATGATATTCCAGAAGGCAAAGGTGCTAGGATTATAACAAAGAATAAAATACCCACCAAAACTGTGTATAACTCTTCGGCACTAAAAATGGATATTTAGTGAAATAGAGGAATTTTAAGCATCCCTGTCCAAAAGGCCAGAACTAAATAGAATATCTGACTTTCAAACACAAGATTCAAGAGAAGCATAAAAAAATAAACTTGATAGAGAAATCATAAGGTCCTCAATAATATCCAACTGTTTACAGTCCTTTATGGGAAAATGATTCATGCAACTCCTAAGAACATTATAATTATTAGGGCAGTTTGAAAGATTTCATGTAGATAGAAAGCATGGGTATGAGGCAATAATATGCAATTATCTTGAAAAAAGATGAGAGTGGGAAAGAGGAATGCACTGAGAGAAGGAGTAAGGAAGAGGTAGAATGGGAAAATTTTTTCACATAAAAGTGGCATGTGAAGAAGATCTTTTAGAGTTGGAGGAAGAAATGGGGAGGTTTGGCAGGAAAACCTCACTTTCATAAAATTGGTTCAAATAGTAAAGAATATATATATATACATTCTGCTATATACAGAAATATATCTTACCTATTAGGGAAATAGGATGAAATTGGAATAAGAGATGGAGGAGAAGGGATGATAAGAGAAAGGGTGGATTAAGGGATGCAGTGAGTAGAAGCAAAATGGACTTCTGAGGAGAAATAAAAAGAGAGGATAAACAAATGAGATAAACAAGAGAGATAAACAAAATAAGATGAAGAGAAAAACATAGTAATCACAACAGTGAACATATATAGGATGAAATCACTCATAACATGAAAGCAGATAGCAGAATGGATTAGAAACTAGAATCCAGCAATATGCTGTTTACAAGAGACACATCTTAAACATAATGACATACATAGAGTTAAAATAAAGGATAGGAGCAGAATCTGATATACTTCAGCTGAAGTTAAAAAGGCAGGGGTAGCAATCATGATCTTAGGCAAGGCCAAAGCAAAAACAGACCTAATTATAAGTGATAATCAGGGAAACTACATTTTTCTCAAAATAAAGTAATGTCAAAAAATTTTTATAACAAGTATCCCTGGTAAAGGCCTCATTTCTCAACTATGTCAAGAAATGAGTTAAATTTATAAAAATAAAAGCCTTTCTCAAATTGGTAAATGTTCAAAGGGTATGAACATGTAGGTTTTAGAAGAAGAAATTAAAGCTATCTCTACTACTTTAATTCACTATTAGAGAAATATAACTTAAAACAGCACACACCTATCAGAAATAACAAATTCTGGAGGGGATGAAGGAAAATAGGTACATTAATAGAGTAATTAGCTGGTCCAATCATTATGGAGAGCAATCTGGAGTTGTGATATAGCTAATAAGGAAATATGTTTTGCATGATTTCCAATGTAAAAGTGATATTGTATTGTTTGCCTTCTCAATAGAAGGGGGAAGGAGAAAGGGAATTTAGTACTCAAAATTTACAAAGAAAAGCATGGGGGCAGCTGGGTGGCTCAGTAAATTGAGAGCCAGGCCTAGGACCTAGGTTCAAATCTGACCTCAGACACTTCCCAGCTGTATGATCCTGGGAAAGTCACTTAACCCCACTGCCTAGCCCTTATTGTTCTTCTGCCTTAGCATCAATACAAGATAGAAGATAAGGGAAAAAAGAGGAATAATAGTAAATAAATAAAATTTTGAATTAATAAAAACCTTTTGGGGGCCATAGAATTACAGAATGACATGCCACCAAAAATACAGGGAAAATGTTCTTGTGCTAGGACCTATGTATTTGTGTTCAATTCAGTTCACAAACATTTATTACACTCTTATCATATTCCAGGTGCCAGAAATACAAGGATAGACATACATACATATATACATACGGACAGTCGGATGGATGGATGGACAGAGGGAGAGAGAGAGAGAGAGAGAGAGAGAGAGAGAGAGAGAGAGATCCAAAATTTACAAATTAACCAAACTAATTTTGAGAGAGAGAACACTAACCATGAGGAGGGAGCAAGAGGAGACTCTTAAGAGGTCTCATCTACCAGGAGGTGGTTATCACTTTAAAATGATAAACATTTCTTATATATGAATATGGTACCTCTTGTAGAATCATCATCATTGGTTGATATTAATAGAGCATATATTGTGAAGCAAAACTACAAAGGCATAGCCCATGGAATGTGCCTCCCACAAGCATTGGTCTATAATAGAATCTTGGGGGGAAGGGTAAAGGGAAAGCATAATGGACATATAGTTTCAGTGGCATTGGAAACTCTTGTTGATGGAAGGTTCCGCCACCAAAGGAGATCAGCCACACTTCTGTTTTATTGTCCTGGGGATTCTCCAGAGGCACCAAGAATTTCAGAGAAGCTTACTCTTGAAATCTAGGCTACGTGAGAGGCAGAATCTTCCTCAATCCAATACTGGTCCTCTGTCCTCTCTACTTCTGAACATTAATATGTTATGACCTAATTCCACCATAATATCACAAAGCCCTGTATGATATCATCCCTTGGATCTTGCAGTTAAACACTTTTCCAATGGAAATGTCATGTCATTTCACCTGTCATATTTTTGTGGAACTGGCTAACAACATTAGTCATTGCCTGCCTATATTTAAGTGCTTGGAAGGATATTAAAAAGAAAAGATAAAAAAAAAACTCTAAATGACAGCAATTTTTCTTTATCAGCCTCTATGTCTTCTCCCATTCCAATCAGCCCAAAAGACTACTGAAAAAAAATATTGCAATGTGCTTTGAATACTCTACTATATGATGCCTTTCATTTATGGTTTCACTTGCTTTCTTATTTAGCCTCTTCCCAGTTTTCAAGGTTATTATCCTGCCCATTCCCATCCACATCATTTCTCTTCTTATCCACCTACTCCTCCAGTGTTAGTCAAGCACATCAGATCTCAGTCCCTTTGGCCTCTTCTGATTCCAAGTTCAAACAGTTTTTTTCCATGGTTTATTCCAATCTATTTTAATTCAAAAGACATTTTTGAAACTGAAACTCTCTTCCTATCCCCTTGCTGGGCACTGTGAGGTATAGAAAAGAAGTACAAAATGTAAGGCTCTAATCTCAAGAGTTCTTACAATCTAGTTGTGAAGAAAGAAATATATACATTAAACAAATTAGGATTACAAATCACCAGAGAAATAAAACATCATGTAGCTGAGCCTTATGAAACTAACTGAGAAGACAGAGATTAGGGAATGTAGCTCTTAATCATGAATCTGCCACTAACACCTAATTTCTTTGGGCCTTCATTACTTTATTTTTTTAAATGAAGGGAGTTGGGACTAGGTCCAAGAAACATTTATTCAGTGACTGGTGCATTCTATGATAGCATTATAAATACAGACTTTGAAAGAACTTTAAATGTTAGAGTCTAAGCCCCTCTTTCTAAAGATGAAGAAAGTGCCTCAATAAAGATAGTCAACTTCACCAGTCACACAGTTGCTATTTCAGGAAGGATTTGAACCTGGTTCTTCCTGACTCCAGGTCCAGTGGCCACTTTGTAGTAAAACTTTGATTATAAAAAATAAAATCATAAAGCTAGAAAGGATTTTAATTCTCTTATTTTAGAGGTGAAGAAACTAAAGCTTATAGAGTTAAAGTTACTTGCTCAACGTTATACAGTGAGTTAGTGGCAGACCAACATGCACTCAAATCTACAATGTCTTATTTGGGCACTCTTTCCACTATACCATGCTGACTCTGAGCAGTGTGATAGATCCTACTGATCATATTTGGGTCCAAAAGGTTTTGGCTACAGCCAAAATTCACATCAACCCTCAAGAATGAAAATTTGCTGCTATGAATTGTATATTCTTGGCTAATTTCCAAAGCCCTGAGATCATATGGATCCATCATCCATTCAGTCACCCAGGTTCCCAACTTCAGCATCATCCTTGACTCTTCACTTTCTCTTGCTATGTCCAATCGATTTCTAAATCATGTTGCTTTTACTTCCACAAAATCTCATATATCTCCCATTCTCTCCACTCATATAGCCACCACCCTAGTCCAGGTCCTCATTCCTGCTCACCTGGACTCCTCTCTGTTAATAGTTTCTATATGAAGTAAACCTCTTCTGTAGTTGCCCAGATCTGACCAGTCTATCTCCCTACTTAAATGACTCTGGTGGATCCCTATTCCATGATCAAATACAAACTTTTGTTTGGAGTTTTAACTCTCTACAACTTGAGTCTTTTGCATTTCTCTAGTCTTTTTTAATAATATTATTTCCCTTCACACACTTTATACTCCATTTGTATAGCTTCACTGCTATTATTCATGTGTGATGTTCTATCTTCCGTCCTTGGGTCTTTCAATTGGATATACCTCTTGCTAGAATGTTCTTCCTTGTTATTTCTATTTCCTGGATTCTTTGCTTTCACTCAAGTGTCACCATCTACAGGGGCCATTTTATGTTCCCTCCAGTAACTAATATTTTCCAATTCAAAGTTACTTTTTTGTCTATTTTGAAGATGCATTGAATATACCACCTTACATATACCTTGTCTACCATTGCTACCAATGCTACCAAGCATTACTTTTCTAGAACATGAGTTCCTTGATGGCAGGGACTATTTCACCTTTGTCTTTATAACATCACTGATTAATTAGTAAAGCTCCTAGTACATAGTAGGCACATAATAAATGCCTGTTGCTGAACTGAGTCATTGATAGACTGCTATGGTAAATCTCTGAGCTGTTGTAAGACCCACGGACAAGGCATACATTGTGAGCTGCACTCCTCTCGCTGGAGTCCACACTCCCTTTGCTTTGGCATCTGCTGCCTTTACTTTGGATCTTGGCCACCATTGCCTTTGAGCCTGGTAATGCAGCTTCTGGCCTGGCTCAAAGACTCTTTGCCACTAACCCAGAAGCTGCTGCCTCTGGCTCACGTTCCTTATTTCCAATATAATCTAAAAGCCCCATCCATCTTTCTCATGCCTCTATTCCTTTTTTTCTCTCATTCTGTGCCCTTTTTTGCATATCCTCAAGATCTTTGGAATTAAGGAGGAAAGTTATTTGGCCCCTTCAGCAGAGATTCAGATGCTTTTCAAGCCAATACAATTAGAATGGATAGGGTTGGGGGCAGCTAGGTGACTTAGAGGGTTGAGAACCAGGTCCGTAGACAGGAAGTCCTGGGTTCAAATATGGCATCAGACACTTCCTAGCTGGCTGACCCTGGGCAAGTTATTTAACCTCTATTGCCTTGGAGCTTGCTCTTCTGCCTTGGAACCCATACACAATATTGATTATAAAAGAGAAGGCAAGTGTTTAAAAAAAAACAGGATGACTAGAGCTGACCCAAGGCCACTTAGTGGTCACTGGACTTGCTATACAGAAATGGTGTCCCTGTCATAGACTATGAAGGTGATTCCCATAGACAAGCTTCAGAACAGCCTTGCCTGTCACTCATGTGGGAAGTTCATTGAAAAATTATGTTTAAATCTGTTTTTAAACAGAAATAGAATGTAAACCTATCTGAGAGATAGGTACATGGAAGAACCCTGAGTTGGGAACAGACTAGGAATGGGGGGAGAATCAGGAATCACTTAGATCAAACAAATATCTTATACTAAAATGGGAAGGATACTATGTCTATGGGCCTGTCCTTTCCATATACATATTTTAAAGGGAGTATCTACAAGAAAGTTGTTCCTACTGCATTCAAGAAGACTAGCCTGCTCACACGGTGACATATGGTGAGGAAGGGTCTAGCATGAAAAAAGGAGGGAAATATCCCTAAGACTAGTATCCCAAGTAAGAAAAGAGAGGCTGTGGGTGATGACAGTGAAGACAGGAAGCCTCCCATGCTGCCAACACTGGTTAAAATGAAATTCCACTCCAAAGAAAAATATTTGCATTCCCAATGGAGTTAGTTATAACAGGATTTGACCTGTACATTACTTAGACAAATTCACGGATGCTTTTCAGCAGCTGGAAACAATGAAATTATCATTTTGAAAGCAACGAAAACTATGGAGCTCATTATTTGAAGGCTGCCGGAATGAAGACTGAAATAATTCTATAAATTGACATTGGAGATGAGACCTACCACCCATGCCAATACAATGTAAGGAAACTCTGGGTCCTTTCCATATTCACACTGATCAGGAGACTCAACACTACTTCTTTTGGACATATTGAATATCTATTGTATTTTCTTGGAGCTACATGGCCCACCCATCTACATTTTAGATCATACATAGCTTGTCCCATGCCACATAGGTGACTCCTGTATGCTTCTGAAATATCATAATGTGGGTTTTTATATATTGATTATTGCATTGTTGATTGAGGTGGTTAAATTCTTATCTTGAACCATGAATCCAAACTGCCTTCATCATGACTCCTCTCCTTTACATCATGCTTATTCTTGCCTTCAAGAGACTTTTAAATCTCTTCTCTTATCTCAGTCTTTAAAAATTCTGCTCCTTCTTCAGAGCCTCCCTTAAAATTCCATTCCTTCCATATAATATCTAGAATCTAGACAACCAGGAAGTCTTATTAACACTTAGAGTTACCATTGAACCAAGTTTTGTTTTATAGTCATTTTTGTATTTGTCAATAGTTGCAAGAGCCAATCTCAATTGCCACCAGATTGGAATAATCTTTTGGATGGTATCAATATTTCTAATTCTCTTGTTTTCCTCTGAGAACGTAACAGAGTAGTTGTTTAATAAAAAGGCAGAATTCAAATCCTTATAGCCACTTTCTTCCCCATGCTGCCTTCATCCTGTGACATGTGTTCTATTTTGAGGAGATCCAGCCTTTTAAGATGGTCCCATATACCTGCTGGCTGGTTAGAATTATTCAAAGCATAAATGACACATGTAAAACCCAGTGGAATTGCACATTGGCAATGGAGGGGGGAAGCAGGAGAGGGATAGAACATGAATCATGTAACCATGCAAAAATATTCTAAATTAATTAATTAAATAAAATTTTCAATTAAAAAAAGACTTATTCACAGTAATAGGCTTTGAAAGGTCTACATGATAGGTTAGGTGCTGAGATTATAAATATTAAAAAATAATACAATCTATACTATAATAAGCTCTTAGCACTAACCTTAACTGACATCTCTTCTCTCTTAACTTCACAAACATTAGAGTTTGTTTAGCTATGGTGGACATATTTGAAATTTCCTGATGGTGGAGTTGCTCTGTGTTGACCATGACCAGGGTTAGTTTCTTCCCATTCAGATCTTTTCTCCAACAGATCTCAGAGGAAGAGATGGATATAACATATCTTGACTCTAGGCTTTCTGGCTAGTTGCAAATGCAAGATAGCCATCAGCAAAGAGAAGGTAAGTTGGTCGCTTGGCTTCAGCAAAGGTTCCTACTTTGCAGTTGAATATTATGAGCACCGATTCCTTTCTAGTGGTGTGCAGCTAGAGTGAGATTATACTCTTGTTTTTCTTTCTCTAAACAGATTTATGAGGGATGATATCTGAATATCTCGACTTCTGTTATACAATCCCAACAAACTGACTCCAATTTTGTGAAGCATGTAGAGGATTGTGTTACATTTTACTGTGCTTAGTACTTTATAGTGATCTATGAACACAAAGCAGATTGGAATTTGCTATGCTTGTCATTTTCTGTTGGCTGTTAGAGGGAATTGATGCAGTAGACAGTTAAGTACTCTGAGTGGATTCGGGTTTCTTTGCCAGTATGTCACTCAAGGTCTTTCCTGACATATTTAAGTGAGATTCTGATGAAGACTGTACATTTGTGGGAGAAGAATAACCAACCAGTAGTGTTCAAAAGTCTTTGAATCTCTTGTCCCATTTCTGAGATGCCCTGTCTTTGATTCCTCCCACCCCCTCTCCACTAGAGTTCACTTGATAGTAGTGCTCACAAAAGTGTGCTAGAGGTTAGAGCAGAGACATCCTTCTTGCTTTAGAACATTCAGACCCTGCTTGCTGAGTCACTACATAATGTGATATAAGTCAGATCATAAGCAAATACCAGATAACAGGCTAGGCTAAAAGATGTCCAAATATGCAAGTCAATACAGTGGAAAAAGAATAAGAAAATGAAAGAATTTTGTGAGGTCTGGAAAAAGAAATTCCTTATTGGAAAGGTCAATATGCTTCTTAGACAAATGGCTTTCACTGTTTACCAGAAAAAAAGTCAAGAATTATTTACTTGTAAGCCTAGAATTTTTGCTCTTGCTGTTCAGTTCTGTCTGATTCTTCATGATCTCATTTGGGGTTTTCTTGACAAAGGTATAGGAGTGGTTTGCCATCTTCTCTAGTTCATTTTACAGATGAGGAAACAGAGGCAAACAGGGTTAGGTAATTTGTCCAGGGTCACACAGATAGTACATGTCTAAGGCCAGATTTGAACTTAGGAAGATAAAGTCTTCCTGACTCTACACCAGCACTTTATCCACTCACTACCTAGCTGTCCAAAACTTAGAAGAGTACTGTCCAATTGACTTATTTTGCTCACCCTTGCAGAAGACCAATAAAATACCAATGATAAATCTACTATTTTAAAAGTAACAATATTGTTAGTGTATGAAGTTATATTAAAATTACAATTGGTTCTATCTTGCTCAATATTATTAATGGTGGTTTATATGAAGATACATAAAACATCCTCATTAAACTTGCTGATGAAACAAAGTTTGAAGAGTTGACTTATCTTTCTTAAGAATACTGAACTTAGGGGGCAGCTGGGTAGCTCAGTGGATTGAGAGCCAGGCCTAGAGATGGGAGGTCCTAGGTTGAAATCTGACCTCAGACACTTCCCAGCTGTGTGACCCTGGGCAAGTCACTTGACCCCCATTGCCTAGCCCTTACCACTCTTCTTCCTTGGAGCCAATACACAATATTAACTCCAAGAAGGAAGGTAAGGGTTTAAAAAAAAAAGAATACTGAACTTAGATGGTTAATAAGTCCTTGGCCAATAAATATTTAATATTAATAATGGCAATGTAAAAACTCCCAATTATCTTGTTAGGTCAAAACATCTTGGTCAAAAACAAAAGAAAGTTTAAAATTAAGTGGAGATGAATGAAAATTTCAATATGGAAGCCAAAAAATTAACTACAATAAGCATGAGATTGGAAATAACTAGACTGGTAGCAGTTCATATAAAAAAAGATGTTGGGTTTTATTTACTGACAAATTCAATAGTGTAATGCGACTAATAAAAGGAAGCTAATATACTCAAAGAATTGCAAAGTTCAGAATTTAGAGGCCATCTTGTTTCACACATACCTGAACAAGAATCTTCTCAGCAACATGTGACAAACAGTCATCCTGACTTTGCCTGAAGGCCTCCAGTGAAAGAAGAGCCCATCAGTTCAGGAGACAGCCCATTTCACTTTGGGAAAGAATCCTGAATTAGCAAGTTTTTTCTTTCTATCAACCAAGCTCTAAGTTTTCCTTTTTGTGGCTTCTACCTGTTTCTCTTTGTTCTAAAGAGGATGACTCTATTCCCTCTTTTCCCTCCCTCACTCCTGAGACCCTGGGATCTGGCAGAGGAGTTTTCATCTTATCTTCTCCAGAACCTCAATGTTTCCCAGTTAATTCCAAGTCATGGTAGCACATGCATATCCTTTCCCCAATGACCTTTTCAAATCTAACCATCATATTAATATACTAACAATTGAGAGCTATACTATATGGCATGCATTGTGCTAGGTGCCAGGAACACAAATGAAAATATTAAAATAATTCCTATTTCCTAGGAGCTCACATTTTAATGAACCAAAAAGCATATGTGTAAATACGTACAGAATAAATATAAAGTAAACAAATACAAATATATGAAAGGTCATTATATACATGGTAGTTTAAGAGAGCGATCGCTAACATCTGGGGGATCAGGAAAGGTATCATGCAGAATCTCTGTCTTACAGGAAGATAAGGACTGTGGAGTGAAGGTAAGAGAGAGGGTATCCATGTTGGCTGGTCATTGCAAAGGCATGAAAGTGGGAGATAGAGTATCATGTTTGAGGAACAGAGAGAGAAAGACAGTTTAGCTGGATTGTAGATTGTAGGAAAATAAAATCCTATTAATCTAAAAAAGATAAATTAGACCAGTTTGTATGAAGTTAAAATAAAAAAATTTAAACCCTTACTTTCTGTCTTAGAATCAATACCAAGTATTGGTTCCAAGTCAGAAGAGTGCTAGAAGGGCTAGGAAATTGGGGTGACTTGCCCAGGGTCACAAAGTTACAGTGTCTGAGCTCAGATTTGAATTGTCTGGATTTTTTAAAGTTTTTCCCTACTAGAATGAAAGCTCCCTGCGGCCATCAACCATCTCACTTTTGCATTTGTACTTCTACTACTTAGCATAGTCCTTGGCAAAAAAGTAAAAGCTTTAAAAATTATTGATTTATTTTTGTCTCATTATTTTCCTTTCTCTCTTTCTTCTTTTCTTGAAGACAGCTACTAAAGTTGCATTAAGTCTTCCTTTCTCCAAGCAACATATCCACATTTCTTCAACCAATATTCATATGACATGATCTGGAGACCCTTCACCATCTTAGTTGCCATCTTGTAAACAGTCTCCAGTTTACCAATATCCCGAAATGGGCACCCAGAGTTCCAACCAATAATCCATAGGTGGTCTGGCCAGGGAATAATAAAATGAGATGATCTCTAATCTCAAACAGTAAGCCTTGGAATTAATATGTCATCACACTTCATTAACTTCCTGGCTGCCCTGTTATACTACTGAATCATACTTTTTCAGATAGACCGTTAAGTCACTGTGCCTCCCTAATCTTATACTGTTGAAACTGATTTTTCAGATTCAAGTTGGGATTGGGATTGGGATTTACCCGATTAAGTTTAATTAAGTTTAATTTTTTAAGATTCAATCCAGTGCTCTTTCTAGTCTGCCAAAATCATTTTGCATTTTGACTCTGTTGTTCAGTCAGCATATTTGCCATTTCTTCTATTTTTGTGTCACTTATACATCTGATAAAAAAAAATTCTTTATTCCAAGTCACTGCAAAAAATGTCACATACATGTGACATTTTATATATACAAAGGATTCTCCAATAAGAACTCTTTATAAGATGGCATGCAACTAGTAATGACTGCTCTTTGGATCCAACCACTCAACAAAGTTATGAATCCACCAAATTATGTTATCAGCAAATCTGATAGGAGCAGCATGAGAGCCTTTGGCATAGGTTTTTATTAATCTAGGTAAAATATAGCTGTATCATTTTTCTGATCTAATAGTCTACTTATCCTATTGGAAAAGAAACAATGTAAACCCATCATGACCTTGATGAAATCAATCCAGCCCTTTGTGATCACTACTTGCTTTTTATTAGAAACCAAGCTTCAAAGTGATCTCTTTGTCTTTTACTCCCTTAGGCAACCTATCTGATTTGTCTATGAGCTTAATAATTTTTTTAGGCCTTATTTCAGATTATCTGTGTATATGTCACAGTTTCCTGATAGATTATCAACTCCTCAAGGATGCTATTTTTTGTTTTGTCATTTCAGTTATGTTTGACTCTTTGAGACTCCATTTGGGATTTTCTTGGCCAAGATGAGAGAAGGATTTATCATTTCCTTCTCCAGCTCATTTTACAAATGGGGAAATTGAGGCAAATAGGGTTATGTGACTTTCCCAAGTTCACACAGTTAGTAAGTGTCTGAGACCAGTTTTGAATGCAAAAATACAAGTCTTCCTGACTCCAGTGCCAACATTTTATCCACTGTATGTCACTATAGTGGGTACCACATAAATGCTTATACTCTTCCCTCACCTACCTTTTGCTGATCAGACCACACTTGGAATACTATGACCATTTCTGGTTGGCATATTTTATGATACTTAAACTAGGGAAGTTTTTATGAATGCAAACTAAACTACAGACTGGTAAATTTTATATTTTAGATCTCTCTGTTCTCAATCATGGTATAGCTGTTTAAAGAACTGGAGGTAGGAGCCAGGGAGTAGAAGAGATCAAGGTAGGAGAAAAGTGGGATGCAGGAAGGAGTCACTTTTGTAAGGGAATATTTTTTTAGAATTATGGACATTTTATAGTAAAAATGTTGTGGTCTCAGTAAAAAAGTGAATAGATAACCAGGAAATATCAGTATAGAATTTAGGAGGCAGTTAGAAAATAACCAAGCTAAAATAATACCATATTAACAAGAACAAAATCAATGAATGTTCAGACACCTCCTTCAGAATTTAAGGATGTAATTAATCACCTGGTCACTGACTAAAATGAAATATTTTACTCATTTAAAAAATTACTTCTTTAAAGCCTTTGTTTTGCTTTCCCAGATCCATTCATATACACAATATCAGATGTTTCAATCACATCTGGAATTGAGAGGGAGAATAAAAAGAGACCCCACCTCATAGGCAGAAAGACCTAGGTTCAATCCCTGTCTCTGATGCTTACTGTGTGCCCTAGACAAGTCCTTTAATCTCTCAGTTTCCAGGAAACTCTCTAAATTCTGAATTACCACCTCACACCTAGCACAATGGCTAACATGACAGAAAAGCAAAATGATAAATGTTGGAGGGGATAAGAATTGGAATACAAATGCATTGTTGGTAGAGCTGCAAACTGATCTGATCATTTCTAGAGAGCAACTAAGAGCAAAGGACCATAAAATTGTGTATAGCCTTTGACCTAGAAATAGCAATATTAGGCCTTTTTCCCAAAGAGATCCAAAAAAAAAAAGGAAAAGGGTTTATATGCACAAAAATATTTATAGCAGCTCCTCTTATGTCAGCAAAGAACTGGAAACTGAAAGAATGTCCATCAATTGGAGAATGACTGAACAAATTGTGTTTTATTATTGTGATTGAATAATGTGCTAAAAAATAACAAACAGGATAATTTCAGAAAAAGTTGGAAGAACTTATATGAAGTGATGCAAAACGAGGTGAACAGAACCAGAACATTGGGCACACCAACAGCAACATTGTATGATGATCAACTATGAATGAATTAACTATTACAAAGATCCAAGACTAAAGGACTCATGATGAAAAATGCCATCCACCTCCAGAGAAAGAATACCTGGGGTCTGACTGCAGACTGAAGCACTTGATTTTTTACTTTATTTTGTTTTGGTTTTGACCTGTGTTTTCTTTCACAATATGACTAATATGGAAATATGTTTTGCATGGTTATACATGTATAATTTGTATCAAATTGCTTGCCTTCTCAATCAGGGTGGCAGAAAAGGAGGGAAGGAAAGAATTTGGAACTTAAAATTTATTAAATGAATATTTTAAAATTGCTTTTATATAATTAAAAAAAGTAAAATATTTTATTTAAAAAGGAAATTCTCTAAAACTAACATTCAGAGGAGGGGGTGAAATACACTTGTAGAGGGAGTTTCCTTATTTGGTAGTTCCTGATACCAATGGAATACCATGTCCAGTCCCCATCCTGTTAACTGATTAAACACATAAAATAAAAATGTATTAAGTAGACACTGAGAGACAAACCAAATTTGGGGTCTAAGAAATTAGGCAAAGGTCCAAACTTTGGAAATAATATTCCAAGTCTAAGGACAAAAGATTGGCATGTGAATATCTCCCCTATCCCAGTAGAGTAAATATTTTAGGAAGTGGCACAGCTAGCTGGAAAAGCAATCTTGAGAAAGAATATGTTTTTGTACCTATTTAACCATGAACTTGCTGAACCCCACATGTATTCACACTCCCCCACTCCTTCATTCTTGTGTTTTTTCCCTTTATAAACTCTTCCCCTATTCAATAAACTCTGCTGGCATTAGCTATCAGCTGTGCATCCCTTCTGACCTCAAAAGATTCTAATCTCTCTGGTCTTTATTTCTCACTCCTACCTAAGGGACCCTTGGCCCCTGGTCTGAGCCTTTGGGGCTCTTCTCCTCCTTTAAGGTCTAACAGACATGATGCAAGTTTGATGAATGACTGAATGATTCTGCTTTCAAAGAGGCTGTTATGTTAATGGTTTTATATTTATTGATGTCTTGAGAGGCAACACCGTAGAGAAGCAGATGAAGTACTAAATAATAAGTACCAGAAGATGTAGGCTCTAACCTGGTACCAGTTCTTACAAGCTCAATAATCTTGGACAAAGTCAAGAAATTTCTGGGCTTTCGTTTCCTTACCTATAAAAGGAGAATAATGCCTATTTCATAATATTGTGGTGATGATCGGAGAAGAATGTCAGAATGCTTAAAAACTGTAAGTACCCCGGATTTGGAGTCAGGAAGGCTTGAGTTTGAATCCTGTATTAGACATAAGCTGTATCATCTCAAGCAAATCTTACTGGGTCTCAGTTTCTCTATCTATAAAATGGGGATAATAATATCAATTCCCTTTATAAAATGGGGATAATGATAATAGTACCAATTCCCTTACCTATGGTTGTTGTGAAGGGCAAAAAGAGATAATGCATATAAAGTTTTCTGCAAACCTAAAGTATTATGTCATATATAATATATATTATATAGAGAGAGTCAGAATAAGTAGATGGGAAACAATTAGGTCAATAAACAAATAGGTCAAGAGATAAAATATTGATGCCAATTTAATCCCTCCCTTTCCCTCAATACATTTGTTTCTTTTAATAGTGTTAGGAGTTTTAAATGCTAATATTGCCCATCTACATATTCTTTTTCCAAACCTCTAGACATCCTTAATGTATTTATTATTCTTATTGTTACAGATAGTGGGCAGAGACCATTTGGAACTGCCCAAAGGACCATAAAACTGTGCATAACTTTTGACCCAGCAATAGCTGTGTCCATTCCCCAACTGATGGACACTCCTTCAGTTTCCAGTTCTCTGCTAACCCCAAAAGAACTGCTATAAATATTTTTGTGTATATAGGTCCTTTTCCTTTTTTGGAGAGGGGGATCTCTTTGGGATAACTGCCTAGTCGTGCTATTGCTGGGTCAAAGGCTATGCACAGTTTTATGGTCCTTTGGGCACAGTTCCAAATGGTCTCTGCCCATTATTTTTAATAATAAGAATAATAAATAAATAAGGATGTCGGGAGGAATTATTATAAATAATAATTAAAGTAAGGTATTGCGTTATTATTAAATGGACTGTGTAGTCTCTTTCTGGCCTCCAATATAGTTTCATCTTTCTTACAGAAGAGTTAAGAGCGAGTTGGATCATACAACTGTGAAACTTCATCTAAAATTCCTTGCATGTGGTGCATATAGTCAAAAAAGAAAAAAAAACACTAAAAAAGTTAGCAATAAGTAAAGCCAGAAAATTCACATAGATTCGAAGAAAAGAAATCTAGGTCAGGCATGCTTCTGTGTATTTCAAGGTCTACGGGGAATTCAATACAATGAGCTACTTTATTTTAAGGTATTTTTTTAAAGCACAGATGTTACACAGGTGACTCAGCTATGCATACAGGGACCATTTCCCACTCTGCTTCTTATCCCCTTTCCCCCCACTCTTTCTATTATTCACCTATTCACAAGCTATACAGTTGTTTTGGGGGGCCACAGAGCAAATCCCCTTCAAATAAGCATTTGAGATGAGGCCATTTCACAGGCACCAACTTTTGGAATGTGATTCATCTTTAAGAATGTCAAAATGTATATTTAAAAAACAAATATAAGTTTTTAAAACTAGGATGCCTTAAGTAAATCCAAAAACCAGGGTAACATCATTCCATGTAAAAAAGAGTAAGACGTTTTATAAACAAGCTATTGTTAGTGGTACATTTGTAATTCAGCAGAGAAACACTGGCCACACTGCTCTGCACTTCTGGAGGGCCTAACATCATGAAACTAGTGGGCTATGTCCAGCAGGTGGCTTGCACACCTGTTCTTACACAATCTGTAGCTCCAGTACACCATCGTTATCCTTTTCAGCCAAAAGGTAATTCCACCTGAACTCACAACATACCAAGCCAGTGAGCAGTATTCAAGGCAAGACTAAGACTCAGGATAAGCACATGGAAAACTAATTAGGTCAACAGACCTCTATGGGATGCAATACTGATGCCAATTTAACCCTGCTGTCTACCTGATAATATTTGTTTCTTTGAATAATGTCAGGAGTTTTGAATGCCAAGGTGGCCATCTACATATTCTTTTCCAAACGTTCAGACATCCTCAATCCATTCATCATGATTTTCAATGCAGGGAGAACCCAGAACTTGGAGCATTTAAATGAGAGCTTGATTTTTCTCCCAGTTGCCAGGTTGATATTCCTAAAGTACAGGTCTTACTCTGCCATGTTTCTTTTCAAGAAGTTTCAGTGGCTCCACCCCCACCTTTTTTTTAGGATAAAATACAAATTCCTCTGCTCAGCATATAAAACCCTTCCTAATCTAGCTCCAATCTATTTTTTTCTGTTCCAATCTCATACTACTTTCCTAAACTACTTTGAAGATGAAGGCACCTACTTCATGGCCCCCTTTTCCAAATTCCATCTTCTATCTCTGTCCTTTTTTTCTATTTCTTTACTTGTTTTGGGACAGATTGTTGTTTCCTAACCTCTGCCTCTTGCAATCTCTAACTCCCTACACAGCTCATCTCAAGGACCACCTTCTACAGAAGGTCCTTCCTGAGCTCCCCACTTATTAATGTTCCCCTATGAAATTACCTTGTATTTATTTGCTTTGCACATATTTATTTATTTTCCTTTACTAGGATAGAGCTCCTCTACAAATTGGTGGTTTCTTTATTGCCTTTGAATCTCCAGCTTAGTAAATACTTAATACATGCTTAATGAATTGAACTTCTTTGTTCTTTGCCTCTCTTTAATCTGTGGTACCATCTGCATAAACATGATATTGCCTTAGAAATTCTATTTGAAAGTCTTTTAGGTCATTTTTAAGAAGTATAAGAAAAGCATCCCTGTTCTGATGGGGAACCACTGAGATAATGCTATGAATACTGGGAAGGTGGATGCAGTGTATCTAAGGAAATCTCTCAGAGCACCTTTTGGTCCTGGTATTAGAAGAATGTTGGAAGTTTGGTCTGCTAAGCAAAGGTCATCTCATAACAGATCTACTCAGATCATCCTTATAGCAGCTAGATGGTTCAGTGGATATTATGCTAGTTCTAGAATATGGAAGATCCATCTTCCTGAGTTCAAATCTGGTCTCACACACTTACTACCAGGCAAGTCATTTAATCCTGTTTACCTCAGTTTCTTCATCTGTAAAATGAGCTAGAAAAAAGGCAAACCATTGAAGTATTTTTTGCCAGGAAAATGCCATATAGGATCATAAAGAACAACACATCATCCCGAGGGATGAGGTAGGGTGGTGAAGTTATGTTAGAGAAGCTTCTAATTATGTATGTTCTAAGTAATTCTAGAGCTAATTATGAGGAGAGCAAGTGCACAATCTGACTCTCTTGCTTTCCATTGAGTTTTTTAAAAAACCTGGCTGGCAGTGTTGAATTTGGAGGGATGAAGAGATGGTTTAAATCCCCCTTTAGGTACTTACTTATTACCCTTGTGATCCTGAATAAATCACTTACCATCTCTGAGCCTCAGCATCCTGATCCTTTTTTTTTTTTAAGGAGGATGAGGGGAAGAGGCATAATTATAGCACTCATGTCACAGAATTGTTGTGAGATTCAAAGGAGATCATGCAACGCTTTGCAAATCTTAAAACACTACAGAAATGTCAATTCTGATCAATGAAAGTAAGCAACATCTGCTAAAGAGGGTCCAGGGCTAGGAAAAGGAGACACCAGGTTGTTTTAAAGTCGTTCCAGTTTTGTTCCACTTTTTGTGACCCCATCCAGGGTTTTCTTGACAAATACAAGGGTTTGTCAGCTCATTTTACAGATGATGAAACTGAGACTAACAGGGTTAAGTAATGTGCTCAGGATCACACAGCTAATAAGAGTCTGACTCTGGATTTGAACCCAGGTCTTCCTGGGCTCAATTCAATGCACCATCTAGCTTTAAGGTTTAAGATACATTGAGCCCTGCAGTAGCATAAAACACAAATGAAGCCAACTTTACTAAATAATAAGTAAAAGTATCAATTAAAAAGGATAATAGTTTAAAAAAACTCTACTTGGTTCTCCTTGGAGAACTTAAAAACAGTCAGGAAAGCATTCCCCTAAGAGCAGTAAGATAAGCAAGATGAAGCTTTATACTTCAAATTTCTTCTTGGGGAGAAGTAAAACATTCTCCTTAATACATTTAAGGATCAGTAAAGGAGAAATTTACCCAAAATAGGTGCCACTCTTATAGTCACAGCACTCCTGCATTCTAGAACACCAACATTCACCTTATCCTGGATTTAGCACATATCTGTAACATAGAGGGACCCAGATTTCCAGTCTTCTACAACAAAGTCGGAGGTGAGAAGTAGAGCTTGGAATTGGTTACCTCCACTGAAAGCTGTGTCTTCTGACAAGTTGAATGACCCAGCTTAATTTTTAAAAAAATTATAGTAATTTTTCCAGATTTCCTGCCAATATGATTTTTAATATTAATTTTCTGATATTTTATAATCTCTGTTCTGTCTCTCCTTCCTACTCTTCTTCCCTCCCCAAGGATAATATCATATAGGTTATACATATATTATCATACAATATGTATTTCCATGTTTATCCTGATGTGAAAGACTCATATTGCTTACACTAGAGAAAAATTCATGGAAGAAACAAAGTAAAGGATGGTATGTTTTTGGACTCTGTCTGATCCTTCTATGATGGTGGATATCCTTTTTTGGTCATGAGTCTCTTAGAGTTTTTTTTTTTATGAGTCTTCCATGTTGAGAAAGAAAATTATGGAATGAATTGTAGGGATTCAGGACTAGTCAGCCCTATTTCAAGGCATGTGGAAGGAGTATTCTCTCTCTTTCCTTGAACAGTAAAGAGATGGAGAGGGTAGAAGAGTAGTGACCACTTTTACTGTCTAGCAGGGATGGGATACAGTAGAACAGAGCACTTTGTTTATAATTCAGAAGACCTAGGTGGGAATTTCAGCTCTGCATCTTATTACTAATATACCCTGGGAGGTCAATTTACTGAGTCTCAGTTTACTAATCCATTCTAGTTTAAAATCTTGTGAGACCCATAATTTTCTATCTCCTTCCCCTTTCCCCCCTCATAAAAAGACTCAGTCTCTTTCTTTTTACCCCACTGGATGATCCCAAAAGTGTTTTCCAAATTCCAGCACTTGTAGCCTCTCTGCCAGAACTGTATCCTACTTGATTGAAGCCTTTTGCTTCTTGGAAAATCAGGGTGATCAGAATTGCTAAACTGTCAGTTAACTAACCTCTCCCAAAGCCACAATCTAAACATTATTCAGATGTTCTTAGTCGTCACCATTTACTGCTCATGTAGTGTGGCTGTGAGCTCATGGAACACATCAGCTCATAACTTTAAAAGAACTGAAGGTAATCCATACTGGGTTGGACTCCTGTTATTCTTTTCAAATCAAATCCAGTTGTGGTTTTTTTCTATCTAGGTCTTGTAGTATAATCTTTTAATTCATTCCCACCAGGAAAGAAAGGAAAAAGAAAAAAAGGTTAAGAAAAGGAATGCAGGGACAAACAGGTTAACCAGTGATCAGTTTTAAAAAGAGGACCCATAGCTTTATGCAGGACAGTTTGGAAGAAGAAGGGGTGGAAGTACAGAGCTGAGAAGATAAGGAGAATGGTAAGAAGATTCAAGATGGTAAAGGAACAAGAGGTATTTTATCTGGACCAGGAAGATATCAGGGGGAGGTGATATCTTTCCCTGAGTATTTAAAGGATTGTCGGGAAAGACTCCCTGTTGGACATGGTATCTGAGCAAAGTCTTGTGGGAAGCTCAAGATGCCAAAAGGCAGGGATGAGAAGGGAGAATATTCCAGGCATGGAAGAAGTATGTTTGTTTGTGTGTGTGTGTGTGTGTGTGTGTGAGAGAGAGAGAGAGAGAGAGTCTGTATGAAGGCACATTTAAAAATAGAAGAACACTATAATGTAGGAATGATTACCAGGAGAGCACCTGAAAAGTTGATTTTGGAAGAATGAGGACTGGAAAAGATCTCTTTATGTATGCAAATCAGAAACTACCTTGAGTCTAGAGCTGAAACTCAACCAGAACTTAAAATTCATTTACTTATCATTTCCTAAGCACCTACAGATTTCCTACTTTCTACATTTCTGCTTTCTATTTCTGAAATTCAATCTTCATCTAAAGGAAGAAAATAATTCAAGCTTTAGTCCATATTTATTTATGATCTTATGATCTAAATAATCATATGACTTTTGTATTAGACAATTCAAAAACAATTCTTATTTATAAATATAAAAATATATAATGCATATATCTATATGTATATGTGCACACACACAAGTAGATGACAGTCAATCAATAAACATTTAATAAGCACATGTTTTATGTCAGGCACTGTGCTAAACTTTGTGGATACAAAAAGAGACAAAAAAACAGTCCCTGCTCTCAAAGAGTACACAGATGGATGGGGGAGACAAAAAGCAAACAAAAATGTATCAACAAGCTATATACAGGATAAATAGGAAGTAATTAAGAGAGAGAAGACACTAGAATAAAGAAAGGTTGGGAAGGCTTCTTGAGGAAGATGGGATTTTAGTTGTATTATTTTAAGACAGGATTCCAAACATAGCAATGGGGAAGGTGTGAATGGTGAAAACAGTCATAGAAAATGCTTACAGTTGATAAATGGAATAGATAGATATAGAGAAAAAAAATAAGAAGAGATATGGTTGTAGATAGATCAACAGAGTGGAAACTGGTTGGCATCCATTGTAACATCTACTTTCACAAAATTTACTTGGCCATAGTCACATAGGAGAATATAAACTCAGGTTTTCCTGACTCAACAGAAAGTCTTAGGAGGTTTTATGTTCTCTTGCCTGATTCACTGAGCTAATGTCACCAGAGACTTCAGACTTTCACAAGGCTTCTTCTGAAGTATATGAACGCTATAGTACATTGCCTGTTATTAGGTTGAAGACCAGAAGGACCAACTCTATTCCATCTCACAAAATGCCACAATACAAAAAAAGTCATTATAGACAAAATTGTGCATACTTCAAGCAGGTAAGATGAAGATTCCTATATCCCAGCCTGAGTAAGCATTGCTGTCCTGGACAGCTCAAGAAAGGGTAAGAGATGGACCAGTGGGGATTAGGGGTTAGGAGTGCTGATCTCTCCCCCTTCTCACTCTGGCCATCAGAGGGTTACCATTTGGGGGAAAGGAAGACTTTAGGTTAATGGGCTTACTTTTCACTGAGATCTCCAACAGGATGGCTTTGGCTGAGTTTGAAGCTAGGAGCTGGCTGGTTACAGGGACTCGTAGGAGCTGATAAAGTGCTTTTAACACTCTGAACTGAGTGCCTTCGGCTCCGCCTTCGATTTAAGCCTCGATGCTCACTTGAACCCAGACTAGCCCTTCGCCTGTCTTTCCGTCCATTGGGGGGAGGTTCAGCATTCTCATCACCATCTTCGTGCCTCAATGTCATCTAAAAAAGTAGAAGAAAAGGAAAGGCATCAATTTGAAGTTTATATAAATTTGACAGGCAGCATGGAGTAAGCAGAGGTATCAAATAATACATGGGGGATGCAGCCCTTACTAGTTAAAAATTATTAAATTTAGATAGGTATCTAATACTTTAGTAGGGAAAATTCTATGGAACTTGAAAAAATCATCTTATGCATTATTTTCCATTGAATTAAATTTTGCCTCAACTAAGTTTTCATTTTCTTTATCAACAGAACATAGTCAATCTGAACCCTTGTCCTGAAAAAAAATTTAAGGTCTTCTTATTTTCATAGAACAAGTTGGGATGCCTATAAATTCTTTACCTCAAGAAACTGTATTTTAGGATGAGCTGAAGACAATGAATGGAAAAAATAAATGAGATAGTCATCTTAATTTTAATCAATCCCAAAACTGTTAGTGGTATTACAGAAATGTATGAAGTAATTCCAAACCCCAAAGATAAAAAGATACATTTTCTACGACCCTGAGTCCATGTGCCTGGTCACCTTTTATAGTACTTCTCCTGCAATATAGGAGAATGAAGAAACCAATGCAAAAATCAACATTTTCTCCCCTTACTCACTAACTTGAACATTATCTGCAAAGAAGATTGCTAGACATTAGAAAATGAATTCCCCAATAATTAAAGAATTAAAATGTCTTTTTTCCCCATTGAGCCACCTAGCAAAGTACTCTGCTGTGTCATCTGGGGCAGATTATTTAACCTCTACATTCTTGAGACAACTGCTAAAGACTTACTGAGGCCATATTTGAATTCATGTCTTCTTGACTCCAGGCCCAGAGATCTCTTCACAGAGCTGCCTAGCTACAATGAGGTTGAGATTAGTAATGAAGGATTTTGTGAAAGCAAGAATATGAGGGTATATCTCTTCCTGACAGAGGTGGAGTGGGCTCTGAAAAATAGGAGCTCCCACATTAGTAGCTCCCCAAAAGGATGAAATCTCAGATGCTATGGATATGGGAAACTATAAATTAATGAGACATACTGATCCCTCAGATGTTCTAAGTTGATTTTATAGTCTTCTAAACATTTGATTACCTAAGACTCCATACTGATGAAATTATTTCAGGATACAGACACCAGGCTTGTTAATGAAATTAAATATGGCTTCTATAAGAGAATCTGGATTAGAGAAACTACTTCTCTTTTGGACATGATACCTGAAACCATTTCTCACACTAAAGAAGAAAATGCTCAGCCAAGTTCATCACAACTCAATTTTGAATGTCAACTCCTCGGATAAATCTATTGAAAGTTTTACTTATATCCCTAATTGCCTATTATAACAGTTAGATATTAGGAACAAAAGGTTAATTCAGAATAAGGATGTCTGTAATTTTTTTTTAATCGATACCCCGAGGTATAAATAATTGCTAGCATTCCATTTAGATTGTCTTTAAAGAAAAGTTTCCCTATTAACTACATACCAGCCGATGGAAGATAGGCTGAAACATGTCTGGAATATACGTCTGAGAAAACAGAGAGCTGGCCAATTTATATTTTCTCTTGAAAAAGGCTTCCAAAAAGTCAAAAAGAATAACCAAAAAAAACTAAAACAAACAAATCCTGGAAAGGTTGTCAAGATAACATCACAAGGCGGATCAATGGATAGAGAGCCAGGCCTGGAGAAGGGAGGTCCTGAGTTTAAAGCTAGTCTTAGACACTTCCTAGATGTGTGACTCTAGCTAGGCAAGTTGGAAAGAAACATATAGCTCATATTTAAGTCATCATCTTCTCCTCCTCCTCCTCCTTCTTCTTCTTCCTTCTTCTTCTTCTTCCTTCTTCTTCTTCTTCTTCTTCTTCTTCTTTCTCTTCCTTCTTCTCCTCCTTCTCCTTCTCCTCCTCCTCCTCCTCCTCCTCCTCCTCTTCCTCCTCCTCCTCCTCCTCCTCCTCCTCCTCCTCCTCCTTCTTCTTCTTCCTTCTTCTTCTTCTTCTTCTTTCTCTTCCTTCTTCTCCTCCTCCTCCTCCTTCTCCTTCTCCTCCTCCTCCTCCTCCTCCTCCTCCTCCTCCTCCTTCTTCTTCTTCTTCTTCTTCTTCTTCTTCTTCTTCTTCTTCTTCTTCTTCTTCTTCTTCTTCTTCTTCTTCTTCTTCTTCTTCTTCTTCTTCTTCTTCTTCTTCTTCTTCTTCTTCTTCTTCTTCTTCTTCTTCTTCTTCTTCTTCTTCTTCTTCTTCTTCTTCTTCTTCTCCCACTGCTGCTGCTGCTTCTTCTCCCTCTCCCTCTCCTTCTTCTCCATCTCCTTCCTCAGAAGGTCTTTTAGAATTGGATGAAGCGAGGAAGAAAGGGGAATAATATAATTCTAGAAGTTTCCACATAGATAAAATCTGAGAAAGGTACTCAAAACAAAGATTGAGAGGGAGAATAATACTGCTATTAATACTTAGTGTTTATCATGTGCCTTCTATATGACAGACTGTGCTAAACACTTTACAAATATTATTTCCTTTGATCCTCACAACAAACCTGTGAGGCAGGTGCCCTTATTTTCCTCATTTCACAATTGAGAAAACCAAAGCAAAGAGAGATTGAGTGGCTTGTCCAAGACAGAACAGCTAATAAGTATCCTAATGCCAGATCTGAATTATTGATTTCTTTACTTCCAGCCCAGAGCTCTATCTAGTACACTATCCCTTACAGTGCATAATGGGTTAAGATTGAGATATGAGTAGTGAAAGACTAAGTGAAAAATAAGAATTTGGTTGTGTGTAAACACATATTTCTTCCTAATTTTTCTTTACCTTCTCCTCCCTTACTTTGCTTCCCTCATCAAAACAACTAACCTTAGAATATATTCACTACTGCCCTGGACCCTTAAGTCCAAGGTCTATCACTGAGGTCTATTGTAATTCAAATTTCTTTGGCAAGAAAAATATGTAAACAATCTAATCTTAACAAGTCTTTGGATGGTTTCAACCAAAATATAATTGTGGTATTATCTTTTCTTTTTTTAAAGACCTTTACCTTCTATCTTGGAACCAACACCAGGTATTGGTTCCAAGGCAGGAGAGCAGGAAAGGCTAGGCAACTGAGGTTGTGACTTTCCCAGGGTCACAGGGAGTATCTGAGGCCAAATTTGAACCAGGACCTCCCCTCTCCAGGTATGGCTTTCTATCTATTAAGCTGCCTAGCTGCCCTTAAAGTTATATATATACATATATATATATATATATATATATATATATATATTATGAGAATCTAGGAAAGAGTATGTATATCCTGACTAGGAATGGAATTTGCTCATCTTGGGGAAGTCTATCCTACAAACCTCATATTTTCTTAGATCCTACAAGCTCCCAACATCTTCAGAGAGGGTTTGTTTTTTATTTTCTTGAAACTCTAACCTGGAATACTAAGAAATAATATCCATTGTATAGCATTTTCT
This sequence comes from Monodelphis domestica, assembly GCF_027887165.1. Lineage (NCBI taxonomy): Eukaryota > Metazoa > Chordata > Mammalia > Didelphimorphia > Didelphidae > Monodelphis > Monodelphis domestica. The sequence continues at coordinate 402,836,687 of NC_077229.1, read as the reverse complement.
GATCATCATCCCAAGTTTTATAATGCCCTATGACAAATAATTAAGTGGTACCTACTGATGATGAACGCTTTTCAAGAAATATCACAAGAGGGGGCAACTGGGTAGGTCAGTGGAATGAGAGTCAGGCCTAGAGTCCGGGGGTGGGGGGGGGGTCCTAGGTTCAAATCTAACCTCAGATACTTCCCAGCTGTGTGACCCTGGGCAAGTCACTGAACTCCCATTGTGTAGCCCTTACCACCCTTCTGCCTTGGAGCCAATACACAATATTAACTCCAAGAAGGAAGGTAAGGGTTTTATATAAATTAAAGAAATAAGAATTAAATTTTAAAAAAAAGAAATATCATAAGAAAACCACCTTCATGCATTTCTATTGTAAATTGGACCATTACCTCTAGATCAAACTCCATCTCCTATCTCCATTCATTTGCATCAGTTGTATTCCTTGGCTAGGAACATTCTCCTTCCTTGTCTCTGTCTTCAGAATCCTTATCATCCTACATGGTTCCTTTTGTGTGGTGCTACTCCTCTGGGTAGTCTTCCCTGATCCCCTAAGTTGTTGATACTCTTTCTTGAATTATTTTGGATATTTCTGTGTACAAATTGTCACCTTCCCAAGACAATGCAAACCCTTCAAGAGATGGTATTGTTCTGTCTTTTTCTCTGTATCCTATTACCTAACCTTGCCTAACACATAGTACTGAGTAATAAATGCTTGTTGAGTCAAACTGAATAGGGTCAAGATGTGGAAGTGGGAAAAAGAAGTTTAAAGAAAGTTTAATAAGAGGTCTAAGTCAGTTAGATTACCCAAAGAGCACTAAAATGAAACAAACAATGAAAAATAGGAATGATCTGGGAAGATATTTGTGATAAATGATTATATTAGTGGCTACATTTGGACTCTACTTATGATTCCTCTGATAAGATATCTCCTATGCAAATTTTTAAAAAATCAAAGATATTTTATTTTCCGAATTATATGTAATAACAATTTTCAACATGTGTTTTCTGAAATTATAAGATCCAAATTTTATCCCACCCTCTTTTTCTCCCCTCTCTTGGAAATGGTAAATAATTTGATCTGGATTAAACATGTATTATCATGCAAAACATACTTCCATATTGGTCATTGTGGTAAGAGAATACTCATATAAAACCAAAATCCCAAAACAAAACTGTAAATAAACTAATGTGGAACATAGTATTCTTTAATCTGCATCTGCATTAATCTGCATTGCAACAGTTCTTTCTCTAGAGGTAGAGAGCATTCTTTGTCAAAAGTCCTTCAGAATTGCCCCATCATTGGATTGCTAAAAGTAGTGAAGTCTTTCACAGCCAATCATCCCACAATATTGTTGTCACTGTGTACAACATTCTCCTGGTTCTGCTTATTTTGTTCTGCATCAGCTCATGTAGATGTTTTCAGCTTCTTATGAAATTATCTTGCTTATCATTTCATATAGCACAATAGAATTCCATTATCAACATCCACCAACCACAATTTGTTCAGTCATTCCCCAATTGATAGACATTCCCTCAATTTCCAATTCTTTCCTACCACAAAGAGGGCTACTATAAATATTTTTGCACAAGTAAGTCCTTTCCCCCTTTTTATGATCTCTTCGATATACAGACACAGTTAGTGGTATTACAGGGCCAAACAGTATGAGAAGTTTTGTAGCCCTTTGGGTATAGTTCCAAATTGCCCTCCAGAATTGTTGGATTAGTTCACAACTCCACTAACAATGAATTAGTGTCCCAATTTTGATACTTTCCCTCCAACATTTATCACTTTCCTTTGCTGCCATATTGGCCAGTCTGACAGATGTGAGGTGGTGCCTCAGAAAGGTTTTAATTCTATGCAAAATTTACTTAGAGAAGTAACAACAAAGAAGACTTTTATGATTCTGTAATTATTCACGTAAAGAGAAGCATAAAACAGGGAGACAGGTTATCAAAAGTGGTTTGCCACTAGTTTACAGGATGTCCACTGCAGAGTCCAAATAGAAAAAAGGAATGAATGGAGAGGTTCTCCAGTGCTCATTTGTCTATATTTAACATTTTGCAGATTGTGTCAAATCCAGAACAAGTCAAAGCCTCCTAAATGAGACCCAAAATCATGCAAAAGAGTTTGGCCTGATATGTGCTTGGAGGGGGGATATACTTTAGAACTTGTCCATCTGTAATTATAACTTTTACTGACAATTCAAAAGGACAATAAAATCCAAGACTAAAATAGGAGGTAGAAAACAGTTTGGATTACCCATGGGAAATCATGCAGGGCTTTTTGTTTGTTTGTTTGTTTGTTTTATGATATGAAGCTTCATTAACTCCATGACTTCAAGGATCACCTCTTGCTGATAGTTCCCAAAATTTGATCTCCAATTCTGGCCTTTTCCCTACTATGTATCCACATGCTTTCTGGGCATTTCTACCTCTATGCTTAGCAAAAACCTCCAACTCAATACACCTTAAACAAAACTCATCAACTTCTCTCCACAACTTTGCCATCTCCTGCTTTTCTTATTTCCTATTTCCTTCCAATGATTTTGCTATACTACAAGCCACCAAATTTGAAACCCTGAGGTCTTCTTGAGTTCTTCAATTCGTTGACAAGTCCTGCCGTTTATCCCTCAGAATGTCTGTTGTATCTGTGCCTCCTGCCTCAATTTATACTCCTACCGCCCTGAGTTGGATTTCACTAGATATTGCCTAGACCAGATTAGTCTCATAGTCTGCAAAACTACACCAGAACCAGATTAAAATGTAATTGGGTCGGGGTTCAGCTTGATGGTGCAATAGATAGTGTGCTGAGCCTGGAGTCAGAAATACTCTTCTCAGTTCAAATCTGGCCTCAGATAGTTTTTAGCTGTGTAACCTTAGGCAAGTCACTTAACTCTATTTGCCTCAGGTCTTCATCTGTAAAACAGAAAAAAATGTGCTGGAGAAGGAAATGGAGAAAACCTCAAATGGAATCACAAAGAGTCAGATAGGACTGAACAACAACTTATCCTGTGTATATAAACAAACTCTTAAAGGGGCAGCTAGTGATCAGTGGATTGAGAGCCAGGCCTGGAGATGGGAAGTCCTGGGTTCAAATTGACCTCGGACACTTCCTGTGTGACCCTGGGCAGTCCACATAACTCTCATTACTTAGCCTTTTTGACTCTTCTGCCTTAGGCCCAGTACATAATATTGATTCTAAGATAGAAGGTAAGGGTTTTAAAAAATGTGATTGGGAAATATTTAACAAAAAAAAATATAATATTATATATAATAATATTTAACAAAAAAATAATATATAATATAAAAATATATAATATATATATATAATATATAAATGTGGTTTTCTAAGTTAGTTTCTAAGTTAGTGGTTTCTAAGTTATGTGGCCTCAGGGATACATTTCTATTTGAGTTGGACACTACATGGCCCAGACTATTTTAATTACTTCCTACACCAGTTCTTTAACTCAAGGCTCCATACTCTCCATGAATCCTTCACCCAAGTCTTAAAGAAATCTTCTGAATGTCCATGTCTGAACAAAACTCTTGCTCAGAAATCTTCAGTGGCTCCCTAACACCAAAGGATTAAAATGCAAAATCCCTTAGTCTAGTATTTAGGACTCTCTACACTCAGGTTTTAACCTTCCTTTCCAGTTTTATTTCACAATATTCTTCTTTATTTTCTATACATCTTAGCCAAACCAAATTATTAACTGTTCCTTTATTCCAACTGAATAGCCGCACATTTGCACATGCCCCCTACCTTCTACCATGTCTCAAGCAAAGTGCTAATATTTTTCCTTCTAATCTCACATGTCAAAATCTTCCTTCCAGACCTCATCCGCTGCCCCATGTCCTCATGACATCTTCACTTATGTATTCAGTCTGGAGTGATCCTTTCATGCTTCCTTCACTTGCATTCAATCAAAAAAATATTTAATAAACACATGCCAAGTGTCAGGCATTGTGCTAAATAATGAGGTTACAAAGATAAGCCAGAGACAGTTCCTGCTCTCAAATAACTCAATCTGAGATAGGGAAGGGGACTACAGGCAAACAGCTATATACATACATATAGATACAGAGATATATACACACCCACACATATATTTATGGACTAATATATGTGTGTATGCATATAGGTGTGCATTATGTATATATAGATATAGTATATACATGTATATTGTGAAGATTGTATTTGGCTATCTCCTGATTGTAACAATGAAGGTACTTAACTCTTCCTTGACAGGGAAGATTAAATTGTAATCTCCTGTCTATTTTTAGATTTTTAAACCCCCGAAGTGTTAACTCAGTATTTAAAGTAGATCTACCAATTTTAACTACAAAAAGGTGTTAACTAACTCCAAAAGGTGTCACCCATTTCATACATTGAATGGGCAGTCCTGGAGAGGAGCTTCTGCTGTGATTGGTAGATGTAAAAATTTAGGGGAGGTGACACAAGAGAAAAAGGTCTTTAAATAGAGGAAACAGAGGCACACAAGGATCAATCTATAGATCAATCAATCAAGATTCAGTAACCAGGAGTTGGACTGGAATCAAGATCAGTCACTTGGGCTTGGAGTGAAGAAAAGTCACTCGGAGAAGAGACTGGAATACAGACACTTGAGGAGAGATTGGAAGACAGACACTCAGACTTGGACAGACACTTGGCTGTGGAACTGGACCCCTGGAGGAACTCATGCAGGATATCTCAGACTGCTTTCCTTTTAGACAGTCACCATGGTGAGTGTAAAGGCTGACTTAGTTTCCTTGCCCTTTCTGGAGGTATGAACCTCTGAGAAAGGCCCATTTTCTTGAGACTCCTTTCCCCTGGCTAGGACTTAGAATTTCTACTTGGCTCAGAGGAGCCAGAGCTCTGCCTCTCTCTCTCCTCTTTTCTCTTTTCCTTAATTTCTTCCCTGTATTGTAAAAATAAACTACCATAAATTCCATTTTACTTTAGTAATTCATTGTGGGATTTAGAAATTAAATCCCTGGTGACCAACTACAAATTAAAAATTCAGTTCAACCATATAAATCTAACAATATATACAAACATATATCATATATACATATGTCTATACATATACACATTTACAGATAGATAGATAGATAGATAGATAGATAGATAGATAGATAGATAGATAGACTTTGCTGGGAAAGACTTTCAATTTATCTTGTGATTACATGGGTTGCCTCATTCATGAAATCTGTGGTCACTCAAAAGAGATTCATAATAATTTATAAAGGAAAAATAAAATGGATGAATAATGCCTAGTTTTTCAAATGATGAAACACAATTCATTAGTCTGTAAGTCTGTTAAGTCCACAAGTATAGCCATCTTAGATGGGCACTTCAGATTAGAAATTACTTGGGCTCAGAATTAAATAAAAGGCTGGAGTGTATTTGGAAAATTAAACAGCACTTTGGATAATCTAAAACTGCTTCCTGACACAAATATCTATCTTTTTAACACAAGTGCTATTCTGTTAATGGCATGACTGAATCATAAAGAAACCATAATCTCTGAAGAATCAAAATTGTGGTATTCTCAAAGAGCAATGGAGAGACACATGGCAGACATAAGAAGGTTTTAGTATATCACCACCAATGACTTATAATCATGAAGTGGTATGAAATATGTCATCTAGAATGGTTAGAAAAGGATATGAGTCAACCTTGTAGTGTGAGTAAAGAATAACAGATGAACAGACTGGCTGTTGGAATTTGCAACCAGAGAATGTTAAGAGAATGGCCAGAAGGTTGCTTAGATGATTTATGGAAGGTTATCAGGAGATATGTGCAACTCGGTCACACAGTGGATACAGTGCCAGCAAGACATCTCCCTAAGTTCAAATCTGGACTCAGTCACTTGCTAGCTATCTTACTCTGGGCAAGTCACGTAACCCTGCTTGCCTCCATTTCCTTATCTGTAAAATCAGCTGGGAAAGGAAATGGCAAACTACTCTAGTACCTTTATCAAAAACTAACCCTAAGGGGTCATGAAGGGTCAGGCAATTTTGAAAAGAATGACAAAAATAATGGTATTTTGACAATAATTACACAGGATGAAAAAGTAGGGTGGGTGGCAAACTATAGTTGAGGGAAATCTAAACAACAATGAGATCATGGATGCACTGAAATATTGGAGTAAATTCCATGAAGCATTAGTGATATCTGTCTAAGTCTTATACCAGTACTTGACTATAAGCTAACTCATTTCAATTTAATTAAGTTCCAATTAAATAAATAATGATTAAGTAGCAGGGGCCATAGTAGGTGCTGGGGATACAAGGACAAAATGAAAACATACCTTGGCTCAAAGAGTTTATTGCAGGGATGGGGTTATGGAAAAGAAATGGTAGTGTTGAAAACTAATATACGCACAAATAAGTAAATTTAAAATATATATGCAAAGCAAATATAAAATATTTTGGGGAGCAGAGTTTGCTAACACTCTGGATATAGCAATTACGTCATTTTTCATCTCTGTAGCCACAGTCCCATGTACGTTGCCTTATGCACAGTAGTATTTAATAAATGTTTCTTTAAAAGCCCTTATCTTCTGTCTTAGAATAAATACTGTGTATTGGTTCCAAGGCAGAAGAGCAGTAAGGGCTGGGCAATAGGGGGTTGAGTGACTTGTCCAGGGTCACACAAGTGAGGAAGTGTCTGAGGTCACATATGAACCCATAACCTCACATTTATAAGCCTGGCTCTCAATCCACTGAGACACCAGCTACCCAGCTTAATAAGTGTTTATTGGGTTGTTAAAGATCTCATAGTTTGCCAGAAATATTTCCCCCCAGAACGTGGGGTTCATTTCATTAGGGGAAATTACATAAAAGAATGTTTGTTGTATACATCAGGGCTCTCAATGATCCCAAACAGCTCAATGCCACTTCTACTACCAAAAAAGGCAATATCTTCAAACCCATATCTCCCCAGTAACTTAATGTGATTTTAAGTCATTGGACCAATTCCAATTTTGAAAGAATCATAATGATAAATAGTTCCTAAGTGCAATAAGTGACATAAAAGATATCACTGAGGATAATATAACTTTGACAAAAGGAAAGAGGATTGGCCATGGAGTGAGAATGAGAGCAAACAGATAAGACAGTCTAAATGATATACTTCTGACCCCAAGATATCTAAAGAACAAGAAGCAGGCCAACGTCCTCTAAGCATGGTGGATGAGAAGACTCAGACAAGAAATATCTATAGGAAGCTATGAAGGAACTAAGATATGAGTCATGGAAGGAGCCTGCAAAATGAGAACATTATATATTCATCCATTCAAAGGAAAATGAAAGACTTTAATGTGCTTTTGAGCACTACCATAGACATATACATTAAGTCCTGAGCCATGTCAGGAATAAAATTCAGATAACACATGCCAATCCATATGGGTCCAAGAGCCTTAAATTTTAATTAGTTCAATGTATAATTTTCTCTTAGGGAAGAGTTCTAATTCTGGACCCAACTGTTGCCCCAGAGCCAAGTAAATCTCCACTTTGAAGCATGACTCTCATCAAGAATGTCAGTGCAGTATGTAATCCTGTAAAACATCCACATGAGGTGCTTCTGGAAGTCAGCTGTTTCTCTTTGATATTAGGAGAGAGAAGCTACTCTGAACAAGACAATGAGCCAAGACGATTCCAAATGAGCCAAGATGAAAATTGCTCTCCACCTCCAGAGAGAGAACTGATGAACTCTGAGTACAGACTGAAAGATTTTTTGTAACTTCATGTTTCTTAGGGTTTATGTATGTGTGTGTGTGTTCTTCTGCAACATGGCTAATATGGAAATGCTTTGCATGACTTCATATGTATAATCAGTATCATATCACTTGCCTTCTCAAGGTGTAGGGGAGTTTGGGAGGAACAGAAGAAAAGGGAAACTTAATTTTTTTTATGGATGGATATTAAAAATATACACATTTAATTGGAAAAGATTTAAAGAAATAAATAATATATTAGGGGGAAAAGAAAATAGAAAGGATTATCAAGCTTTTCTCAAGTTATATTTTCCTTTCAATCTATCAGCACATGGATAAAAAAGGGCAGACTGGGATACCTCATAGATGTTGAATTGTTCCACCAAATCCAAGTCTGTCCCTTTCTTGTTCAAGTGTCTCTGAGAAATAGCTTCAATGCCGAGCTCCTCCAGACAATCTACCACATCATAGAAAGCATCTTGATCTGGCAATCCTGATAGAGTCTGAGAAGAGAAAAAAACATTCACAGTTTTAAAAGATTTCAGCAAGTCTGCCCAGAGAAGCTGATTTGGCAACAATATTTCCCAACAATTTTTTCTTTTTCTTTTTTTTTAAAAACATGGCAGTCATTGATCCCAGTCAAAACAAAATGAACAACATCATCAAAGTGGAGCAGATCGGCTAAGAAAACAACATGAACTCATTTGTGCAAACTGCTTTCAAAATGTATAAAAACCAGATTTAGGGCAATAAACTCTCTAAATTACTTAAATTCTTTTTTTTTCTTTTTTGGCTAAATTATCATCATTCTCTTTTGATTAAAATTCAACAGAGGCTTCTCTGATCTATAGGACTTAGAATGTGAAAATAAAAAATATTATAGCAGCAACAACAAAAAAGAAAAATCCAGCTGATAACTTTCAATTTATTCATTGGATCATTCAGACATCTACTGAGTACAACAACCATATATGTCATGTAATGTTACTGAACCTCTGTTTCCTCATATTTAAAATGAAGACTTTCATATAACCAATATACTTGGATAGTTTTGAGGTTTTAAGAGTATTTGTAAAACTTAAAGTGCTATATTGTGAGAAGATGTTTTAGTTGTTGATTGAAATATTAAGAACACCTGATTAAATTATTTTAACTATAACTTTCTATAAGCAGAAGTAGAATTTTCTAAGCAGAGGACCTCCAACTACTGAACTGAGAACTACTACATGAAAAGCTTTATGTAAACATCAAAGATGAAGAAGACATCAGTGCCTACTCTGAGCTTATTGACTTCTCTTTGACTCCTTTACCTATAAAAGAGAGACTGAGTAAAAGGCTAAATAAACAAAGTCCACCAGGCCACTCTCAATTCTATACCAGATCTTTAGAATCAAACCTTAGATCTAGAAGAGACCTCAGTGAACATCTAATTCATTCCTAACATTTTACAGCTGGAGACCATGAACCTAAGAGACTTGATGTGACTTACATGCATCTGGTTAGTGGAAGAGGAGGGATAGAACTCACATCTCCTGACTCCCAATCCAGGGTTATTTCCTTTACTTATCCTGCATATAAACTTTCCTGTCCTTTGTATATGTTAATGTAGGCTGAAAAGAGTAATGTTTTTCTAAAGAACTTTTCAAAACCAGCTGTTCAGGGAACCCATGCTCATCCTGTACACTGGGACAGATGTTGATAGATTTCAATATAGCCTTCTCTAACATAAATTTCTGGGATCTATAATAAAAAAGGTTTTCTCTATTAACTCAGATTCCAGGGTTTTTCCTATATTGATCAATAAAGTCACAATAATATCAGAAAAAACTTAATGGATGAGTAGGACAGCTTTGGAAGCTTTAGGTGAAATTTCTTTTATATGTGAAAATAAAAACAAGTGATACAAAATAGAACTCTGTAGTTTTGAGTATAATCCTCTTTTTCTGTTCGGTCATATTTATGGAAATGTTCATTTTATTTGGAGAATGTTAAAATCAGAATAAAAGAGTATAAGATGAATTAGAAACACTATCAGGTTTAGTTTCAGAATTGCATTCTGGAATAAACACAGAAAACTGCCAAGACAATGGTCTTTAAATTATGAAGTCCTAGAAAATATATACTTGATCATAGTGGTTTAAAGGAGCCCTGACCAAAAAAAAATCTGAGAACTAGTGTAGAAAGCTTCTGATAAGTAACTTCTTTTACCAATGTGGATCAAGACCATCTTTGCAGCTTCTAGTCTTAAAGGTTGGGATAGGATACTGAGAAGTTAAATAATTCTTCCAGGGTCAAATAATTAGTATGTTCCAGAGGCAGAAGGGGAATCTTCTGCACTGCAAGACCAGTTCTCTGTCCACTCCAGGACATTGCCTCACCACATACAGAAAATACACAAAATAAATACCAGGCAGCATTGGGTGAGCAGGCAATATCTATTGGGAAGAATTGAGAAATACTAAAGGAAAGAACATGTGCTGAGTTTGAAGAAAACAAAGAATTCTAAGAAGCCTAGTTGGGAAAGATTCCAAGTACAGGGATCACACAAAGGCACAGTTCTTCATGTGTGCTAGGAAGTGAGAATGATGATGATGATGATGATGATGATGATGATGATGATGATGATGATGATGACGACAGCATTTATTAAGTGCCCAGAATGTGCCAGGTACTGTGCTAAACACTCACAATCCTCACAGTAATACGAAAGAGTAGGTGTTATTATTATCAACCCTATTTTACATTTGAGGAAACGAAGGTAAGTAGAGGTGAAATGACTTGCCCGGCGTCACACAGTGAATATCTGAGGCCATCTTTGAACTTTAGTCTTCCTGAAACTAGGCTTAACTTTCTATCTGTGGTGCCACCTAAGGGCAGTTTGGCTAGGCTAAAGAATGTAGAAAGAGGGGTAATATATTATAATGCTGGGCTGGAAAGGTAGGTCCCTGAATGCGAGGGTCCAGAATCCAGGGTGTTAATTCTTCCCCAAATTCATCCTTCTGCCCCTTCCTCTCCCAATCCAAACTTTTGGGTGCTCTTCACATTGTATCCCATAAAACACTGCATTTACCACTCTGAAAGTGTATATCTTAATTGTATCACACTTCCCCAACTACCATGTCCTTTCCCCTGAACTTGATTTCTGCTAAGAAACTCAGCTGTACCCTCTGTTCTCTCAAGATTTGACTCTCCATGAATTTGGCTTAGAAAAACCAAATAGAAAGTGATCAGAAAAAAACAATCGTTTCAGTGGAACACATAATAATATGATGATTGACTTCTATGTAGTACATTAAAGTCTGTAAAGCATTTATATAAATTATATCATTTGAAGCTTCACAACAACTCTGGTAAGTAGATACCACAGTTAGAGTGTTCTAAAAGTGTAAAAGTGTAGTTTTAAGTTAGTTAAACTAGTAAGTTATTAAAGCATAAAGCCACACAAATACTTTTGAGGAAACAGACTCAGAGTGGTTGTGACTTATCAACTGTGACATAGCTAATGAGTGTCCAAAGTGGTATGAAGCAACTACTATGAGCAAATCATTTTGACAGATAATAGGAATATAAAAATGAATAAAATAACCCAGGCCCTATTTTTAAGAAGCTTCTAATCTAATAGATGGGACAACACACAGATAAATATAATTTAAGGTGTGAAGAGCATCCAGAAAAATCAGTATAAACATTTTGAGGAGAGAAGTCATTTTCAGCTTGGTGGTTCAGGAGGATTTCTTGGGGGCTGATGGCTCTTGAAAGAAAAGATTGTAACAAGTGGAAATGAAGAAGAAGGAATGGGTTTCAGGTCCTTAGGTTGTCTGCACAAGCACACAGAGACAGTAGGGGGCAGAAGAAGACCAGACCAATAATTCAGTTCAAAGTGGATAGTGAATATGTGAAGGGAATCCGACATCTAAGACTGAAAGGCAGGTTAGGGGCAGATTTTTGAGGGCTTACAGTGCAAGGCTAAAGAATTCATAGGCATTCATTAGGCAAAGAGAGCACACTAATTTTTTAAACTCTTCAGTAATGTTTTAATTTTTCCCAATTCCATGTAAAGACAATTTTGAGCATTCATTTTCTAACATTTTGAGTTCCAAATTCTCTCCTTCCCTTCCCTCCCCACTTCCTGACATGGTTAGCAACTTGATATGGGTTATACAGGAGCTATCATGCAAAAACATAGTTCTATATTCATCACACCATATTAAATATCCTTGGCACAAAATAACATGATTGATTTCATGTACTAATACAATCATTTTAGCAATTGTATAAAGGAGAGCTAAAATGAAGAGGTGGGACACTGGGGACAGAATGACAGAGTAGGAGGTAATTATTCTAATCTGGATGAGGGGTAAATGGGGGGAAGGTGGTTGGAGTGGCTCGGTGGAGCCAGCACACGTGGATATGTATCTCCATATATGTGTATAGCTTGAGAATGTAATCTCTTAAAGCATGATTCCTCCATCATTATGACCTGATATATAAAGCATCACAAGGACTGTATTAGTAATATCTTGGGTTTCTTTATTTTCCTTCACAAAGGTCAGGTTCTATTAAGAGAGAATAGAGAGAGGTGCATAGTCCAGTGATGGGATTCATGAATTGATAGGTATGTGGAGCCATTTATCATTAGTACTCCTGCTGCTGCTACTGTTGCTGCTATTGTTCTGCTGCTGTTGCTGCTGCTACTACTACTACTGATAGCATTTATATAGAATTTTAAGGTTTGCAAAGCACTTTACATATATTAATTTATTTGATCCACACAACAACCCGGTGAGGTAGATACTATTTTTATTTCCATTTTGCAGATGAGGAAACTGAGGCAGAGAAAGATAAAGTGACAGGATGGAAAGTCTGAAGTAAGATTCAAATTCAGTCTTCCAGACTCTAAGTCTTATGTTTTATCTGTTGAACCACCTAACTTCCTCTATTATTTTCTACGATACACTCTGGAGTAGAAAATAAGATTTAAAGTAGATATCAACAACTATTTTAGCAACTTCCAATGGAGTAAGGCAGCAGCAATCCAGCTCTATAACTTAGAAGTCAAAAAAAGAAAAGTCTCTCATCCTCCAACCATACTATCTCCTTCCCCTCTTCTTGAATTAAGTTCCATTTTCTTCTCTTTAGGGATGAAATAATTTATGTACAGGTTTGAAAAGTTGCCAAGTATGAAGAATAGGGGAATCCACAATGATAACTCCTAACAAAATGGGAGTAGGACTAAGGTTAAGAGATTGAGGCTAAAACCTGTCCCTATACTGAGAGTTAGACCAGGATGGTGGCCATTACAGTCAAAGGACAGCTTTGAATTTATAACTGAAGAACTCAATAGGGCATGTGGAAAAAGAAGCCAAGTGGGAACATATAACTCCTAGCTGCCATTACAGTGGGGCAAAAGGAAGAACACAAGATTCTTCCCCTATTATAAATATGTATCAGCATTCCTGCAATCAGGGATCAGAATTTATTACATAATAAAAATTAAAATCTTCTTAAGCCCTTTCCTATGTCTCAGAGCAGTTTGCAAGGATAAATTAAAATCTTCCATTTTTAAAGAAAATTCTTTTCAAAAGTATGATCTTGGTATTTAAGGTGGCTACAAAATGATTGCAATTTATTTTTAGAGGAAGTCAGTAGATATACTCATGAGCCCTAGATCACACTACTGATTGCATCAGGATTTTTTTCCTGTGTTTTTCTTGTTCCCGCCTTTCTAGAAATCTTCCACAGAGGATTTAATCAATGTTTGAGACTTTCCTTCAATTCTTTTAATTTTATGGGTAAATCAGTGTAATTAATATTCAAGTTATCCAGTTGTTACCTCTCACATAAACGGACTACCTGTACAGTTGCATGGGGACACTGAAATGGTAAGTGTCCATTTAGAGCCATAAGAGTTAAGGATGGTAATGACATTTTTAAATACAGTAAAATTTAATTTTAAAATGTAAAAATACTTCTCAGCTCTCAGGCCATATTACAGCAGGCTAACATTTGGCCCATAAGTCATTGGTTGCTACCTATGTACCATGCTTCCTCTCATAGACAATTTATATCCTATCATATTATATCACCCATATCATAGCTCATATATGTTGTGGCATATATTGTATTACTGTATCACATATTATAGTGTGCTATGTAATTATATAGTATGTCTTCTCTAAGGCTAACTATTAGGAGGAAAACAGAATAAATCAGTGTTTTTTCTAGAATTTCCCTACTCTTATCCCTCTTCCTGCTAATATCTTCACCATCTCTCAAAGCCTTGATCAAATAAACTATTCCCTGATATGCAGCCATTCTTTCCCCCATCCCCTAGAAGCAATTTCTTCCTCTCTTGACCTCACAGTTACTTGCATTTATTTCATGTGCTCATCTAATTTTAATATGTAGTTTATTTTTCTGGGTTTGTTTTTTCTTCTTCAACCAGACTGTTAGGTCCTACATGAGCATGGATAGTGTCCTGTAAAAATTGTATCTGGCCCAATGTCTAGCACAAGTAAGGGGGAGAACCTAGTAGGTTCCTAATAAATGTTTGTCCAAATGACTGAAGAGTATACTGTTCCTGTCTTCTTAGCAAATTGGGAAGATTTATATGGTTTGGCTGCAATTCAGATCATGAAATCCAGACTAATTTGTGTACTAACCTTATTCACTAAAGTCATGGCATAAACCAGCAGCTCTGTGTCAACTCCATCTTTCTCTTCCAAGATCTCCATTATATTTGACCATGGCTTGACTCCTATGAGAGAAAAGCAGAAAGCATTAGAAATAATTGTTTATGCTCTGATTTACTGTGTTCGACATATATCATACAACTTAAATCACACATCCCCTAAAGCGACAGCACCCAAAAGAGTGTCTTCAAATGGAAATTTTCAGAGGGGCACATTTTAGTTAAACTATGAGGAAAGTAGGAGAAGCCCCAGGTTAAAGGTTCTTCAGAAATTCCAGAGGCCTCTGACTAGAAATTATACATTCTTTTTACATACCATAATTCATAGACTCACAGAATTTAAGTGCTGGAATGGAACTTAGAAGTCATTGAGTCCAATTGCCTTACTTCACATGTGGTAGGACCAGGGCACAAAGCCAGGGCTCCTCCTTCCTAATCCCTTTCTCAAAGTCCATTCTCCACTAGCTGGCTGCCCATGTGAGTCATCATCACTAGAGTCTCCATAGAACTGGGGAAGGAGAAGGGAAACTTCTAAACTCATTGCCTCATAACCTGCTTCTCACTCTGGGATAGGGACAAGTTCCTTATTTGCTGGCCTAAATCATCACCTTTGGAGACAAGAGACAATATTACTATTTTCATACAACCACTCTGTAGCATGGTTCATAGAATTGTAAGAGTTTATTTACAACTGAGGAGAACTTTGAGATATTGAGTTTAATTCTCCTTTTTACCAATATCATTTTGTTAGTCTTATTCAGTTTTTTTGGTTATATCTGACTCGTTGTGACTTGATTTGGGGTTTTCTTGGCAAAGACATTGGAATGGTTTGCCATTTCTTTCTCCAGATCATTTTACAGATGAGGAAACTGAGGCAAAGAGGGTAGGTGACTTGCCCAGGATCATACAGCTGGTACAGGTCTGAGACCAGATTTGGACCCAGGAAGATGAGTCTTCCTGGCTCCAGGCTCAACACTCTGTACCCAAGTCACCTAACAGCCCAAACAATATCATAAAGTTAATTAATAATGTTGGAGTAGCTGTGAGTGCATGAAGATTTGGGAGTATTTGGAGGGGCGTCTTAGTGTGAGGACTAAAATCTATACCTCTTAACTTCGAGTCCTGTGTTCTTTTCCCTATACAGTGCTACATCTCATCTTTCTGAAAATACTCATATAAACATTAAGTGCAAGTTTTATAGATGTGCCCTACTTTAAGAAAAGGCTACACACAAGGTTAATTATGGAATATTACATTTTACATTAAGGCTATAGGTTAATGCATGGGGGAAATATTTTCCCAATTCAGATTTCTAGAACAAAAAAATTAAGAGCTGATTATTCATGCTAACCAATATCCAACTCTTAATAAAAGGATTAAATACTGCAGGCTACAGAGATCATATACTTCAAACTATTTATTGCTTCCCTCTCTTCCCTCCCCACTACACCATTGTGAGCATCCCTGTTCAATTGAAAATATAATTTACCATATTTTAGGACCATATCAAATTCATAACATGAGAAATATCATACTATATCAGTAAAACTACATGTTTGTAAATAAGTCATTTGATATTTTTAAAAAAAGGAAAATATATATTGCTAGAATCGTCTAATTCTCAAAAGAACTATCTACATACAAAAAGTCAATTATTTACTTTCCTAAATACCTGTTTCCTTCCTGCCTGTTTCCAACCGATCTCCCTTCTTTCCAGTGATTCAACAAATATGTATGGAGCATCTACTGTAAATATATCACCATGCTAGACCCTGTGCTACACAAAGCTGCATATGATGAGCCTTTGCCTTTGACCACAAGAACAAATCATGATAGAGCACATGTCTCAAAGGAACACATAATAATAATTCACATTTATACAGTCCTTTAAAGTTTGCAGTATACAGCCCTGAAGCCTCCCACTGGAGATGGCCTCCCAACTTCCCAACAGCCAATTAATAAGCGCTCTTGGGGTTTAAATGTTCAACCATTTTGAATCTTCCTAAGTGCGCTATTATTTAGCACACATCTCTCCGTCTATATGCCAGGACATCAGGAGAGATTTGGTCAGATGTCTGACTGAAATGCACACAATGTCTATGGAATTCCCCAGCTCTTTCAAGAACTATCTAATCATATCTTAGATTTGGGGGAAAATGAAATTGGGTGATTTATAGCCGCTGTCTGTGGGAATCATCAAAGGGCTAAAGCTTGAAATTCAACCAAATGGGGAGGGGGTTGCTTCCAGAATATGATACCACTCCTGTCAACAAATTCCCACATGAAGAATAATTGAAGAAATAGGAGCTATTTATCCTGGAATGAATTTGGTTAAGGAAAAACTTGATAGTTATCTTCAAATATTTGAAGGGCTGTCATGTAGAGAAGGGAATCAGTGGTGCTCTGGATTGTTCCTCAGGGCACAACTAGAATCAACAAGTGGAAGATATATGGAGACAATTTCAGTTTAACAAAAGAAAGAGCTTTATATTTTCCAGTACAGTCCAACAATGGGATAAAACTAAAGATGTGCTGAAGTCAGATCAAACTAACTTTGGAAAGCTAGTTGTTAAATGTCCCATGTGATCATTGACATCTCAGAAAGTGGCAAATGCTACACTTGGCTTATTTTGTTTATCATCCTAGAGTTAAGAAAGTGATGAAGAAAATGTTATTTAAGCAGATTAAATATAAAAGTGTGTTTTGCACACATTGTTTCAGAGCTAGTTTGTAACCATTTACCAGCATACTGCTACCCCCCCCAAAAAAAAACTTTCTTAAAGTAATTGGATGTACATCACCAATAGAGTTCAAGCATACCCTCTGGATGTAAAATCATCTGACAGGAAAGTACAGGGTTGAGATTTTTGTGCTAGAAGAGAGGTTAAGGTCTTTACTACTATAAAATCTGATTATTGAATACAAAACCCATAAGCAATATCTAACTGGCAGATTGACTTTTCCCAAACTTGTCCTATAGATGGAAAAATATGCTTCCCATGCATTATGGTTTCAGAAAAAAAGTGATATTCTGTAATGGACTTTTCCAGTTCAAAGAATCATATAGAGAGAGCTGAAAGGACCCTCAAAGGCATTCTAATCCAACCTCTTAATTGCATTCAGATGCTCCTTTCAATCATGATTGTCAAGCAATAATGGCAAACGTAATCATCAACCTACTCTTTCCTGGGCTCTTTGAGAGATATAAAGACACATTAGACATGGCTCCTTCTTTCAAAGGGCTAATAGACTACATGGGGTGGGCAGGACACAGACAAGTTACAATAAAATATAGAGATATCGGTCAGCATGTAGTAAGAGCTAATTGGGTAGAACCAATATTGAGTACTATTCGAATTAAGTGGTAGAATGGTTCCTTGTGGGATGGGCATAATCAGAAAATACTCTTGGACTTGGTGGTATTTTTGCTAGGCTTTGAAGAAAATGTCAAATTTATATAAAAATGAGTTGAGGAGAACATTATGAAATAAAGAAAAATGGGGATAACAGAACAGGGTGAATTATATATCTCATGCTTTATGGATAATGAGTAGACTAGTTTGACTGCAGGAAGCATTTGTGGAAAGCAGTGAGAGATGAAAATAAAGAGGAAAATAGGAATGGGCAATTCAGTGGATTGAATACCTGGATTATCATTTGGGACTTTATTTTATAGGTGACAGGTAGTCACTGATGATTTCTAGAAGGGGATTATGACCACACAAAGCTATGATTTAGGAAAATTATCGGGGTTGTGAAGTATTAGGGCATATATTAAGGATGGGAAGTTCAGGGAGAATGTTAGTGAAACAGTTCAAGACTTTGGTGATGGGTATATAGAACTGAGTTACTGAATCAGCCAACAAAAATTTGTTTAGGGTCAACTTTATATCAGGTACTGCTAACCAGGCCCTCTGCTAACCACTAGAGATACCAAGATAGACCAAAAAAAAAAAAGGCCAGTAGGGCAATGGCAGTGGATATGAGGAGGAAAATGGATGAAAAGCTACTGAGAAGTCAGAATAGGCAGTTGTTGGGGAATGATAATGTGGGGCAGAAAAACAAGAAATTAAGGTTCTCAACCTGCATAAATGGAAAGACAATGCTACTTACTGTCCATGGAAGTAGGAATGGATGAGGAAGGAACTTGGGGAAGAGAGAATAATTTGGTTTTAGACAGCCAAGTGGAAATATGAAGTAGGCAGTTATAGAGAGAACAAGAGCAAGAAAGAGGTCAGGGTAGTTTATATAGACATGCATATGATCTGTTTTAGTGGTGGCATTTGTATTCATAAGAGTCAGTCTTCTGAGGAAGAATTCATATTTTTGGTGCACTTTTCACATGTTCCAGAAAACATGTGGAACAGATTTATTCAGTTCAAAGAAGATACATAATCAGTTTAAAAAATTCTTACTACTATATTGTCTTCTTGTGGTTTCTAAATGAAGAGTAAGAAAAAAATGGGAGCAGTGAGATAGAACAGACTAGACATTCAAAAAACTCTGGAAAACTCCTCTACATTTGGAAGGGCATATACATACAGGTGCAGATGGTACATGTGCATATATGTTATACAGACATACATAATATACATACAGACTTCACATATACACACATGTACAGATGTTTCATATATATACATGTTTCACATATACATGAGTAAATACATACAAACCATTCATGCATATATGTACACAATCCTCAACCCCTCACCCCAAATCACCTTACATAAGAGTCAATTGACAAATTCTATTGATTTTTCAGGGTTGCAAGGTATCCCTGGAGTCAGGAGGACCTGAGTACTTACTAACTATGTGATCCTGGGCAAGTCACTTAACCTTATGCCTCAGTTCCTCATCTATAAAATGAGCTGGAAAAGGAAATGACAAACCACTTCAGTGTCTTTGCCAAGAAAATCTCACATGGAATCATGAAAATTCAGAAATGACCAAGAAAAATGACTGAACAGCTGATTCTATCTGCACAACATCTTTCTCATCTGTCTCCTTTACTCCACATACCACAACCACCTATGCCTAAAGGATCACTATGGTCTTTTTGTTAGTCTTCTCTCCAATCCATCTTCCACGAAGCAGTCAAAGTGGTATGTCTACCTCTGACCTTATTCCTCCCCAGCACAAGTAACAAGGGCTCCCTTTGCCTCTTAATATCAAATAGGAATCCTTTTTGTTTGGCATTTAGAGTTCTTTTACAACCTGGCTCTGATCTGCCTTTCCAGTCCCTTTATACAATCCTTAGTCCAAGCAACGTGGTCTTTTTGCTCCTCCTCACCTGTGATGTTCTACCTTCTGTCTCTATGCTTTTGTGCAAGCTGTCTGTAGGACTGTGTGCCCTCCCCCTTTCACCTCTTTTCTTAGAATCTCTCATTTCCCTTACATTTCGGCTTAAGTATCACTTTCTGGGTGAGACCTTTCCTATCTCCATCTCCTCAGCCAATGGTGCCCTCCCTCACAAATTAAATTATATTGTGTTTATTTTGCATATAGCTGGCATAAATATATTAAACACATCTGCATGTATGTACAAATATATACACCTATGTGTATAGACACCTATATGCATCTTTCATATACATACACATTGTTGCTTAGTCATTTTTGACTCTACATGGCCCCATGGACTTTTATCCATGGTGTTTTCTTGGCAAAGTTACTGGAGTGATTTGCCATTTCTTTCTCCACTGAGTCCTCAGTTTACAGATAAAGAACTGAGGCAAATAGGTGGCTAAATGTCTTGCCCAAATGTCACCCAGCTAGCAAATATTTGAGGCTACATTTGATTTCAGATCTTCCTGATGTTAACCCTGGTGTTCTTTCCACTGTATTCAACTGCCCCATACATACGTATACACAGGTATGCTAAGATACATGCATACACATTTTATATATGTGCAATATATACACATATTATTCCTACCAATACAATATAAACTCCTTGAGGGCAGAGACAATATCATTTTATCTTTTGTATCCCTAGGATCTAACACAAAGAAAGAATGTAATAAATATATATTATGTCAAGTGTTGCATTCTTTTCTGAATCCAGAAACTTACTTTGTATGTCTGCAGTTCTTGTAAATAGGTCTTTAGAAAATCCTGACCATTTATAAAGAACCCTTTCCTTAACAGAAACCTTCATTTCTGATCTCAGGAAGCACTTAAATTCTTATTTCTCAATTGTGACACAAGATTTCTTCCACGATGAAACTCCTTTAGGGAAATGCCTTGGAATACAGTAGAAAGGACACTGGTTTGAAAATTGGAAAATGTAGATTTTCATCATGGCTCCCACAAACTAGCTGGGCAATCTTGGAAAAACCATTTAGCCTCATTGGTTCTTTTTTGTCCTATACAAAACACGTATTAAGCAATCAATCAGCAAGCATTTATTATGTACCAATGACATGCCAGGTATTATGTGCTTTATCCATACTCTGGATGATGACAATATCATTGAGAGAGATTCCCTCCAATGATGGTCTTTGTGTATTGTTTTCACAGGAAAAATTCATTACTCTGTGGCCAACTTTTTCTTGATGAGTCTCTGGATTTAGCTAGGCTGAGTCCCTAGATAAAAGTCACATGTACAACCTATCACTGGACCCATTTCCAAAGCTCTTTTGGTTTGATGGCATCTTTTAGGACTTGCCCTATGCTGATAAAGCTTCTAGGAAATTAATGAGCTTTGCCTATATGTCATAATGAGCCACTGGAACAAGGCATATGATAATTGAATAAATGTTTGTTGAACTGTAGAAACAATTATCCAAGCATTAAAAAAATTTTTTTTTGCTTTCTCCTCTCAGGCCAATATGTGATATATAACCCCTTCCAGTATGCTACTTTTATTTTTTTAAGCCCTCACTTTCTGTCTTGGAATCAATACTGTGTATCAGTTCCAAGGCAGAAGATCAGTAAGGGCTAGGCAATGGGGGTTAAGTGACTTGCCCAGGGTCACCCACCTAGGAAGTGTCTGGGACCAAATTTGAACCCAGCACCTCACATCTCTAGGCCTGACTCTCGATCCACTGGGCCACCCAGCTGCCCCCTTCAGCAGCCCATTAACAACAACAATAATAATAGTAACAATAGCTAATCTCCATATAGTACTTACTACATGCCAGCTACTATAAAATTATTATCTCATTTGATCTTCACAATGAACTTTGAAGGTAGATGCTATTATTATCTCTGTTTTATAGATAAGGACATTGAGGCAAAAAGAGGTGATGATTTACCCAGGATCACATAGCTAGTAAGTTATCTGAAGTCAGATTTGAACTTGTATCTTCTTTCTAGCATGCAGAAGGCTAAGAAGTAAACATACGTATGTACATACATACATGTATATACATGACTTTTACTCCTTTAATATGAACATATACCAGAACTAAATCAGTTAAATTTAATTCAATTTTTGCTCAAGCCATAGAATCATAATTTATATATTCATCATATAATTATGATTTATAGCCTTCTTATATCTCAAACAATCTTTAAAATTAACTTAGAGAAATTATGAGGGATGGGACATGCCATTAATTATCAGGGTCTTTCACTATTGAATTCACTGAATGAATGGATATATGAGTGAGTGACTGACTGAGTGAATGAATGAATGAATGAATGAATGAATGAATCTTTAGACAACTGGCCTGGGCAATTACTTTTCTACTGAAATTCAGTGGCCAGGAGTAAGGAAAATTTAAAAAGATGAAATTTAGGTAAATTTTGTCTCTCTGTCTTTGTCTCTCTGTCTCTTTGTCTCTCACTCTCATTCTATCTCTCTCAGTTTTTTCTATCTCTTGATCTCTGTGTCTCTGTGTCTCGCTATCTCTCTGTCTCTTTCTTTGTCTCTGTCTCTCTGTCTCTCTTTGTCTCACTGTCGCTCTCTCTCTGTCACACACACACATACCACCTTTATCTGACCATGGTACAACTCTGGGATCAGAAGAAAAGAATTCAAATCCTACCACTAATCCTTATTACTTATGTGACCTTGGAGAAATAATTTAATCTTTATGGGCATCAGTTTGCTTCATTAAAAATGAGGAGGTTGGACTCAATGGCCTCTTATGCCCCTTGGAACTTTATTTTTCAGTCATTTTCAGATGTGCCCTACCCCTCTTAGGGTTTTCTTGGCAAAAATAATGGAGTGATTTACCATTTACTTTTCTAGCTCATATTACAGATGATGAGATTGAGGCCAACAAGATTAAGTGCCTTTCCAAAGATCACACAGCTCCTAAGGTGTAGGAGGCCAGATTTGGACTCAGGAAGATGAGTCTTCCCAACTAAAGCCTTAGGACTAATATAAAGAATCCAAAGCTTCAACCTTTCCAGGAGTTGCCTCTTATCAGGGTTGATAGCAACAAATAACTCCATGTACCTCTTCAGGTTTTTTTTTAGAAGCAATCTGATCCAACTCACCCATTAAATAGCTAAAGAAACTAAGACCCAGGGAGAAGTTACTTGGTATTATCAAACTCACTGCTCAGTCAGTGGCAGGACCAAAACTAGAACCTAAGTCTTTAGATTTCCTGATTAGTGTTCTTTCACCTTTCAATGTTTCTCCTTCAAGAAATTCCACAGGCTTCTTTCCCCCAAACTCAGAACCAAAACTTTCTTCTTCTAGTCATCACTGACCCCAAAGGAAAATGAGATATTTGGCAAAATGTCTTTTACATGTGTTTGTCTACATTAGCATAGAAGCTAGTCGGGGGCACATTCCGTGCCTTTCAGCATGATTGATAAATACACTGTGGGCCCTTAATACATATATATTTCTACTATAAATAATAATGACATTATAGGCTGATTTCTTGCAGTCACTGGCTTCCATGCTGCTTTGTACTTTGCTGTGCATGTGGAGATATTCTAGATCTGGAACCACAGATGGGATCACTTGGAAGGAGAGCTGAATTATGATTTTTTTCCCTGTTAATCATGTGTGGTACACATGTTTAAGAATTATGTCATATCTCATCGCCTTACATTTGAATGAAAAATGGCATTTCTTCAAAAGCAGTGCTGAACCTAATTAGTAAGCTCCACGATTTATGATGAAAATTCCAGAAGAAGCCATTGCGTCTGGTCTGTTCCCCAGGCTTATATCTGATAACCAAGATCACACAGGTTAATGAAAAGGACTTGTCTGCTCTGAAAGGACAGGGGTCACGAACTTGATTTGGATTCGCTGAAACAACCCACAGAAGGAAGAAATAGAATCTCTCTGGTGACCTAGAATAGGTATGAACAGAACCTTGGATGGAATCTCAGGGACCATCAAATCTAACCCCTTTATCTTACAAATGAGAAAACTTGACACAGAAAGGTTAAGTGACCTCTTTTTCCCCTCCGTTGCATGACAATTAAGTATCTGAGACAGGATTCCAACTCGGGTTTCCTGACTCCAAATCTGGTTCTCTATCCACTATCTATCTATCAATCAATCGATCAACATTTCTTAAGTACCTACTATGTGCTAGGTCCCACACCACTTAGATGTTATATGCTTCCCTGGGGATGCATTATTGTTCTTTGTCTCATGTCAAAGTATTTCATTCAATGGTGTAGACCAAAACATCTTCATATTTTCTCATTCTCTGGGATTCTTTACCAAACTACTGAAAATCCAGTCCAATTCAATGCAACCAGCATTTTTAAGAGCCTACTATGTGAGATGCACAGCACTATGTGCTAGGGATACAAGGACAAAACAAAATGGTCCCCGCACTCAAGAAGCTTTACAAAGAATCAGAGGCCTCCCTTCCTGTAATTCTTTAAATACCTCAAAGGTATTCAATGTAACATTCAGCCTTCCATCTTTTTTCTCTCATTGTCAGTACATGAGCAGCCAGCCAGTTACTTCATTTCTCTTGTATATTTGGCAATAATATCTTCTATACACTGTCCTGTCGTGTCCCTCCAAAAAGAACCAACACAAAACTCCGCCCCTACTACATCATGGTAGCATAGAGGCAATGCTGGGGTTTTCAAAAGTGATGCCAATGGAATGTAAGCTCTGACAAAATCTACCGAAACAGAATGGCATCAAGGATAAATCTGTTATCAGGATATGTCTGAACTAAATACAGTGAGGGTCACCAGTAGGCAGTTGACCACCTACTTTTGGGGGGCACAGTGACCCAAAGTACAGACAAAAAAGATTAAAAACACAAAACAAAGAACAAAGAAAAAACCCACCATTTAAATGTGTTAGTCATCAGGAAGTGCTAGGGACTAAGTTGAACCATTTTTTCATGTCAGCTTCTTAGGAAAAAAAAGTCAAGTTAATTAAATTGAGTGGGTTTTATTTCTTTCATCTTATTTTTCATGTGTTTATTCAGCAGATATCTCATGAGTAGCTACTTTGTATTCTGACTACTTTGCTTTTGCCCTTTCTCACATGTATGTCACCCCACTTCCCCAAACTGGCTTTCCCCCTAGTTGAAATCATAAAATGAACTTTTCGCTGAAAGCTGACTAAAGTTTTTTTTTTCTCTCTCTTTTTGAGGGGCAGGTGTGGAGAGAAAAATCTCAGAGGGTTTCATTTCCCCAGCTCTTTTCTACTTTTTCTTTTTAGGGAATCCTTATTTATTTCCTTGTTCTATTTGTTTACAAAACCTAGAATTTCCAAAAAGAAGTGGAGCTACTGATTTCTTAGTGACTGAACATTTAAACAATCTAAAATAAATTGTCCAAACAAAGCTTTCCTGTTTCCTCTGATCAGTCTATTTATTTGCCTATCTGGGAGACCAGTTTAAAACAGCTCCAAAGACCCAAATCCTTGGTTTACTTTAAAAATCTTTTGGAGAAAAACATAATTACTTCTCCCTGCTCTCCCTTCCAGTTTCTGCCACTCTTTCCTTATTCTTTTATGCTCTCTTCTTTTCAACTTCAATTTCTGCCTGAGGTAGGTGCTAAAATCATCTAGATAGCTTTCCTACCTCATGTGCTTTTGAAAACTAATAGAAAATAGCATATTAATGAGTGTACTGGCCCTGTAGGTTGCAGAGTTCCCATGGTTCCTCACTTCCCTAGGTCTAACATACCACTACTAAAAGCCACCACTTTCAGACATTATATGTTGGTATGCCCTCATCCCCTGAAATAGAGGCCTGGAAAGTCTCTAAATTGGCTTAAATTGGGATCCACTGCACATGGTAGCATTTAAAAACAGGGTTTGGCCCTCTGGAGATTGGTCATTAGTGGTTTCAAATATTCACAGTTTAGTGTGCCATGCCATCGTGACATTTTTGTCTCAATGAACCTTTATAGACTACACTTAGAAAGGTGAAGAAGAGGTGGAAGGTGGGTGGCCTTTTGCTGGAATGCTGGAAACCTTTTTTTTAACTAGTTGACTAGTTACAAAGGAGAGGGGGGAATTGGGGTTTCAGGTTTATTAATATAAGCAGCAGATTGAACTAGATACATTATCTCCTTTGATCCTCCCCACAACCCTATGAGGTAGTTACTACAGTCATTATAGGTTTAGAGACTTTTGTTGGTTATACAGCAAGCGAGAACATAAAACTCTTGAGAATGTCAAGAATCTATCCCATTAGAATATAAGCAGTACTCAACATTAAGAGGGGTTAGCTCTCAAAAGTCCATTTGGAAGTCAAGTGTTTGGCAGCCAAATTGAATTTTCACCCTAGAAATCATACCATACTTGCTGTCAACAAAATTCTATTTAATTTGTCCCAAATATAGTATTATATTAATAGTATTATAGAGAGGACAGCTAGGTGGCTCAGTGAATTGAGAAAGCCAAGTCTAGAAATGGGAGACCCTGGGTTCAAATGTGGCCTTGGACACTCCCCAGCTGTGTGGCCCTAGGCAAGTTACTCAGTCCCCATTGCCTAGTCCTTACCACTCTTCTGCTTTAGAACCAATGTATGGTATTGATTCTAAGATGAAAGGTAATTTAAAATTTTTTTTTTAAAAATAGAATTATAAACATGAACTGCCACATATATCAGTGTTTTTCGTGGTAAGTTGCATTCAGAGTTCTAGACTAGAATGTCCACAAGAGATTTCTCCTTCCTTCTGCAAAGAGGACAGCGACTTACCAATTTGAACAACCTCTCTAAACTTCCACCTCTCCCCCATACACTGTAAAGTAGGGGACAGTAAGGAATTTATCAGGTCCAAACTCTTATCAGTGTCAAAGTGAAAAAAAAATGAGCTAAAGTTTGGAGGTAAAAAATTGCAAAGCATGCTTGATGAATGGTAAATCATCTAAGTTGGGTAGGTTTCAAAATTCTTATAAGAGCTTAGTAGGAAATAAACCTGGAGAAATCATAGATGGGGTCATCTAGTCTAATTCACTCATTTTATAGATGAAGAAAATGGAGTTCAATGGCAGAAGTGAATCTAGAAGAAGAGTGATAGCTGGTGTTGCCAAATTATTGAAGCACCTGAATGCCCACCTAGGGAGTTTTAGAATGTTACTACTCAGAATGAATTAACGGGTGAAAGAATGAAGGCTGGGAGACCAATTTCAAAGCTACTGAAATAATCTGACTGTGATCTGATAAGAGTTTGAGCTAGGTTAGTGGCAGCAGAAATGGAAACATAGAACTTGGCAAGTAAATGTGGGAAGCAAAGGAGAGCTTCTAAGCTTGGATAACTAGAAAAAAGGTAGTACTACCATTCTGAACACAGTAGGCATCTATCTGAAACATTTATGTTGAAAAGACATAAAACAAGGAAGTCAGAGGGAAACACTGGTTTCGAGGGCAAGATAAAAGAGTTTAGTTTTTTGACATACTGAATTTGAAACACCAGCAATGCGTCCCATTTACAGGCAGATGAAAATATAGGGAGAGAGGTTTAGGTAGATAAAGGATATAGTTGAAGTCACAGGACTGGAGAAAAAAACCGAGGAGAAAAATTCAAAGAGGAAAAGAAGAAAACTGAGGACAGAATCTTGAGGGATGCTTGAATTTAGGAAATAGGAAGAGTGAAGCAAGAGGAAATACTGAAGAAGGCAGAGAATTACTGCTCAGAAAAATAAGAGAGGTATAAAAGGGCAAGGTAATAGAAAAAAGAAGACAGACTTTCAAGAATGAGTGAATGAACAATTCCAAGTGTCAGAGAAATCAAGAATTAATAGGAACTGAGAAAAGGGCACTGGATTTGGTGATTAGGAATTCACAGATGTCTTCTTAATGAACAATTCCAGGAGAATGGAGTGGAAAAAAGGCAGATTATGAGTCAAAGAAGTTAGTAGGCAGTGAGGTGGTGGAAGGAGCAATTACAAGCCACGGATTTGAAAAGTTTGTTGGTCTACTGAAATTATAACAAGCTATTTGAAATTTTTAGCAGTAGTGATTGCTCCTTCCAGAGAAATGAAAATTTTAAACCTAATTTTTCAAAATATCCTGAGGAAACAGGTATTTAAAATAATTATCCTCACAATTGGTATTAGTTATATTAGTATGGAATATTAGTGAATATAATAGCTTTGCTCTATTTTTATTACATGTAAATTTCCTATTAAACATTTTCTTTGAACTTAAAATTTGAAAGGTATAAAGGAAAGGCAGATGGGCATGCGGAGAAAGGAGAAGTGATGGGGATACTCTACTTGAATTCAAAATTTTTTGAGTGGAGCAGACGAGTAATATGACACAATTATTAATATGTAAAGTCACGCTAGCCATCTTTCCATGTTAGCCATATTTAAAAATAACAGTAAGAAAAATAAAGAAAGTGAAAAAAATATGCATGAGACTGCATTCAGAGTTCATTTGTTCTCTCTCTGGAGGTGGATAGCATTTTTTTTTATCCTAAAACTTGTGGTGAACTGCTGTGTATCTATATTGAAAAGATCAGTTAAGTCTCTCATGCTTGATCAGTATAATATTGTTATTACTTTGTCCAATGTTCTCCTGGTTCTGTTGTTTTTACTTTCCATCATATTGTCATAGGTCTTTCCAGGTTTTTTTACAACCACCTCCCTTCTCATTTTCTCAGAGCAAAATAGCATTCCATCACAATCCTATATCACAGTTTATCTAGCCATTCTCTAATTAATGGACATCCCCTCAATATCCATTTTTTTTTGCCACAAAAAGAGCTGCTATAAATATTTTTGTACATCTAGACCCTTTTCCTTTTTTGTTTTATCCCTTAAGGGTGCAGGCCTAGTAGTGGTATTCCCAAGCCAAAGGATATGCACAGTTTGATAGCCCTTTGGGCATAGTTCTAAATGCAACATACATTCTTTAAGAAGGTGTAGTGAAACTAAAAGATAGTGGGTTACAGTGGATAGAGGTCAGTGATTTCCTGTCTTCCTTAGGAATATTTAGGGCTCTGTCATTTAAGCATTTGTTTGAACTCATTTGGAATCTATTTCTAATTCTTTTCTGCAACACCTTTTGTGGTAATGAGAACCAGGAGAGTAAGAAAGACTCGAATTCAATGCCACCTCTCCCACATATTGGCAGCATGACCCTGGGCAAGTTGCCTGACCCTAAGGTATCCTGGGTCATTCTCTAAGTCTCTAAATTCTAGACCAGAGGCTGTTCTGTATCTAGCATAGAAGTGATGTGGGGAATTGCCTACATCAAAGAAATCATGTAACTAACTTCAACTTTCTTTAAAGAAAATTAAGTCCAGAAAAGAACACTTAGAATAGGTGAGTATAAGGACAGTCAAAAAAGATTTGGATCTTTCAATATAGAAAAACAATCACTAAGAGAAAGGATATGGTAGAAATCCATAAAACTAATACTATCTGAGTAGCAAGAATTTGTTCAAAAAATATTAGGCTGAAACTTGAGGTAACTTCAGGACAAATAAAAGAAATTCAACTTTACAAAGGAAGCTTCATATGAATGTATGATGCTCATTACCCTAAGTGGTCATAGATTCCAATTAGGTTTACTAAATAACCACTAAAAGAAGTTGGGGTACAACTAACTTTTCAAGTTGACCAGGCCTTCTAGGACTCTGCTGGCAACAAAATCATGGCTTAATGGACCTGGGTTTTATCCAGTGTAGCAATTCCTGTATTCCTACAGTTCCTCTTTAAGCATTTTTCTTCTAAAGCAAGGCCATGTAATGTTCAAACTGACCATAAATTAATGGTTTTTTTTTTCTTAAAAAAAAAAAAAGCATTGAGATTGTCTTCTCTCCTTTTGGCAGCTGCACTTTATAGATGCATTTTGCATGCTGGCTTTTATAAATACATTTGGCATGGCAATGCCTCTGTGGTCCTCTCCTCCTGATCTCTCCAAAAACCATTTTCATGACTTAAACTATTACTTGTATGGGCATAAAACTGATACCAACCCATTTTCTAGTTCTGCACTTCCAACTGCCTACAGGATAGCTCTACTAACTTATCCTGCCATCACCTGAAACTCATGAAACCTTGGATCTAGAATTAAAAGGGACCTTGGAGGCTATCTAGACCAATTTCTTCATCTTACAAATAAGGAAACTGAATTCCAAGTAGGTCCTTCTTATTACAATGGAAAAAATATGATTTTTCCCAACAGAGGTGGGCTTCAAACCCAGGTCCTTTGTCTTCAGATTTTCCTACTATACCATGTTGCCACCATGTGTTCCAAATCTCAGAAGAAGGGAGTTCTTAGAAGTAGAACTCACGTCCCCCAATTTCCATTCCAATCTTTGTCCATCACAAGTTGCCTTGCACATCTCTTCTCTCACTTATTAAATACATTAACTAACAAAGGTTAGGATCATGGTTTCCAAGCAGTTTAGAAGGGCAAGAACATTGATAATCTCAGGTATGAAACATTGTGTGTGTGTGTGTGTGTGTGTGTGTGTGTGTGTGTGTGTGTGTGTGTGTGTGTGAGTATTGTTATCCAGTCATGCCAGTTAAGTTTGATTCTTCCTGGCCCCTTTAGGGTTTTCTTGGAAAAGATACTAGAGTGGTCTGCTATTTCCTTTCCAGTTCATTTTACAGTTTAGAAATTGAGGTAAACAAGATTAGGTGACTTGCCCAGAGTCACACAATAAACAATAAATACACTTTCATTGTTAAAGAAATGTCATTTTTATTAACATTTGATAAGGCAGAACTTAAACAGATTTAGTATATAGATAATTTACAAGAGTATTAAAGCTCAAAGCCAATAATAATAATAATAATAATAATAATAAGGGACAAGGATCTTGCCATGAAGAATCTTGATAGTATTACCCCTCCTTTGAAGGGAAGACAGGGAGATCATAGAGAACTAGTGTGGTACAGTGGCTGCAGTCTCAAATCTGGATTGAAAAGATTGAGGTTTGAGCCTCAGTTCTTTCTCTTACATGATGTAGGATGGTAAGTAAGCCACTTTAGCTTTCTGAAACCCAAGTCCCTTGACTGTAAAATAGAAGCAATAATTCTTGTTGCAACCTAACTAATAGTAGTGAGGAATGGGCTTTTCTAAATATGATGGAAGTGCTATATCAATAGAAGCAAGGCACTCCTCAAAAGTTTTATACAAATATGAGTTGTTTGGTGCTGTTTGGTGACTTTTAGACAGTCTGAACTATTCTACTGTCCTTGGCTCTTTAACCATATTAACTAAGTGGTTCTCACATTCTTTGTAGGTGTCTCCTACTCCCTCGAGGACTTTAGCTGTCTGCTGGCTTTTTTACTATTTTCAGAGTCTTCACCTTTGCCTGATTTGCCTAAGTCTGTCCTCACACATGACCTTGACCTCCCTCAATCTGTCCTATTGTACTATCTCTGATTACATAACCATCAGACCAGTGATCCTCAACCTTAAGAAGGAAAGCTTTAAGAAATATTGCAGCATAATGGCAGGCACAACTGTTATATTATTTGCTTTTACTGAACAATTTCCCCACTATTTCATACTTAATTGAGGGATGGTTTGTTGTACAGAGAAGGGAAAGAGAGAAATATATTTAAAAATGAACATTTTAAAACAAAAGTTATGAATAAAATGAATTTTAACATTGGCCCAAACATACACAACTGAAGTTGTCATGCTGCCAGCACTAAATACTGAAATGCTAATATTTGGTGGGCACATAGATATGGGTATTCCTTTCAATGACTCCTTTCCCCAATCCCATAAGATCTAGGACACAGAGGAAGTGAGCCATACTACTAAATAATATTTTTCTCAAAACTCTCTAGTGTCCTTATTCTAAAAGAAGAGGAAAATGCTTCTCTTCAGTGAGTTACAGAAAAGAAATGGCATGGTGGTTGATTGCAATGAACTATTTCTCCTTACACCTCTCTCAAAAAAAAATGTGTTCCTTGAAATATTTTGTCAAGTCTCTGTCATTAAAATGTTGTTTCTCAATCAAACAATTAGTAAGAAGAAAACATCTCACCTCTTTCTGCATCAACAGAAGAGACGGCTTGAATTAAAAGGGGAGCATTTGACTCAGTGTATTCCACAAACACCAGCAGTAACTTCAGGGCAGTTTTCACCACGAGGCGGAACTAGAAGAAGAAATTAAATTCATTATGTAGTGAGGATTTCCTTTGGATCTGAGATGGGAGCTTTGCCTCTCAGACATAGTTGGTTGCAGAATAATGAAACAAAGAAGCTTCATTCATGGGGTTTCAAGGGTAAATGTGTACCCACATTCATACACTTACACACACGCATGCATGCACACGTATTAACACTTGCTCACATCCTGTTGCTTCTCTCACTTCTAGATATATTTTCTTGGTCCTAAGTCATCCTGCTTTAATTTTGTAAAACTCTCCTTTTTCTTGAAGGTTTCAATGTCCTGGGGTCCCTGAACATGTCCCCTGACCCATATATTCTATCTTACTTGGTTTGCCTGAAGCAGCCTCCCTAGCCAAATGAGAAGGCTATGTAGACCCTTCACTGTCGGTAATCTAAAAGACTGAGCTGAATCATATTTGGCAGCCCTGCTTCCTGCATAGAAGATGTCATCTCTTCTTGAAGTTGATTTGCATTATTTCAGCTAATTAAGTCCTTACTTCCTTCTTACTTTAAAATCTTTTCTTTATTTTGAGCCACCTGTTTCCTACCTGGGAGATACTTCCAGCTCTGTTTATTTGTAAAGCAAAGATAAATGGCATACCCTGAACTAATAACACCTTTCTTGGTTGTAGTTTTAATTTGACTGCTTGACTGGGTTTTCTGTATCACCCTTCCATTCCCAGGTCTTCACTGTATGGCTCATTTTTCCAAGGTCCTCCTTACTTGCTATTTTCTAATAGTTTCTCTGCTTCATGATATGAGTGAAACAAACCTTATGGATTCATTTTTTTTTACATTTTCAGAATTCCTACTATGTAGAAATTCTTATGTATTAACAGTTATCTGTCAACCTTAAGAGTGTTAACTGAGAGGAGACTGTTGATCATTCACACCTTAATGAAAATTAGTCAGATTTCCTCATACCTACTTGAGGGATAAAGAAATTTATAAGGGAATAGTTTTTATAAGTAGATTAGAAGATGGTGGAAAGGGAGAAAGTTTTGGGGGTGCTTGGTGTAATTAAAATGTTATCTGAAACTGATTTTTATTCGAAAGATAGTTTATTTTATCAACTATACATAATAACAATTTTCCACAAAAGTTTTCTGAAGTTATATATTCCAAATAGCTTCTCTTCTCCTTACCTCCCTCTTCCTGGAGATGATAAGCAATTTGGTTTGGGTTATACATGTATAATCAAGTAAAAAATATTTCCATACTGTCCATTTTTATAAAATAATAAATCTGTAAAACCAAAACAATGAAATAAAAACCCAAACAATCTAAAGTGAAAAATCATATGCTTTGATCTGCATTCTGACTCTAATAGTTCTTTCTCTAGAGGTAGACAGCATTTTTTTGTCATAAATCCTTCAAAATTGTCATGGATCATTGTATTGCTGAGAGTAGCTAACTCTTTCACAGTTGATCATTCCACATTATTGCTATCACAGTGTACAATGTTCTCCTGGTTCTACTTATTTCACCCTGCATCAGTTCACAGAGGTCTTTCCAGTTCTTTCTGAAATCATCCTGTTCATCATTCCATCACCATCTTATGCCACAATTTGTTCAGCCATTGCCCGACTGATGGATATTCCTTTAATTTCCAATTCTTTGCCACCACGAAAAATGCTGCTACAAATATTTTTGTGCAAGTAGGTCTTTTCCCCTTTTTTGTGAAACTGATTTTAAAAAATATTTTATTACATTTCAATATAATTGGTTTCCTTTGTAGTCCAATATATTTATCTTATCAATTTAAAAAGAAGATTCATAGGCTTTGCTAGGCTGCCAAAGAGGTTCATAGCACATATTCATAGGGAGAGATCAGAATTTGGGTACTATGTACTTGAGAGGCAAAGCAAAGGGAATCAGTGGTATAAAGGAAAGGGATGACTACTTTATATTGAAGTTTCTGGAAGACAGAGATTATTGTTACTTTTTCTTTGCATTTTCTACTTGTTATAAGTGCTTAATGTAAGTTGATTGATTGCTAGAGCTATAATTTCATCAGTCTCAATGTTACTTCTTCTAGTGGAGAAGGTGGAAGAGTCTATTAAAAAAAAGGATGAGAGGAACAAAACTAAAAGGAAGGTGGGAAGGGTATCTAAATCAATATTTTCTTACCAAAGATATTTAGGGTTTTATTTCACAGCACTGCTTGACCAGTTGGGAAAAACCTACCTATAGCCAATTCTGCCTATGTAGAGAAAAACAGGAATGAGAGAGTGGTCTTTTGCTTTTTTCTCTCAGAAAACTTAACTGACATACTTTCATATTTCCATGCATCTATGATCTCATCTACATCAATACTCTTCTCAACACTGCATTCCTGTGCAACCAGAAGGCTGTGTGATTCAGAAGGAAGAGAATGGAGTTATGGGCCTTGAGTTCAAATCTCAGCTCTGTCACTTACTACCTATGTCAAACTGAGCAAGTCACTTAAATTTTCTATCAGTTTTTTTGATAGAGGCATCTCTTTGAGAATTATTTATGGTTCCTTTCTCCCTGGACAACTTTAAATTTAAGGGGATACTATCATTTTTTCATCTGTAAAATTAAAAGATTATTTTTTCCAGCTCTAGATCTATGGTCTTGTGAACCCAATTAATATCAATCAGTTCATTAAACTGAGAAAGCAAAAGAGAGAATAACAAAAGATACAAAAAATGTAATTTTAGAAATTCTGCATGATAATTATGTGCCATATTATGGTAAAAGATATGTTATGGGTAGGAAAATAATGTGTCTATAATAGGAGACACCTAGCTTATTCTTTTGCAACTTGACTGGGAATAGAGTACAACTCTAGAGCTGTTACCAACAATTATAAGGCTGAGGGGATTAGGAACATAAGGAGTCATGGGAGTTGCAATTTAAATATATATTTTTTATTTTTTGCTTCAGGGAATTAGTTTCAAGTAAATGATTGGGGAAAATAAAAGTAGCAAGCCCAGGCCTGGGTCCCACCCTTTCTCTCTAGAGGGTATACTATTATTATGAATTTTAAGCCTTTAAATACTTTAATGGGAAATTACCTGGCTGCTTCCCAGAACGTCACTACTGGCCTTGTCCTGACAGGTACCTACATTATGCTTATGTAGTAAAGGGTTCTTCCAAAGCCCCCCTACTCTAAGGTAAAATGTTTGCTCCATGGGCCAGCAGGATTTATCATCTCATGGTCACCCTCCCGTCTCTTGAACTCCAATCTCTCCAGTTTCAGGGGCATTTAAGTTTGAATTGTTCAGGGCATGTCACTGCATGTTCTCCCTTTCCTAACATTTTATCCTCTATTCTCAGCACTATCCATTTCACGTCATTTGAGCTTTGCAGGAGGGGAAGCACTAGGTTGTCCAGTAGGTATATTTCCCAGATCTCAGGGTGGTGTCAAATGAACAAACTCCCAGAAGTTGATCCAGACTTTTCATGCTACAGGTGCCTCTGACACAAAGGTTACCTATCGCAAGAAGAGGAAAACTATCACTTTCAAACACCACAATTTTTAGCACCTTTTAGGGTTGTGGAAATGCACCCTCAATGTTTGCAAAGTTCTAACTTGGGATCACAGATATAGAGTGGGAAGCGCCCTCAGAGACTCCTCCATCCAACTTCCTCATTTTACAGATGAAAAGATGGAGGTGAATCCTCAAGGTCATAGGGTAATAAATGAAGAAGTTGGCATTTTCACTCAGATCCTATGACACCAAGGTTAGCACTCTCTTCAGTATAACAAAAACTCCTTTCCTAATATGGTTCTTAGGGGTGAAGGTGGAGAGAAAAGAACAAAAATACTATCCCATATATTTTATATGAATAAATATCCCCATATTTTATTACTTACATAAGTATTTTAATTACTTCCCAAGTTTTACAAGCATAGATATTCATGAAATCCTTCCTTTTTCTCATTTAAAATGATAATTACACCTAACTGTTGGCAGGGTGGTATAGTTTTTGTTTTATTTTTTAAGGCACCGAGCCTAATTAGAATCAGAATATCAGTTCTGCCACCTAAAGTCACCTACAGTCCAATTTCAGTTTTCTTATTTATAAAGTTGGGTTAATAATATTTGGAATTGTAGGATCTTAAATTTGGAGCTAAATTAAAATTTAGACTTTTGGAGGACTATAGGGGCCAACCCTGTCACTTCTCTTTGCCTCAAAATGCACAGTTTTCACAAGATAGAGATGAGGTCTGAAATCAGAGTATTCCAAACCAATGGTCTTTTCCAGTGAGCCAGGGTTGCATCTCTCCACAGGACTCTGTCAGATAGACTGTTGCTTTGATCTCGCCTGGATCAAAGTTTCTCCCTCACTTCCTCCCCTTATCAAATTCTGGATTCACTGGACATCTCTACTTCTTTGCCCAGCAGAAACTTGAATCCCATACCAGGAACCACTCGGGGCTCTGATAAGTGAGCTTTTCTCTTATCCTTCAAGGATCCAGATCTTTGCTTAACATCTTGGCTCACTTCAACTCATCTCCCAAGGATGCCTGGCTCTCTATCTCTGTCTCCTCTCTCCCTGCTCTCCAGCTCTCCTTTAAGTGTAGTCTTCCCTTTTTGGGAAAAGAAATCTCTTGAGAGCAGAGGCCATCTTGCTTGCTTGCACTGATAACCCCAGATGTTGGCATAGTGCCTGGCACATAAATGAGTACTTTCATGGGAAATGCTTTGTAAACTAAAAAATTCTGAAATAACATCAGCTATTATTACTGCAGCAAGGCGGTGCAGTGGTGAGAATATTGGGCTTGGAATCCAGAAGTTTTATCTTCATGAATTCAAATCTGGCCTCAAAAGACTTACTAGTTATGTGTCCCCCAAATCACTTAACCCTATTTGCCTCAGTTTCCTCATCTGAAAATGAGCCAGAGAAGGAATTGGCAAACCATCCCAGTATCTTTGCCAAGAAAATCCCAAACAAGGTCATGAAGTTTTGGAAGTGATTGAAAAACGACTGAACAACAACAAAAGGTTCTTATTAACATAAAAAGCTTTTGTATCTTAATAAGGGCTGGGGGAGGGGGGAAGGGGGAAAGGGAGTACCCAGTTCTTTTTGCAAAGAAAAGAGCCTTCTACTCTCATAATTATCTCATATTAAGATATCCCCATCTTGTGGCATGTTGGGATATTATCCTCAAAGACACTTAAGGCTATGTTGTGTTTTTGATGCTGTCATAAAAAATACCTGCAGGCTAGATTCAATGGTGTGAAGGGGCAAATCCAGCCTATGGGAGAAAAGGCTTTCCTATCTCCCTTTCAATGAAGCTCATTCTACGAAACACTAATCATATTATTTTAACACATTCCCATGTAAAATGGGCGCTCATTTATATTTTTTTAATGCTTTCAACTATAGAATTGAGCTAAATTAAAATGAAAATGAGGAGTCAGACCACTAACTGATAGAAGGCTCTTTTAAACAGTAAGAATAAAAAAGAGCAGAAGTAGCTCTGTGAGGAGTTATACTCCATGATAAGAAACATTCATTACTCTCCCTCTGGCAAATTTGAGGGTCTGGTCTGCTTATTCAATACTTTTACCTTTTCCTACATCCCTCACTTTGCACACTGAATTACCATTGACATAGAAAATAAAGATCACATACTTTCAAAGTTACAAATGTATCCATTATCTACTAATTTGGGGAAATTATTTCTTTAATCAAAATCTCCACTAGAGGCTGAGCCTGGAAGTTTGGTAAATCATAAAAGGCTTTTTTGCTATTCATGATGAAGACAAGGGGGGAATAGTAAGAGCAGAAGGAGGAAGAAGAGGAAGAAAACAAGTAGAAGGAGGTAATAAAGCAACAAAAATGCTATCAAGGATTCTGCAACCAGAAGGCAGGTCGAGTGAATAGTGTTTATAAAGTGCGCTTTGCTATTTTTCATTAGGCAATCCACAGAGAAGATACTTTCCTTGAATCTTTTGACTGAAGACAATGTAATCACCAAAGCTAGGAGGAGGTGTAAAAACCCAGAAAAAAAAGATACTTTTTTCATAATTTTTTTAGCTTTGCTCAGGAAAATATAACAATTAAATTTTATAAAAGTTAATTAAGGCACTGTTTGCTAAACCAATGAATCTTCTACTTCCTACTTACCTTTAAAAAAAAACAACAGTAACTATGATGAAAACAACAGCAAAATGAAATAAAAATTCCCAAGCCTTAGGATAGCAATTATACTAAAACACAATTTACTGATTACTTGTTATTTCATCTTTTTTCATTTCTGTAGCATT
The DNA here is from genome assembly GCF_027887165.1 of Monodelphis domestica. Lineage (NCBI taxonomy): Eukaryota > Metazoa > Chordata > Mammalia > Didelphimorphia > Didelphidae > Monodelphis > Monodelphis domestica. The sequence continues at coordinate 402,798,547 of NC_077229.1, read as the reverse complement.
ATAGGAAAGCAGCACTTTAAATAGAACTCAAGGAATGTCATAAAAAAAATGAGACAAGAAAACTTGGTTTGCAATCAATCAACAAGCATCTATTAAGTACCTACTATTTACTAGGTACTGTGCTAGTACTGAGTATACAAAGACAAAAATGGAACTATTCCTACCTCTGAGAAGCCTACATTGTATGTTATTGCTCTATTATTCTTGGTAAGATCAAAATATTTTAATCAGTTTTGCAGGTTTTCTTGGTCTGACTTGAAAATTGCCTTTAAATGTGTCCATTCAAAAAAAAACAAAACACCAATACAATCAGGTTATAATAAACAACAAAAGAACTGCAAGAGAGAGGAAAAAAAGAAATGGGCAGCAAAGAGTGGGATAGCAGGGGAATAAAGATGGACTAGTCATGTGCTGAAAAAGAGAGGGATGATGGCTGTTTAGTTCATGGTTCCACTAATATCTACACAATATTAAGAATTCTATAGGAAAACCTCACAGAATGCATTGGGTCATGGAAGATCTGGGGAGAACCTAGACAAGCAGCACAAGATAAGAAGGTATCAATGGCTGACAAGCTGCCCCACCTGAGAGGTAATGAGAGAGAGACAGAGACAGAGACAGAGACACAGAGAGACACACACAGAGAGAGACAGAGAGACAGAGACAGAGAGACAGAGAGAGACAGACAGACAGACAGACAGACAGACAGACAGACAGAAAGAGAAAGCTACAGACAGACAGAGATAGACAGAGAGAGAGAAACAGAGAGAGTAGCTAATGTTCATATAGCAGTATCAACTACATGCTGGACAAGGCACTATGTTAGGCACTTCACAAATATCAATTCATTTAATCTTCACAATAACCCTAAGAGGTAGCTGCTATTATTATCCTCATTTTCCAGATGAGGAAACTGAGACAAACGGGTTAAGTGACTTGCCCAAAGTGACATAGCTCAGATCTTCCTGACTCCAGATTCAGTGCTCTATCCACTGTGTACCTAATTATCCCGGAATCAGTGAGATCACCAAGACTAATGAGATTAAAGACTGACTACTCTATAGAGTATTGAAGTATTTCCTGATAACTGATAGTGCAGTAGGTGCTTAATAAATGTTTCTGAATAAAGCAAAAATGTTCATTTGTGCTCCACAGATTTTGTTAGATGTAAAACAAAGTTCTCCAATTTTATTGCTGGGTAGCAAAACATAGATAGTAAAACAAAAAGAAGAGGCTACCAGGAGGATACTATCTTACTCTGACACTGTCTCACATTTCATAGATGTCAGAGCTGGACAAATTTAACAATAACAAAGAAGTATTAATCGTCACATGAAAGATTGCTCCAAATCTGTAATAATAAAAGAAATACACATTCAAAACCATCTGAAAGTTGACAATGGGAATAATCAATGTAGGAGGGTATGGGGGAAAAGACATACACTGGTGCATTCTTGGTGGAGCTATGAATCAATACAAGCATACTGGAAAAGACAATTAGGAATCATGGAACTAAAGAGACTAAAATATCTATATTTTTTGACCCAGAAATTCCAATATGAAGCTTTTACTATGTGGAAGCCTTTGATAGAAGAAAGTTCCAATATATATCAAATTTTTTATAGCAGAACTTTTGGTGATAAAAAAATTGTAAACAAAGTAGATGTCCATTAATTGGGAAATAGATAAAAAATGTGAAATATGAATGCAATGGACTATTATTATACAGTAAGAAATTGCTGAATTTGAAGAATGCTAAGAAGTATGAAATATTCTATATGAACTGACACAGAATGAAATAAGCAGAGCTAAGAAAATTAGAGAATGAAACCCAAGAAGGTAGCCTTGAGAAGGATGAGGAGAAGACAGCTAGAAAGATAAGGAAAGTAAGAAAAGGAAAGTGGAAATATTAGAGGATCAAGGAAATTGATAGAATGATGGATGGAGCAAATTGATGGATGGTGAAATAGATGAGGCTCAAGGTAGAAGGAACATAGTTGTCCCTGTACCCATGAAGAAAGGAAATTAAATGATGTTAACTTTAGAAAATTTTAACTAGACACTTAGGGTTGAGGTATAAATACCCACAAGTTGTTTTCAAGAAAAAAGGCTAAACATCTCAACCATTATGGACAATAGCAACAATTATGCAGTGGCTTGCCTCAAGGATGAAATGTTGGTATTTCTGTTTTTTCTGTTCCAAAGGCATGGCTAATCTTCCCCGGAGGAGGAAGTGAAATTATTCCACAAAAGGAGGCTGCTAGGAAGAAGAAAGAATTCCTAAACTAGAAGTAAAGTTTCCATGGGAAAGCATGGGTTCTGAGGTTGAAGAGAGGAGATATAATCTTTCTCAGGAGAGAAAAAGAAAAGAAAAACTGTACAATTAGACCTTAAAAAGAAATTTAAGGCTCTTTCTGAGAACAGAGCTTAATGCTCTGAAGAAGTAGCTGTTTGCATTCCCATAAACAATATAATAAAACCATATCATATAGTAGCAGACAGAGAAAGAAAGGAGGAATAGTAGTAGATGCTAATTCTTTGCTTGTGGTATTGAGGCAGCTATTTGTCATCCTGATAAAAAGAGTTCTGTTGTCTTCATGGAGCATGTACCCAGGACATACTAGAGAACTTGCCCCCAAAATTTATCAAAGTGCATGACAACAATCTACTTATAATGATTTGATCAGGCCCATATCACAGTTCCAAAAGGAACCTAAAGCATAACTACCAAGATGATGAAGCCTTGGCCAAGAAACTAAAGACCATAGGGGCACACTTGGTGTTTTTCTCACTGTTGCCCATTTAAGGTAAGGGATGCAAATGGTAAGTGAACAGCTGGCTAAGAATGTAGTATGAGAATGGGTTTGGGATTTCTGGATCAGGGTTTACAACACAGGATTGACAGATTCCTGGCCAGAGATGGAGCACATCTAACAAAGGCTGGTAAGAATATAGTTGGAAGGTATCTTGCAAATCTGATGGAAAGGGTTTGAAGCTTGAAAAACAAGACAAGAAAAATTGAAGAATAATTATGTGTATGCCCTAAATTAGATATAACAAAGAACAGCAACAAAGAAGGAAGTGAATAATATTTTCTATACCTTGAAATTCATAGTTCACAAAGTTCAAGAAAGGAGACAACAATAAAAACCCAAATATCTAGACACAAACAAAGGTAAAGATGAACTAGATGAACTAGAGGTCAGGTTGCAAGAGGACAATCTGGCCTCATTGGAACCATAGAAATTTAGTGAGAAGAAATCTATGACTGGACTATGACTCTGGATGAATATATCTTATTGAAAAGTTACAGGATGGATGTGGGAGAGGTACAATGGAGTAGCACTGTATTTTAAGAAGATATATTCTGTTAGTAAATCCAGAAACAGAAGGGAAAAACATTATCAGTAAAAGTATAAGGAGAGAAAAACATAACGAATTCTGTCATTGGAATATATTCTCATCATCATTTCTCCAAAATCCCCTCCTCTTCCTAACTTCCCCATTACTATTAAGCATATGATCCTTTAAATCACTAAGCTCCCAACCTAGGTGCCAACCTTGACTTCATACTCTCTCACACTCCACCACCAAATCTAATTAGTGCTCAAGTTCTATCCAATATACCTTTGTAACATCTCTCATTTATGCGTGTTTTCTTCCACCCCCTGCAAATGGGAGCAAACTAGAGTTCTCATCCTTTAAAGTTAAAACACAGAGATAATCATATCAATATGTATACCAGAAATATCCTTCCCTCTCCCCAATGAGATTCCCTCAAAGTATAATTCCTGAAGAATCAAAATAGTTTTATTTATTTGCATTTTGGAGTGTCTACATTTTAGTTTTGAAATTTTATTGATAGTTTTTAAAAAATTTAAGTGTTATTGATGCATCTTATATTTGTCTCACAATAATTTCTGGATATATTCCTTCCTTGTAATAAAGAAAAGTACTTAGATGATAACCCACTCATTGCATATAGGAGCGAAGTATGTTTCTTATCTGTTTTCCAGAACTATTATTATATTAGCAGTGGTTTGCAGAGTTTATTCTCCTTTTAGTGATCTTTAAATTAATATTGTTGTAATCATTGTATAGAGATCCCTGGTTCTGTTTATTTCATACTTCATAAGTTCATACAGATCTTCCTATTTCTCTAAATTCTTTATAGCTCTAAACATTTTAAATTTATTTTCAAATAATATTTGAATTTTGTGAATTACAATGATCATGTCAATAACAATGGGTTATAAAATATAAATTTGGGGAACATTTAGTATTTTTTAGAAAACTATTATTTTTAATTTTTTTCAAGTTTCTTCCCCTTAAACAAGAGAAGAAACAAAAAAAGAGAAAAAAAAACACAAACCTTGTAAGAAACAAGTATAGTCTACAGAAACAAATCCACACACTCGCCAGGTGCCCTAAAGTGTTTAAAACTTGTTTTAAATTGGGCTTCCCTCATACCTATTGCTCCCATCCAGGGGCTGACTTTTTGTTTTGACTTCCATAAACAGCTAGGAGCCACAGTCTGAGAAGCAGGAAGTTGTGTTCTGCATTGTGGATGCCAGACTCTTGCAGCATACTAATTAAGATGAATGAGATATGTCCTTTCTGGGAGACAGTTTAAACTTCTGACAAGGGGGTAATCAAGGTCAGAACAGACCTACAAGGCAGAACTCTAAACACACACAAGAGAAGAAGCTTGACCTTGAATTGTATCTCAAGGTCTGCTTTGCCTCTGCCCTTCCATCATGCTCAAGGTATGTATCATCCGTAGCTACCTATAGCTCCTCTACACATGCCTTACCCCAAATTAGACACCCTCAATGCATCTCTCCTACTTCTTTGAACACTGGAATAACTATCTAAGAAGGAACTCCAGTAGACTCTAATAATCTAGAATCATTCCCAACTTTCCATACCCACTTCATCAGCGATTGTGAATGCCTGGTTGCCATCGTTCAAGCCCTAGTCAACATCTCCACTGACATTTCTTTCATTCTCATCCTTCTCAAATCAAATGTCCCCAAACCTCCAACCTACCATTCTAAAGTTACCCACCCCTCCTTCTCTGCTCTCTGGAATGTCCTCCCTCAATTTATCTTGTATGTGTCTTGTTTCTATAAAGTTGTTTATATTTCATCTTCCTCACTGCGCTGTGAGATCTTTGAGAGTTGAGACTTTTGTGGGGGCTTTTCTTTGAATCCCATGGAGAAGAGAGAAGTTATAAGAGAATTCCCTTCAGCTTCAAATGGTAAGTATTAGTAAAAATTGCAACTTGCAATTTTTTAAGACAAAAAGGGAAGACAGGACAAGGGTAGAGGATAAGGTAAGAGGAGTAGGATCTCTCTATTCTCTACAAATGAGGATATTGAGGGAAATGACAATCTAGTCACTATTGTGAAACAGAGTCAGTCAGAGAGATATGAGGACAACTGTCTTTCTTCTTCTTTCTTCAAATAAGCCAGCCAGCAGAAGCCAAAAGTCCCTTCAGGTCCAGTCACCCTCATCAGCCAGAAGCCGAAAGCCAAGAGCCAAAAATCTCCTTCAGCCCAGTTCAGCCATTGACTTGGCTCCAATTATTTTTCCTGGTAACATCCCAAAAGGAATCTTCCTTTTGACTAACAGATGACCATCTCCAGCTTCTTGTCTTGCTGCATGTCTTGTAAATTCTCTTATAACTTCTCTCTTCTCCATAATCCTCAGTGCTTAGTACAGTATCTGTCACAGAGCAAGTACTTAATAAATGCTAGACAACTGACTGATACTAGAATGAGATGAACCACATTCTGCCACAACAAACATGCCTACCAAAAAGATGCTCTCCTTTTTTCATAGCCCTTTTCTATCCTTAATGCCACATGACTAAATGGCTAGGCTTCTGTATAAGCAATAAACTACAAAGATTGAGTCTAAATGAATGGTTTGATTGAGCTAAAAAGAAGCAAATATGCCAGCAATTCATCTTCTCCCATTTCACTCCAGTTCCCAAGACACAAAGGCACTTGGTAATTAAGGCCTACTCCAGGTGGAATGGGGGCAAGAGATAGATTTTGGGTCAACAAATCAGGACTAACCCTCAAAATGAGCTTTATCCTTGAAAAACAGAGCCCTAAAGCCAAGGTTGCCCAGTGAGTTACAGTTTAATCATTAGAAGAAAAAAGGATTAGGTCTTAATGGGTGTGAGGGTTAGGAAAGAAGCCAGGGAGTAGAGGATTTGGGAGAAGGAATGCATTTGGGAGTCAGCTGGAATGAATGAAGAAGGCTCAGAGGTTTATTTGCATATCCTGGGATTGATAGTTCAGAGAGAACCTGTAGATTAGACCTTCTTCACCTGAATGATATGCCAATAGCCTAGGCACTCTGGGAACCAGAGTCCTATGTGCTACAGCTCTCAACTGGTGCCTAACCTCCTGCCTCCAACCACCCTTACCTCTAGTCCAAAGCACAATAATCTTGCTGTTTCCCAAAGTGTAACATTACTTTCTTGAATAGCTGGACTCAGCACTTTTAATTTTAAAATGATATGTGTGAGAAAGACAAAGAGAATGGGGGTTGGGGGGGAGTAGAAGAGAAAGAAAAACAGAGAGAGAAACGGCAGAAACCTAGTCTGGCTGTGTAAGACAAATTGCTTAGCATGAAGTATAATAATGATAATGCCTGTCATTAAGTTTGGATCAGATTAATTTTGGTAAGAATTTTATTTAATTATAATACTAAACTCAGTTCACCCATGCTAAGTTTCCCTGGTTTGTTTGTCCCTTGGATTATGTTCACAACTAAAAAATATATTATTATTATAGAGGAAACATTGCCTATGAATGAAAAGCAGATTTCACTGTAAACTTACATAAAAAAAATTGAACAGGCAAGAAAGGGTCAAGAATGGGAGAGGAGGCAAAATTGTGCTGAACTATAGATGGACATTTCCCTGTTCAAAAGCAGTTATGTCATTTGTCAGTAGAATAACCTTTTCAAATCCTGACTTTTCTTTTTCCATTCTTCAGATTTTAATGTTTAATTCTTTCCCTAAGTAGCTCATAAGTGTTTTATAAAGCTGTCTAATTAATCTTCACAACCTCGAAGACAGATGAACAAGAAGCAATTTTATCATCCCCATTTCATATGGGATTTACAGAACTGTTCAAAGCCAAATAATATCCCTGTGACCAAAATGGGACCAGAACTTGAGAAACCTGGCTCCTAATCTAGTGTTCTGGTCATAGCTAAGATTAGATCCTGATGGAATACTTCAGGGAGAAACTAACCAAATTTATATGTGAAAAAATGCAGCTTGGGATCTGAAATTGAAATCAACTATAATCTAGTCAAAGTCAAAGAATATTAATTTCAAACAGTGACTAGACTCCAAAAGAGAATATTAAATTAAGTGAAGCATGGTAATTATAAGATTAACTCAGAGTTTCTCCTATCCTACTAAAGCTATATAAATATGTCATTAAATCTCTAGTAATTTTCCACAAAATATTAATAGTGATTAGAAAAATTTTCCCTTCAGGTATAGGAAAAAAATCTACCTTAGGAAAATGCTTTAATCAAGATATCTTCTAAAAATTATTATTTTAAAAGCAGTTGGGGTTATCAACTCACCAATAGAGAGAAAAGTCAGTTGGTATAGTAAAAAGACTTTGGGGTTGGAGGAGCTAGCTTCAAATCTCACCTTTGCCATTTACTATATAAACAACAATTTGGATCTTCTTTGGCCAGCCTAGCTTCAGTTTCCTTTTTGGAAACTGAGAAGGTTGAACTCAATGGCCTTTGAGGTTCCTTCCAGGGCTAAATCTTTAGTCCTATATTTTTGTTTTGTTGTTGTTTGGTTTTTGTTTACATTTTCAGATGTACCTCACTCTTCTTGATCTCTTTTGGGAGTTTTCTTGGAGTGGTTTGCATTTTCTTCTCCAATTAATTTTATAAATATGGAAATTGAGGCAAACAGGGTTTTGTGACTTGTCAAGGGTCACTCATGATAAATGTCTCAGGACAAATTTAAACCCTAGTCTTCTGACTCTAGGCTTGGTGTTTTGTTAACTGTGCCACCTAGCTGTCCATTCCATGCTAGGGTAACTAATTTCTGAGAAGCAGCATGGCCCAGGGGACAGAGTACCAGCCCAATAGCCACCAAGATGGAGATTCAAGCCCTTCCCTATGTAAAGTGAGTGATTCTTCCATTGAGTGATTGGGAAAAGGGAAGAGGTGTGGGAGATAGGAGGCATGAAGGAGGTTAGAATAGCTTCTGTGGGGAGTGGGATAAAGACCACACTAGGGAGGAGTAAATTCTAAATAAAATCTTGCTTTGTTTTAGCAAGAACCTAACTAAGGTTAGATAGTATAAATTTGTAGTGAATTCAGTCAACCACCCCAATATCTTTGCCAAGAAAACCCTAAATGGAGTTATAAAGTCAGACATGCCTGAAATGACTGAACAACAATAGGAAACTCATGTGACATTGTTGACTTCTCCCAAAGATCACTTGCTCATCCTGTGAGTAAGGAGTGCTCACAGGGTTCCAGCTTGAATTTATTCCCCAGACTATGAGAGGGAAGGGAAGGCTATGAGCTGGTAGTAACATCCCTAAATGTAATGCCAGAAAACTGCATATCCTGAAGCCAAAGGCCAAAAGAACAAGAATCCTCGGAAAATTTGTTAGGCTTTATTAAAGGACAAAGTATTAGCCATACAACCACAGAATCATAGATTTATATCTGGAAGGTTCCTCCTAATCCATTCATTTTTCAGATAACAAAAGTAAGACTCAGAGATTTGCCCAAAGTCATAAAAAGAATAATAGATCACATTTAAGCAATGTTTCCTTTAGCAAGGTTGACAGAGATGCCAAACTCAAAACTAAGTGATAGCTATCTAGTATCTTGCAGTTGTATTGCAATCTTATGGCTTCGTGAATTAATGAATGAATGAGAAAGCATTTCCTAAGTGTTTAGTATATGTCAGATACTGGGCTAAGTACTAGGGATACAAATACAAGCAACACAATAGTTGCTTCCAAAGAACTTATATTTTAATAGAGGAAAAGAAGACACAAAAGGGAGCTAAAAAGTGGGGCAAGTGTACAAGAAGTAGCATGGTTTGGAATGGCCAAAAAATGTTATGGTGGCCTTGTCCCATTTTAGGACAAAAACTCATTTATCAAAACCCAGAAACCTGAGTGCAGAGACTGAGTTCCATTAGGAGCCTGATGAGGAGAACAGTTAGAGATCAGGTCTGAAAATGACTGAGAAGAGTCATGACATCCAAGTTGTCTGAGATCTAGTTACTACGGTTAAAGGTGTCCATACTGTCTGTCTAACCTACACTAAGGCTTGAGGTGGTCATACTTTTTCTTCATCTTCTTTATTTATCTATTTTTTATAAACCCTTACCTTCTGTCTTGGAATCAATACTGTGTATTGGTTCCAAGGCGGAAGAGTGGTAAGGGATAGGCAATGGGGGTTAAGTGACTTGCCCAGGGTCACACAGCTGGGAAGTGTCTGAGGCCAGATTTGAACCCAGGATCTCCCATCTCTGGGCCTGGCTCTCAATCCAGTGAGCTACTCAGCTGCCCCCTCTTCATCTTCTTTAAACTCAATAAGTAAATCAAAAATCATGTATTGTAATTGGTACTGAAGAGAAAAATGAAACAGTTCCTGCCAACTTGGAGCTTACTTTCTATCAGAGAAGAAGATTGCATCATTCATCTTCATGTTAGTATTTTGGCATAGAAACTCTCAATTTAAAGGGATTTTCAAGTATATTGACATATTTGTTTTGTTCTAAAAGTTGCTCAAAGTAATCAAAAGGCATTTTAATCCTGTATAATAAATGTATAATACCCCCTCCTTGTTGCAAAAAAAAAAACACATCTATTTGTATATGATTTATTAGATTAAATTTGCCAAGATGTGCCCTTGCCTGGATTTACAAAGCTAATTCTCTTGAAGAAGTCTGGGAATATAGTCTTGGAAGTGAATTGAGAAAAACAAAAACTGTAGTGGTCCAGAAATCCCTCTGAATTTTGGGGATAGCCTTTCTTGCAAAAGATGTCCTCACCTCCTACATAGTATACACACCCTGTCCCTTATCTGAAATACCCCCCCCAAATATTTGGAGTCTTTTTGGCTGGAAACTTACAGCTTCCTAGCCAATTTACACCCATCTACCAGTGACATCAGAGTTCAAGAGGCAATTATACAGTTCCTCTCTCCCCTTTCCTATAAAATACTTGACTTGAACATCCCAGATGTGCCTTCCCCAAATATCTCCCAGAGGCTCACTGCCTTGGGAGAAGAGAAAGTCTGGCATAACCTGGATGCTGGGGCTTGAGAGAGTTTCTTACTAAGCATCAATCCCTTACCTTCTCCAGCTTATCTTCAAAATCATCTTTCCCCAAATCCCTGACTTCCCTCCTGATCAAGCTGGGAAAATATCTTGCTCTTTAGGTGATTGTGATCATAGTGTACTCTTCCTCCTTTTTCTTTCCAACCTCTATCCCTCTGAGTGCTTCAGGTTACCACAAGATCTTCCTATATGTGACTTAAAACATGCTAAATAAAGACCTATTATTTTTTGCTTCATTGGCTAGTTTCTTCTTCTACGGGAAGTTCTAAGCTTCCCCCAAAGTAGATTTTGCAGACTAAGACAAGTCAATTTCAGTGACCTATTTTGATTCAATACTGTTACTATTCAAGAAATGTAGTTTTGTAAAAAGTAAATTCCTTTGGGTTTATAGTCCTTAAATAAATGACTACATGATCACAAAATTATATTTTTAGCCTAGTAAGGCTTTAGTTTTAAATTATATTCATATAATACGGAAGTCTTCAATAAAATCTTCAAATGGTGGACAAGCCTCTTCTTAAAGACGTCCAATGTGGGGGAACTTACTCCCTCACAAAGTAGACTATTCCTCTTCTGTTTAATCCTAAGTGTTAGAGTTTGTCCTTATGTTAACATTTAAATAAATTTCACCCACGGTTCCTACTTCTGCCCCCTAATGCCAAGCAGAAAATGCCAAGTCCCTCCTATACCTGAAAATTGTTCAAATATTTAAATAAAGTTATGATGTCTACCCAAAGTATTCTTTTCTTCAAATTTCCTGCTTCATCCATCTATTCTCTTTTAGCATGTTTTCTAGTCCCTGCAACATCCTGGTCAATCTCTCCCAGGAAATATATCAGTTTGTCTGAATTACCTAGAACAAGGGCTCCCAGAATTGAATATATATCTAGAGGTATGATGTAAGCAGGGTGTAGGATAGTAGAATTTAACTTAAGGAATAATGATCATTTAGGAGAATGGCAGCACCCTCATGTGCCATGGTAATTCCTATGCCCAAAGATCACTTGTTCAAATGTAGCATTGTCACAGGATTCCAGCTTCACTCCATTTCCCAGGCTATGATAAGTAAGATGAGCTGGTAACAATATTATTTAACCCAAATATCCACAAACTGATGCCACAGGCCAAAGTGACAAGAAACCTCAGCAAATTTGTCACTTTATATCTTAAAAAACTTTTTTTTCAACCCTTATCTTCTATCTTAGAATCAATACTGTGTACTGGTTACAAGGCAGAAGAATGGTAAGGGCTAGGCAATGGGGGTTAAGTGACTTGCCCAGGGTCACACAGCTAAGAAGTATCTGAGACCAAATTCAAACCCAGGACCTCTCTTCTCTAGGTCTAGATTGCTTCCACTGAAATACTTAGCTGAACTCTTCACTATGTATCTTTTAATGCAGCCTAAGATTACATTTGATTTTCTGGCTGCCATATTGTTCTTATGACTACTCCTAGGCTTGCACTTTCTTTATAGTCTTTTTCACATGTATACTTCTCCCTCAACCTGTATTTGAGAAATCTAATGATGACTGACTTACTGAATACTATTCCCTGACTTTATTATTTATTATTATTAAAATACAGGCTATATCCTAAATTTTAAATAGTAAAAATTCTTTAGTAAAAAAAAAAGTAAAATTTGAAATCTCAGAAAATTAGCTATATATAAAATAATAATGCAATTGACTCTTGTGACAACAAATAGTTTTTTTAAAAGTCTTTTCAACTTAGTTTTGGCAGGTGTGTAGAATATAATATCATTTATAATTAAAATATAGTTCAAACAATATTATCACTGTGTTTAATAATTCTTGAGAGATCAAGGAGAATGGGAGAGGTTCTAAAAGACTAAAAACAGGCAAATGTCCTCATTTTCAAAAACAGTAAATGATTACTGAAATTTGTTTCTGGGTAAGCTTGGCATTAGCGCTTCTTTCTAGAATGAAGGATTAAATATGAACACATAGAAAAGACTGAATACTAAAACTCTATGAAGATTCACTGCATTTTCTTTTCTTACTGAGTCAATGCAGATTCACATAATTTTCTTTTATTATTGACTAATGAATTGAGGAATGCCATGAATATGTTAAATCTTGATTCCAACAAGACATTTGAAGTTTCCTGTGATATCCTTTTGGAAAATATGGAGACACAATTTGCTGAAAACTGCAGCCAAACAGCATGGCTTAATGAATTAATAGTGACTTAGTGGAGCATCTTTAGGAGATTTTTGCAAAGTCTATCATGCACCCAGATTACCTATCAGCATGATCTATCATTTCCCTCCCTTCTTAAAAGGATGAACAATTATCAATAAATGACACATTATTATTACACCCGCTAAAGAAAAATCTTCAGTGGATTCCTAGTCCCAAAAGCAGAAAACTCATACTTTTGAGCTGAGCCTTCATTTTATTTCCTTACTTCCTGCTATGCTTTTACATGAATCAACTGCCTTATGTTTATTTAACACCAACTTTAGTAGCCTCTCCCTCTGACATTAATGTGTATCTTTACGAGTCCAGGTAACATGTGACAAGATTGTACTAATCTTGAGGTTCTAGCAGATTATTCTGGATTCATTCTGGAGATATTTGTCAGGGCTAGAGTAAGAAAGAGAATGAAGAGAACTTTTTTTCCTGAGAAAATTTCTTTAAATCTTATCTTGCAAAAAACATCTTCTAGCCAAATAGTTGGTGATGTGTTTCCAGAACTGAAGGGAAAATAGCAATTGTAATGATGCTTGTTAAAGGTGACTATGGCTGTTAGCTTTCTCAAAGCTAATATACTAGAGATGATAAATCATCTTAGTTTTATTGTAGGTTATATCATTAAAAGTAATGGTGGACGTTTAGGCATTGCTTTAAAGTTGGAAAATGCTTTCCATATATTATCTTATTCAATTCTCACAACAACCCTCCACTGAAGTTGACAAGGGTCAAATAACTTGTGAAGCCAGGGTTACACAGTCTTAGTAAGTACCTACAGTAGTATTTGAATCCAGACTTCCTGACTCCAGTGCCAGTACTCTCTTTGCTCAACCACCTAGCTACCTCTTCATATTAAATAGTGAAGCTAATATCTTTTATGTTTTTAAGGGAAGGGGGCTGTTACTATATCAAACATTCACATATGTACACACATGTATAAATAGAGTGAAGAGTTAGAGATAGAGGGAAACAGAGAAAGATGAGTAAAAGTTTATGGGAAAAGATATTATTCAAGTTTCTGAAACAAATAATATTTGAAAATTTGTGTTGGGTTCTTACCCTTACAGAAGAAAGAAAAAAAGCTCATCAATAAAACATAGCAAGTTTATTAACAAAGAAAACAATTCTCCTCCTCGTCATTGAATCTATTCTCCAGCCAATGCTTCCGTAGTGGAATATTGTGAGTGGAGACCATGCTGTGTGAAGAACACTTCTATTTTTCTTTTGAAAGAGTAATGGTTTGCCTGCAAATGTCATCACTTTCTCCCCTGGCTGTTGGTTTCACATATCTGCAAGTATGCATTGCGTAAATGCCCTTTGGCAAGACTGTAAAATCACATTTTGTTGCCCTTCTTTGTTCATGGAAAGAAAATGGATTATGATGATAGTGGAATGACATTATTTCTTTAACACTGAAATTCAATTATCAACTCTGATCCCATTCAAGACAAATAAAACAAAACAAAACAGGATCTTGCAGTAGACCCTTCTCATTAAGGGAAATTTGACTCTTCAAAGGGAAAAATTCTGGGAGCTCTGGCTCTCCTAATTTCTTAATTTAATTTGAACCATGGAAACATACTGTGTTCTATTATCATTTCCAGAATCTTCAAGTACCTATTCTATGTGATTGGGTAGGTATATAACCTTTGAAAAACATGGGCTTTCTTCTCAAATAACATATCTTCAAAGGATAGACACATAAATATACCTTCTCTTTTCCTAAGATCAAAACTGTTTTTATTTAAGGCTTTTAAAAAAATGTGGCTCAGACATCCTGTTTTCATTTTGTTCATTTTCACCAGTCAGTGTTAGGTGGTATACAGAAACACACACACACACACACACACACACACACACACACACACACACACACAGATTAGTGTATGCATATATGTATAAAATGTATGTGTATATATGTTTAATTTTATAAATTAGATGTGATTTATTTAAAATCACTTTGCAAATTCACTTTATTTTGGTTTTGTTTGCCTCTGACTGCTCTTCTGGGATCTAGCACCCAAAAATGAGATGTGTGTGAGCATTTGGGGGAATGGAGAAGGTTACAAACCATAAGCAGTACAAAGTTTGCTTCAGATACATTGTCTTTTTAAATAAAATTAAGAGCTTCTAGAGGTCAGAAATCTATATAGTTAGCTTCCGTTCTCCATGAGACGCACCACTATGTTGTATGTGCCATAAGATCTCACTAATTACTCGTTGATTAAATGAGGTTGGAGTGAAGGTGGAAAAAACAAAATTGGCTTTCCTTTTTTGTAAAATGAGAGGCAGTAAACAGTGAATAGTACCAACTCACCAAACCAAATAGCACAGAAGAAAATAAAAAGAAGCTATGTTGGGGGCGACAGGGCAGAGAAATAGGGAGTAAGGATTGTGTACATGAGAAAAAAATAAAACACTTCATCCTTAAAAAAAAATAAGAAATGATCCTTAGATTTCAAATGTGGGAGTTGAGAATAATGGCAGTCATTAAACAAGGGGAAACAATAAGTATCAGTCCTGGAATATTATCACTTTCAGAAAATTAGAACATTATTTTTAGAAAAGACCTTTTACTCAAACAATTTTAGTAACAGGTAAATAAGGCAGGTAAACCTTGTGTCCCTTTAGTATAATCTTCAATATGAGACTGATGATGGTCATGGACAATCCTAGCTAAGTTTATTGGGTGGCTTTAAGATTATGATTTTTCAGGCATGACAATTTTGGAAGACAAACCACAAAGTTTCAAAGGCATGGCAATCTACTCTGATGGGTCACACCCATGAAACTACAGCACCTTCAGTCACTGAAGATTCCATGGTGAAGTGGATTAGCGTGGCATGCATTCCATCTGCTCAAATGAGGTCTTCTAAAAATTACATAGCTCTAAATCAATCTTGTGCCTTTACTTTTGCAACCTTCCATATGATATCTCTATACTGGAAATGCCACGTCCTCTTTTTCCTTACTTTTTTAAATGGAAAAGCAGAAAAATGGAATGAACTCTTCACTATTCTTTGGTGCCTATTGACATCCTACTCACCCTTCATGGAATAGCTCAAATGCCTTCTCCCTCCTGCTTTTCTAATTCCCTCAGTAAGGAATTGTATCTTCTCTGAAATGTAATTATTATTTGTATTTCTCCTGTGGCATTTAACATATTTAATCTCTTATTATGCCTATTTCTATATGTATATCTCTTCTCCTAGAACTAGTTCCTTGAAGGTAGGGACTGTATCATATCATATCATATATCTAAGTGCACATATACATATGTATACATATATCTATAAGTACACACAAATGTGTAAATATATGTATTAATATATAGATATATAGATCATTTACTCAAAACAATTATAGGGCAATATCATTTTTTACACATCTACTGCATACCAAGAAGTAGGCTAGGTGGTCCCTGACCCTAAGGAACTTATTGTATTGGATATAGTATTCATATTATATAAAATATTACTAGATATTAGTATCGATATAATGTTTTAAAGAGTTTATTTGTCATCATCATCTACACCCACTTACAATAGTTCCCAGCTTAAATAGTTTTCTTCCCTGCAAGTCAGCATTGCATAAATTGTTATTATAAAATAAAATCTACAGTTAGAAGAATAAAGGACATGAGAGAATTAAGCATTAATGTAGATGCCTTCCAGTTTGGTATAGACTATAGTTCTTCATGCTTTGCTTAAGCTACATGACACTTCTGAAGAAAACCACTGTGAAGCATCAGTCTTCCTTACAAACACATGGGCAATTTCAAATTTGCCTTGTCTTTAAGAAATATATATTCCTGGATGCTCTCCTATAAAAAGACAAGAAGCTAAGAGTCTGAACTAATAGGCAAATTTCATTCTAGATTAGAACTTGCAATCAGAACAAAGTCAATGCTGAAAACATCTCATCCTTAGAAAGTTCTTTGGACTTAAGGGACGAAGGTAGCAATAGAAACAGCTATCAGCCAATAAGTAATGACTGAGTGCCTACTTTGTGCAAAATGAATGGTGTTATTATGGAGAACACAAGAACTTTGATTTGGCTGTCATCACAGATCTTATATTTGATGACAAACGGCATAAATGAATGAAGAAATAGAAAGCTAACCTTTATATTGTCTTTTCAGGTTTGCAAAGTTCTAGCTTTGCATATATGTGTCTATATGTACACACACACATATAATATCTCACTTGATGCTGACAACAACCCTATCACTTAAGTGCCACAATTATCCCCATTTTACAGATGAGGAAAACAAGATTGAAAAAATTAAAAGATGTGTCCAGTCACACAACTATTAAGTGTTTGAAGCAAGATTCAAAGTTAGGTCTTCCTAATTGAAGGTTTAGTGCTTTATTTATCCACTAAATCATTCTGTGTCCCAAAAGTTAAAATAAACATGTAGTAGTAAATAGGTGACTAAAAAAGACAAGGATGACACTAGATTGGTGTTTACTCTTTGGCTTTTCAAATCCCTATCTCATCCATATCTCTCCCTCCCTCTCCCTCTCCCTCTCCCTCTCCGTCTCTCTCTCTCTCTCTCTCTCTCTCTCTCTCTCTCTCTCTCTCTCTCTCTCCCCCTCACACACGCATACACACACACAGATAAAAAGATATGCTGTGCTTCTAACTCATCTGTTTGTGCTCACTTCTAGCCAGCAAGCTAAGCCTACTTTCAGTTACTTGTCCCATTCACTCCTCTTGCTATCTATGATGCCTGTGGGATTTTCCCTATATCCCTATTCCTATATCAAGGCATGTGCATTTTTCATATATCAATATGTTGGGTTGTATTGGGCAGAAATATGTTATTTCAGACAATAGTGGAGATGTCTAATGAGTCTGTCATGGAGTAACAGGTGCACAATCACAAACAAGACCAATGCTCTGAAGGGCATTCATACCCAGTTATGTTTTGGTACAAACATTCAGCCCTGAGTCACAGAGGACAGCATCAGTCAGTCACTGTCTTGTCATCACACCAGACTCACAGTACTTCTATTTAGGACCAGAGGCAAGGTCTATGGATCCTAAAAGGGAAGGGGAAGTAGTCACCATCATGATGGTAGGAAATGGATGTAGAATAATGCTAAGCATAAGATTTCTACTTCTCCCTTGCACATGATGCCATCAAGGGAGAGACTGTATTATGCATTTTCTCATGGGGAGGTAGATTGTGTATGTGTTTACATACAGATATGCTCATACAATTATCCTCAATGAGAATACAAGGAGAAATATACCTTTATATACTCATATATTTACGTGCATGTGTTTATTATATGTTTGTGATTTCACACACGGGGGAGGACGCAGCTAAATGGAGAGATAAAATACTCATCTTAGAGTTAAAAATCTCTGCATTTGAATCCTGACTCAGAAACTTATTAGCTATATGACCTTGTGCAAACTACTTTAACTTCTTTGAGTCTCAGTTTCCTTACTTGTGAAATGTGGATAATAAACCACCTCAAAGGATTGTTGAGGATCAAATGAGATGACACATTCAGTGCTTTTCAAACTATAAAGTTTATATGAATTCTAGATAAATATTTATAAAAGGTCTTTGAAAGTCCAGGATCAATGACAGAAAAGGGGCTGACAAAGAAATGTTAAATTCACTTTAAAAGGTGTGGCTATTCTAAGAGATCTTTTTGTGAGGTGCAAAGTAGTCACTTGGTTGAATCAATGTGATAGGATGAATAATTTTAGGGAATTCATCAAGGTGACTCATAAAAAGTCTGTTCATTTAGATCAGAAAAGAGACACAAAGGAAAATTTAGCTCTTGAAAGGATGAACAACTTGAAATTATGCAAAGAATGACTAAAATGTCCATACCCTTTGATCTGGAGACTCCAAGACTGAAGCTTTCCCCCAAAGAAGCTACCAAGGAGAAGAAAGTCCCCGTATACATTAAAATATTTATAGCAGCACTTGTTGTGATAGTAAAGAATTGGAAACAAAGTAAATGTCCATCAACTGGGGAATGGATAAACAAATTGTGTCCATGAATGTAATGGAATATTATTGTGGCTGTAAGAAATTATGTATGTGATGAATACAGAGAAGGACAGAAAGATGTCCATGAACTTGAAGTAAAGTAAGCAGAATCAAGGAAACAATACTCACTGGAACCACAAGAGTGTAAATGGAAAGAACTGCACACCAACAAATCCTAAGTGAATTCAACAAAATTTTAAAGATCAAGTATGACTTGATTGAAGAGATATGAGAAGAAAAAACCAACCATCCCTTTGAAGAAGTGTCAAACATTGCCCAGGCATTAGACACAACACATGTTTTTGGATTTTTCCAATGTATCAATAAATTTGCTTATTTTTCTCCCCTCTTTAATAAAAATACAGTTTGTTATATAGGGTGACACTCTGAAAGGAGGAGAGGCAAGGATACTAGGGATATTTGTGATAATATAAGAAACAGAAGAGGGGAAGAAGCTACTTCACAGGGGGAAAAAATACAGATCAAGTTCTATTATTTTTCCTAAAGAGTTATAGCTGAATGGCGTTTAAGAAGCTTTAAAAAATCAGTAATTTTAAAAGCTTTGATACTACTTCCTAGAGTAGAAAAAGGAACTCTATATTAGAAAATCCACTTGATCAGTGATTTATTAGCAAGCTAAGGAACAAATAGGAGTGGCTGAACCACCCTGATCACTGTTCCACGGAGCTAAACAGGAAGAAATAAAGGATGGGAGAAAAATAAAAAAGAAGGAAAGGAGACTAAAAGAAGGTAAGGAAAATGAATCCCCCTCAATGTATATGTATATATACATTTATTTATAGTCATCCAGATGCAATATACATACATATATACTATATCATATATTCATATATGTTATTTGCCTAATCTGCATGTGTGTATATGATTATATATTTCTACATGTGTGTATACATGTGTCAATAAGCTGAAGAGCAAATAAGAATGGCTGAACAATCCCAATTTATGTGACATGTAGAATAATATAGATATAGCATACCATTATTTATGTATATACATCATAAGATAATAAATATATAACATATAGTATACATATATGTGACATAAAAATGGCAGAAGACTCAGATTAAGGGAATTTATTTTTTATTTGATCTCCTTTCTTATCTTTTTCCTTTCTTTCTTTTTTCTTTTCTTCCTCCCCCTTAGCTCTCTCTACTTTTATTCCCTTCTCTTTTTCTGTTTTCCTTTTATTCTCTCTCCTTTTCTCTTATTCTTCTTCCTTCTCTTCCTTATTTCTAGACAGTTTCTTCTGCCTTTTCTACCTCTTCTTCCTTGTAATTCTTTTGTTTTTCTCCATAGCCCTATCACTTTCTTATCCTACATTGTCATTATTGGACATACAGTTACTCTTTTTAACTTAATTGTTTTTATTGCACTTTAGACACTGAAATATTTTTTGTTTAATTTGTTTAATGCTAACTACAGGTAAACCATTTATGTGATACATCCGCTTATCTGGGAAAGCTCTGATTGGGTCAGCCTCAATTCTATAATGATTGATTTATTTCCAAAAAAATCTATCCATTTCCCTGATGCCATCTGGAGTCACCAAAGGTAACTTTCAAATGAATAGACAATCTAAGCCTCACAGAAGCAGAGGCAATATCCAAAATAGAATCAGAGACAAACTAGAAAAAATTAAAACAGTATGTAAGATATAAATCTTTAATCAACCTAAGGCTGAGCATTCCACTCAGTCTTCTGAGGTCACACAGCATCAGTTTGAAAATGGATTGATTTTCATTTTCCATTGAAAATAAAGCCAAAAAGGGGTTTCAAGTCTCTGGAGGAAACTGCAGCAGCTTCCATTATGAAATGGGGGAAAAATCACCATCATCAATTACACAGTGAAATGGAAAAAAAAAGTAGCCAAGGCGTATGAAGCTCTGCTATGAATTTGGGAACACTTAATGCTACCTTTTCCATAAATTCTAAGCTGTAAGAATGGGGGGAGGGGGGGAATTTGAGAGTTTTAAGGGAAAAAAAGAACATCTACATATTATAATTCCAAGTTTTAGGAATCCTGAGAACTTGCAGACACATAGATTGAACCAGAGGAAGTCTGATTAGGAACTTCCTCTCTAAAGTATCTGGAAAAGCTCAGACTAGCTTACTCCTTGGGCAAAGCTGATAGAGCAGTCTGGCATCTTCTGGTTTAGAAAACCTGAATTCTAATGCAAGACTGGAGTATGTGCTCCAGCCTAAGGCATGTAATATCTCTGGGTCATAGGATGTTTTAAAGTTCTCTGGTCTTGCCTTTCTACACTAAATGCATGCACAGGAGTGTGCATGCGCACATGGGTGTGTGTGTGTGTGTGTGTGTGTGTTTGTGTGTTTCTGGTTGATATGAAGGTCCTAGGTAGTTCTAGGTTGGCCCTGATGCTCTGAAAGACCCAGGAATCTTCCCACCTGGGATAAGCTCCACAAACTGCCTCTGGAGCAAATGGCATAAACATACCCCTGTTGAGGGCAGGTTGAAGGAAAGCAATGGAGAGGTAGCAAAGTAGCAATGGATATAGCACAAAGCTTGGAGTTGGGAGGATATGGGTTCAAATCTGGCCTCAAACACTTTTATTTTTATTTATTTTAAATTTTATTTGATTGATTAATTTAGAGTATTTTTCCAGGATTACAAAAATCGTGTTCCTTCCCTCCCTTCCCCCAACCCCCTGCCATAGCCGACACATAATTCCACTGGGTTTTACATGTGTCATTGTTCAAGACCTATTTCCATATTATTGATATTTGCACTAGAGTGATCATTTAGGGTTTATTACCCCAATCATATCCCCATTGACCCATGTGATCAAGCAGTTGTTTTTCTTCTGCTCAAACTTTTCTTACTGTGTGACCCTGGGCAAGTCACTTAACTCCAATCTCCTAACTCTTATTGCTCTAATGCTTTAAAACTGATATGTAGTAGTGATTCTGAGACAGAAGGTAAAGGTTTAAAATAAAATAAAAGATAGAAAGCAATGGCGGAGGAAGGGGAAAATGATTATGAAACCATCTCAGAATTGTTGACAGGGAAGTTTTTCTGCGGGTAGGGGAAGCTTATACTAATACAGGCACATGGTAGCTTCCTATTTAGCAAATTATCTCTACTAATTAAGTGCTAAATTTTGTTTTTTCTACATTGAAGGAGAAATACTTTTATCCCTCTCTATTACCATGCCATCCTATTACTCAGCCAGAGGTTATGGCAATTCTATCCCTTATTTCATATCCAAACTCCATAGTCCAGTATTTAAGATTTTTCTAGTTTATATTATACCATATTGATTATATGCTTAGATTATATACTACATACTTATATTACATTTCGAGATATATCCCTTAATACAGTCAGTTCTGTCTTTTGACTGTCTCCTTTTCATTCTCCCTTCTCTTCTACCTTGCATATGTTGTTTCCCTCGAAAATCTGCTTAAATCTCATCTCTCAAACTCCTCCTACATTCCAGCCAAATTAGCCTTCCTAATGCAGCCCACTTTGCTCTCTTGCCATCCCTGGAGTCGGTTACACCAAACATGGAAGGACTTGTCTAGTAACAGTTTCTTGTTTCTTGCACCTTGTATATGCTTCCCAAATGGCTCTCCTGAATACAGAGCTCACTGTCTTACTTCTTACTTACTAACCTTACTTCTTGAGACCATCTCGCCTCTGACCATCAACCTGGCTTTGTAGTTGCAGGTAGTCTGATCTTCCTGGTTTCTGATGAACAATTCTAGCTTTGATTTACTATCTTTCCTTTTCATTCAACAGTTCTCAATCTTTTTGGTGTTGGGACCCCTTTCGCACTCTTAAAAATTATTGAGGACCTCCCCAGCCCCCAGAAGTTTTATTTACACCAGTTAATATTCAATACATTAGAAAATAACATTTTAGTATTATTAACAAGACAGTGTTGATCTCAAAGTTGTCTGAGGGGATCCTGCCACCCCACTTTGAAAACTGGCTTTAGTTCATCTCTTTCAGACCAGAAGGCTTCATTTTCATTTCAACCATTTTCCTCTGTGATGGACAGTAGGTGGCAGCACCCTTTAAGATGGTGTGATGGCAAGTATAAATTTTAAAGTTGGGGAGCAAAGCTCTCTGGTGGGGGGACGGGGTGGGAAGAGAGATGGCTCATGGACTAGTCGCTGTTTATAGGTAAGGGCTGTGTGAACTTGATGTTTTGGGTCTCAGAAAGCATTTGCTGCTTTACTTGGCTCCTTGGTCTTTAATCAGTAGATATGAATAAAATGTAGCCCTTTTTTCAGGGTGGAAAATTTTGTATTGAACCCTTTTTCCTGTGAATGGTCATTGGTTGCCTACTCATGGAAAAAGTGAACAAACACAAGTTCTGAATGGACCTTTCATAGTGGTTTCATAACAATATTTTGATTTTTTTCCCATAGGAATGCAGATGTTTTCTTTAAGAAAAATTATCTAGGCATTTTGTTAAGATGGAAAAAGTTGAAACTTTTACTTAAGTTAGGGACTGTCTTCTCATAGGTCAGGGCACTATGAACACTCTGTTGGAATATTTAGGGTGTACTAAGCATCCCCCTCCTATCTCCTCCTCTCCGCCTATCATGGCAGTCTTGAAAATAGTATCAAACACTTACCAAGAGTTATTATTTATTGATATTATTTAATAATTTATACCCTGACTGAAGTAAAATGAATATAAGCATTCATTACATATTGCTTTACAATATAATGTTAAGATGTCATGGGGTGAGCTATTTTTCAGGCAAAAGCCACAAAAATGACATTTAATTTTACCTTTACTATGCTTTTATTTGAGTGTACTAAAAAGAAAAAGGGAGAGGTTGCTAAAGAAACTTATGCGACTACACAGGAAGCTCTCTAATGAACCTAGATGTTAAAAAAACATATAAAAATGACAGGAAGAGATTCTCCCTGAAAAGGCTGGCATGACCTATAAGACTAAGGACATCTAAAGCACTGAGTGGATTAAGGCTTGCAAAAAATAGTTAACGACAGAAAAGTCTTTAAAAACATGTTTACTGTAAGAACAATGATTTTTAAAAATAAAATATTTCAATAACATCTTCCAACTCTATAAAACAAATACTATTTTTCTTTTTTCCTCTCATAGCTCTGATCATATAGTTTTAATCACATAAAGTTTAAATATATTTAAAAGGTGACTGAAATATAAATACCCACTGGTTACCTTTAAAAAATGTATAATTTACTATGCTTATATATACATATATATATACATATATATATATGTATATATAAATAACTTCTAACATAGCAGAGATCCTGTGTACTATGAAGATAAAATTCCATAAAGGCAGAGGAAATATTTTATCTGAGCTTTTGATGAACTAAATTAAATGGAACTGAAGAGGGACTAAGAAAATTAGAACTAATAACACACCCATGCCCACAACTATATACACACATAAACACACATTGAATTAGTCTTTCTCCTCAGCTTCTAAAATCCTCTCTTCCTCTTTCTCCTTTCTGGTGCCTCCCTCCACCTCTCACACACATAAAGAATCAAGTCCGAGATCCCAGTGTAGAACAGAGGCTAGTTTAGACAGAAATGAAAAATAGAAGCATAAAGAAGGCTCACATTCTTTTTCTCCTCCCCACCTCTTCTTAATGCCACACATTCCCTACTTCTGCTCACAGGGATGCCCCATAGCATCAAAACAGCCTCAAGAAATGAACAAAAAAAATCCAAAAATACCATCCTGAGATAAGAACAGTTTAACTGAACATGTACTCACAGGAAAGACCGGAATACACACAAAGGTACAAAATTGCACAAATAGTCTTCACTGTATTTTCATGTCTTATTCCATTAATCAGCATACTGGTATCATCCAAGATATTCTCCTTGGGTTCTCTTCCTACATCCTCTCTCAGTGACCTCAATAGCAACCAGGGCTTAAATGATCATCCCTATGCAGGGCACTCCCAAATCTGTACTTCTAGTCAGAAGCTCTTTCCTAAGGCCCCATTCTGCACTGAACAATTGACTAATGCAAATCTCTGTCTGAATGTCCCCATAGACATTTCAACCTCAACATGCTCAAAAGAGAATTTTTTTCCTGTTCTAGACTCACATCTCCTTCCTATTCTGTAGAGGGTACCACTATCATTCCAGTTCCCTAGGTTAATAACCTCAGTCATGCTCAGACATTTCATGCTCACCCCCCTTATCTAGGTATCTGGTTTCATCAATTAAATCTTTTTCCTTTTATTAGTATGAACTTAACAAACATCAACAACATTGTCATACACAAATATAACAGAAAAAGAAACCTGCATTTAACATCATGAATCTCCACAATGTATGGCTTATTTTTCTTTTGCACATATGAATTTTTAGTATGACAATTTTAATATTGCCCTGCTCGTCTATGTCACCTTCTGAACTTCCTTCTGCTGACTTCTGTCTTTTTTTAGGTTATCCATTCTTTTCTTTTTTCTTTCCTTTCTTTATATGTTCTTTTCTCTCTATTCAAGACCTCATCCCAATTTAGTTCTTCATCACATTTCACTTAGTCAATTGAAATAATTTCCTCTTTGGTTTTCTTACTTGTAGTCTCTCCTCTCTAATTTATTTTACATGTAGCCAAGAAAATAATATTTCTAGTCATTCCTCTATTCAAGAACCATCACTGGTTCCCTGGTGCCATTAGGATAAAACTACAACCTCCCCCCACTCCTGGCATTTAAAGTCTTTTATCTACATCTTTCTGCACAAAACCAACCATGCTTAAAATAAAATTTGATAAGTCCAAAAAAATTTAGGAACATATAAAAAGTATACCTTGCTTTATGTTTTTAACTTGAGAACGAAGATCACTCACTTTGGATTCTTCAGTGACTACCAATTTATGTGACCCATAATTTTAGTAGCTAGATACACTTTTAGGTCTGATAACTCACAGATTCCAGTGAGAACTTTACAGGTATCCCTTCCACATCACCGGGATTAGGGGGCATGGATCCCCCATGATCTGAAAAATCCATATAAAAATTTTGGCCCTGCCTTCTTACCAGGAAATAAGTCTGATTTTTTTCCCTTTATTTTATGGGTGTTTATAATACCTGATTGTAAAATTTGGGTTAAGTATTTGGTCATAGGCTAAATGTAAGTCAATTTGAACATTTCTAGCCTTTCTATGTTGTCTGCTAGCTTTCATGTTCTTTTTGCAAACTTTAACTTTTTTACTTATTTTAACTTTAAAGAAGAAATTATGTATGTTTATGGTATTAAAATATAAAATGTTGGTATATAATACCACACATGTATTTTATGCATTTCTGAGTTTCTACACTTTTCCTGTGTTGTCTATTGGCCTTCATGTGATGTCTGTGGCTTCCACAACCTCCCCCAAAATTCTCACTTACTTTCTTATGCCAACTTTATATATATTGAAGCTTTGGTGGAAAAAGTTGCAATGTGGAAGAGGTGCCTTTATTCTATTCTTATATGGGATTGTAATTAAGTAAAATCTCACTGAACGGTGTAAGATGCTAGA
Organism: Monodelphis domestica; assembly: GCF_027887165.1. Classification (NCBI taxonomy): domain Eukaryota; kingdom Metazoa; phylum Chordata; class Mammalia; order Didelphimorphia; family Didelphidae; genus Monodelphis; species Monodelphis domestica. Next base: position 402,772,422 of record NC_077229.1, on the reverse strand, counting down.
TATAAATTCAAAATAAAAATATGCAGTTTATATATTTATCAGCTAATATTATCTATCTAGTTATCTCTTCATCATGCCTATAAGCCACAGTTAACTCAAATGAGCCTGCTGACTAACCTGTCAGTAATTCAGCTGATTCCTATTCAACCTGTTTTTTTTAATTTCATTTAATTCCCTTATGTGTTCTAATTATCTGCCATTCTTCTCATGACTTCTCCAAATAAAGCAATACATTTTTACATTACCAATTAAAAGAAATAAAGCAAATCTCTTTAATATCAACAACATAAATCATTCTTCTCCCTATACTATCCTTTTAATTGCTTCATGAATGATTTTCTTAAAGATAAGATTCCAAAGAATCTTAGAAACTTAAATTAGAAGGGAATTCCCTTCAACCAAGTATTATTTTCAAGAAAGAACTTTTTCAAGTCAATAACCTACTTGAAATCATAAGAACAAAGAATATTTAGATTTGGAAACCCACTTGTAATTATTTTTATCTATCTCCCTTATTTTAAAGATGAGGAACCTGAAGTTGTGACTAAGTGAATCCTTTAAGGCCATACTAAAAGCTTAGTCTATATGGCAGTACTTTTAAATTTGTTGAATGTTTCTCAAAAACTTTCCTGAATTGGTAGAAAATGATGATAGAAAACACATGTCTGGAGTGCTTCACTGAGACATGCATTGGTGATCCATTTTGAGAAGAATGCAGTAAACACTATATAATATATTGTTTTATTTCATTGTAATCTTGTTTAGAAAAGAATGAGTTATTTTCATGACTAGATTCTGTGATCTTCCAGACCTAAACCTGTAACCAACATTAAAATAATGGCACATTTTTTTATTTATTTTTTAACCCTTACCTTCTGTCTTGGAGCCAATACACAATATTGTGTATTGTATATTGGCTCCAAGGCAGAAGAGTGGTAAGGGCTAGGCAATGGGGGTCAAGTGACTTGCCCAGGGACATACAGCTGGGAAGTGTCTGAGGCCAGATTTGAACATAGGACCTCCTGTCTCTAGGCCTGGCTCTCAATCCACTGAGCTACCCAGCTGCCCCCGGCACATTTTTTTAGACAGAGAAGAATTAAAAATTTAATTCAATAGTCATAATATGTACAGTGAAATATATATCTTATCTGTTCCTGAAGAACATGACCTCAGTGCCTGATGAGTTGGGAGCCATCCAAAAGGTATATAAGATGGTGGGCAGGCTCAAGACCTCATCAGAATTGAAGAAGCGAAGGGTATTTTGCCTGAAGACTTCTAGGAGAAATGATAACTATTTGCTAGTTTGGGGCTGGCATAAATTCTGTGCCAGAAAGAAGCAGCGGAGTAGGGATATGAATATCAAAATTTAGATCAGATCAATTTTTTTTTTTTTGGATTCTGGGCTGAACAGAAAGACATTTATAGCAGTCACATCCAAGATTTGGTCACATAGTCATTAATAATTGTTTAAAAATCTGCTACCAAAAAATTAAAGGTGTCACATTACAAACACATGAATTATTGAAATTGCAAGAAATAGAACTGCTCCAACATTCCATGGTGACTTGTTGGATCAATTTCAGAGGAAATTAAAGTGTGGGGAGATATTAGACTCAATGTGGCAGTTTCTAAGGTCCTGTCCAACTCTGAGATCTAGTGATTCTTAAAACATGATACGTTTCATTTATTCAGTATTCATAAAAATATAAAAGGTAATCTCCCACATTTGTACTGTGACATGCCTAGGGCAACATTACACAATAATTTTTTCTCAGTATATAAAAAGAAAGGTATTTGGCCTATACATTGCATGAAATACATAACCTCAGCATTCTCTTACCTTTGAACCAATGAGAGTATACAGCCATTGAATGGTTTCATTATGATTTATTACTCCATTCATCCCGTCTACATACAACATAATCTGGCCCAAAGCTATGGAAAGGAAAAAGAGACAAGGAGGCATTATGGTTTCTTGTAAAAAATATTTCTAATCTATGGATATCACAAATAAGCATTCATCAAATATCATGATATTAATCAAGAAATTTTCATTCCTTGAGCACTTATATTCAACATGTTCCAGGAAGGATTTAAGGAGAACTGATTAATGAGCTTTTGATATTGGCTGTACCTCATTGCCAGAAAAAGGGGCAGCAGAAGAGAGATGCATTCCCTGGCATCAGTTAGAGGAAATAAGTGTAGGGCAAAGTCCAGGATGAAAGCCAGAAGCCATGAAAGTTAAAGGAGCCAAGGTGAAAATGCTTGAAAGATTGTCATGTGAAAAAGGGATTAGACTTATTCTGTTAGGTCTCGAAGTGCAAAATGATAACCAGTGAGCAGAAGCTATAGGGAATAAAACTTCAGCTCAGTTGCTGAATAATTAGAGTCAGTCTCAAATTGAATAGGCTGTCTTTGGAAGGAGTTAAATCCTTGTCAGTGCAGGTAGACAAGTAGAGGCTGGAGGATGGTTTGGAGAAGATACTGTAGAGGATAGAAGATAGACCAGATGCCCAAAAATGTCCTGTTGGTCTCTCCATTTCTATGATTTGGTGAAAGTAGGCATTGGAGTTAAAGTAAATATCCAAGACAAGGAAAAGAAGTTTCAAGGTCAACAGAACAGAGCCCAAGACTATTATGAATTTACTGCTCTTTCTTCTTCCTTTTCCTTTTTCTGAGACTAACACCAGACAGTAACTGAGCTTCTTAATTAAAACAAAGACGCTTTTGTAATCTGAGAGCTTTGACAATAAAAATACTGATTTTTGATAGCTGTATAGCTTAAGTCTTGGAAGAAAAACATTAGAAACTCCATTTGTGGATGGATGGATGGATGGATGGATGGATGGATGGATGGATGGATGGATGGATGGATGCAAACATCTATATACAATCTACACACAAACATATATACTTATACACAACATGCAGGTATGCATATGTGTCTATATATATACATATTCATACACATGCATATACATTAAATTTTTTTTCCTTTTCTGTAATTACATCAGTGTAAAGAAACTCCTTTCTCTGATTCAGGATAGTAACTCAAGTGTAACGTAAAAAGTCTTGGCTGCCTAAGCCAATGAAAAGTTAAACAATTTGATTGTGGTCATATAGTATATTTCAGAGGCAAGACTGGACCCAAAGGGCATCCCTCTTACCCACTCTCTCTCTCCTGCATTATATGTGTGTGTGTATGGATGGTATACTATATGGATGTGTATACTATATATGTATATATGTGTGTAAATATATATATATATCTTTATATATATATATATCGATTTACATGCAAATATAGAAATACTGTACTCTTTAGCCAATCTTATCATGTTGCCTCAACAACCAAAGGAGCCAGATTATCTTCACCTAAAGAATATATAATTGAATCAAGTCATTTGATTGTCAACTTAAACTGGGTTACTCAAGCCTCTGTTTCACCTTTAGCATCTAGTTGCAGAGATTTCTACCCTTAGGATGCTATACTTTAGCCTTTGCAGAACTAAAGCAAAATGAAACTAAAAACCATGGATGGACAAATAGATCGATGATATGAGGATGACTTATGGGTCAATTCAGACCAAGAACAAATCTCTAGGATCAGTCTGAACTCCAACTGGCCTCTGGAGACTTGACCAGAATTAATGAAGCATTTAGGGTTAAAGGAGAACAATTGAGTACTTATTCCATCATTCTCCTGACTGAATAAATTTCTCACCAATTTCTATCACATCCCATTCCAAAATAGTTATTTTATTTCTTTTTTTTTAACCCTTATCTTTAGTCTTAGAATTGATATTAGGTATCAGTTCCAAGGTAGAAGAGTGGCAAGGGCTAGGCATTGGGTGTTAAGTGACTTGACCAGGGTGACACAGTTAGGAAGAATCTAAGATCAGATTTTAACCCATCTTGAGTTCTGGCTCTTTAACTACTGAACCACCTAGCTGTCCCAAAAATAGTTATTTTCCAATAAACTAGACATAAAATAGTTTTAACACTCCATTACACTCAATATAAAGAGAAAGAATATAGAAAAGGATCAAAGAATAGCAATATTTATTTACCCAATTAGACAAATATTTACTGAGTTTTTCTGTCTTATAAATGTTGCCCTGAGACCAGGAAGACACAAAATTTAAGCAAGGCATAGTTTCTGCCCTCACAAGTTTACAGATCAGTAGAGGGGTAAGTAAGCTACAAACATAGCTAAGTGTAAATTAACAATTATGTTAGATGGGCATATTAGATAGGAATGTTTTGAAAGATCAGAGATAGAAAGGACTTCAGAAGGTTATTTAGTACTACTCCATTTTGTCCATAAGGATACTGAGGCACAGAGAGGAAGGGACTTGCTCAAAGTCTCTCAGTCAGTAAGTGGCACAGCTGGGAACTGAACTTTTGCTAAATCCAGAGCTCCTTCCACTGTACCACTCAAACAAAGGGCCTGTGGGAAGCTTGTTTCATGGAGAGACAGAAACATCGAATTTGGGTTATAAATGATGGATTCAAGAGGCAAAGAGAGGGAGGGACACTGCAGGCATAAGAAGCAGCACAGATCTAGAAATGTGCAAGGTATACTCAGGAAACACAATTAGCATTTCTCCAATACCTGCTGTATGCAGGACAATGAACTAGGTAATGAAGGTAAAAGAAAGGCAAAAGAAGGGGTGAGGGGAGCCTATGCTCTTAAGGAGCTCACAGTCTAATGGGATAGACAATATGCAAATGACTGTTTGGAAACAAGATCCATACTGGACAATTTGTAGATATCAACAGAGGCACTAAGACTAAGATGGAATATGAAAGGCTTCCTGCAGAAGGTGGACTCTGGCTAAGACTTAGGGAAGGGAGGAGGCAGAGATGAGGAGTCCTAGTTTAGTTAGAATAGGAGAGAGGGAGAGCATAGACTTGATTGTTTTGGTATAGAGAAATCTCAGATAAGGGAGTCTCTGGTGACCGGCAGGAGAAACCATGACAATGGAACAGCCCAAATGGCAGATTGTTTAAGAGCAGTGTGGTATCCCTGACAAGCAGCATAGTGTGTGTATGTGGGGTATGAAAGAGGATCAAAGGTCCTTCAGTTAATAAGACAATGGTGGCACAAGACATTCAAAATATTTGTGTGCCTGACAGTTGGAATTCCCCTTTCTGAGAACCCTCCTATCTTTAAACTCTGGAAGTGGGGATCCAGAGGTTCACCTTGTTCTAGCTGTGTATCTGCTGATGAAAAAAGCAGGGAGGCTCCCTTGACAAGAGCTTGGAAGAGAAAAAAAATAAGTTTAATTAGTGTGTCTATTTTAATGTGCCAGAAATTATCTGATCTGAGGAGAGGAAGTCAAACTAGTCAATATTTCAAATAGACAGTCAATTCTTCTTGGTTCCACAAGGAAAACTCCAGTTCAAACAAACTGGCCAAAATTTCACTTTTAACTGGAATGCTTAATCATGTGTAGAAATTATCTCGGAGAAAAATTCAACCAAAGATATTTTATTAAAGAACAATCTAAAAACATTTCAATATCTTTTTGGTGCAAAGGACTTGGCTCTTGAATAGGGCAAGATCAAACCAAGATAAGATCAGCAAATAGTTCTGCTTTATGGAATTCTTTGGATGAGAGCAAAGAGATCAACAATGAATCTGGAACTAATGTGAAATAAACAACACGTATGTCTGTGACATTTTAAAATAACACATGTATGTATGTTTTAAAATCAGTGACAGCTAGAACTTTTTTTTGAAACAGAGTGAGGGGTGAGGAAAAGAGGAGATCAGTGCAATCACTTATCTGTGGGTGCATTTTTTAAAAAACCCTTGCCTTCAGTTCTAGGATCAATATGATATATGAGTTCCAAGGCAGGAGAGTGGAAAAGGCTAGGCAGTGGGAGTTCAGGGACTTGCCCAGGGTCACAGAGACAGTGTCTGAATCCAGATTTGAACCCAGCACCTTGTGTTGTCAGGTTTGGCTTGCTATTCACTGAGCCACCTAGTTATTTGCATGGATGCTTTTAATTCTGCTTTCCCATTTAAGAGTAGATGAAACTCTTCCAGAGAACTTTTCCCACTGCCTTACTTTTTCCTCCTATTTAATTCAGATGTGGAATTCTCAGTGTGGAAATTCCCTCTGCCAAAGCAGATTTAGCAACAACTCTGTAATACACACTCTCTGAGGTGCCTAGCACCCTGAGAAACAAAGCAACTTGTCCGAGGTCTCACAGCTAGTTATGTGTCTGTATCTAGACTTAAATTCAGTTCTTCTTATCTCTACTACCCCTTTTTTCTGTGTGTGTGTGTGTGCATATATGTGTGTATGCACATATGCAAATGTTCATATGGATATGTGAGGTGTGCGTGTGTACACATATATATGTGTTTGTATGTATATGTGGGCACCTGTACATGTGCGTTGTGAGTTTATGTGTATACTGTAACTAGACATGTATATTTACATATACATATACCTTTATAAACATGATTTCTAGTGTTCCAGTGAAGAGTAAGTAGATTCTTAATAAATGTTTAGTAATTGATTGATGACTATCTTTGAATTTTGTTCCCCAATTAGATTTAGGAAATAGGAAGGCAAGAACTTTAATCTAGATTGTTTTTATCTACTCCAGAGCTATGCACAAAGGAGGAGTATAGTAAATGATTGTCACTCTGGAACTTAGTTTCTTTTAGGTGCTTGTAGCCGCCTCACCCTGAAACAGCCCTCTTCACCGTGGCCCCCTTCTCCCATTGCTGAATTCCTCTCTGGGCTCCATTTTGGGAGAGAGGTCCAGGCTGGCCCCTCTTCATTCCTATCCCACATCTGCTTCAGACACTCTGCACATTGCCATCATGTCCCCAAGTGGGTGCCTCCTCCGGATTATTTTCAGCTCCCTTTTATATGTTACCTTCTCCCATTAAGCTGTAAGTTCTTTGAGAGCAATGACTGCCTTGTTTTTTTTTTTGCTTTATTTTGTATCTCAAGTGTTTACACTAATTCTTTGTATCCTCACAACCACTCTGTGAGGTAGAATCTATTATTATCCTTGTTTAATAGATGAGAAGAAAACTGAGGCAGGGAGAGGTGAAGTGATTTGCCTAAGGTCACCCACTTAGTGTCTGAAGCAGGATTCAAACTCAGATCTTCCAGATTCCAAGGCTCACTTTCTATCTACTACACCAGTCCTGGTTGGTAAATCTTTCATGGGTTTGAGTGCCCAGAGGGCAAATTCAAGCTGTCTGTGAGCCCCAGATTACCAGAGAGAGTTGAAGGATAATGTTCTTGCTTTGGGAGACTGGACAGAGGAGAGGAGTATGCAAGAAATATCCTCGGAGGCTGGGAAGAAGGGGAAAGGAGCAGTTCCCGAGTGCCAACTCTACACGCGTGCCATGTAAGATGTATTCTGGCTCACTCATTGGTTCTAAGCTCAAAAAGCAATTGTATATTGAACAACCTTGACAAGTTGGCTAACAATGTACCTACAGATATCATTTACAATCATCTTTGCAAAGTCAGTAAATAATGTTAGATAAGATACTCCTATATGTATATTAAAAATTAGGGAGCAACTTTGTAGCTCAGCAGATTGAGAGCCAGGCCTAAAGATGGGAGACTCTAGGTTCAAATCTGAAAACGCTCCCTATCTGTGTAACTTTGGTAAGTCACTGAATCCACACTGCCTTGAATCCAATATACAGTATTGATTTGAAGAGGGAAGGGAAGGGTTTTTAAGAAAGAAAACTATTCAGACCATTCTGACACATGTACATATTTCACATATATACATACATGTTCACAATGTATCTTTGCAGTATTTTCTGCAGGGAGCCAAAATCTCCAGCAAACATCCTATTTTTGTAGCTTTTATTCCATCTATAGTTGTTATTGAATTTATATATTCACACACAGGTGTACAGGTAGACAACCTATTAGCATTAATGGCTTGTGGGAAAAGATGACTGTAGGAGAAATAACTTGCAAGGAGCAGTTAATTCCATAGCAACAAGATTATAAGTGCAAGATGCATTTGGGACAGCCAAATTTCAGACTATAAAAGCTTTAAAATCTGTTTTCATAGAGACTTGAGTTAATAAAAAGCACTGATCTGGGTAGCTGGGGTGGACCTGCTTAATGAATTAACATAAGATTGTGCAAAGACCTTGGGTGAGGAAATTGGGGGAAGGCAGGTAGGTGGGGTATCCTAGGGCTACATCTATCTCTATTTTGCAGTGCAGGGTTCATAAAAAAATGTCACTTATGTAAGGTGTTCCATCCAGTTCTGACTTAATCTCACCAACAAAATGAAATTAAAGGATTTTATTTTAATGAAGTCAGTTGCTACTGATTCAGAGCAGTTTGATTCTTGTTTTAATTTTAAAGCCATCCTAACTGACAGTTTTGTCCTGAAACTCTCCAAAGGAAAGTATTTCCTCAGGTCAAACTTACTAAAGACACATGGTGGAACCTGGCGGATTCAAGGCTACTAACCTGGACTGATCACTCACATGAATAAACACTTGGAGTCTCCTTAACTAAAAACATAAAGACAATTTTTAAAAAAGGAAAAGATAAGCAGAAGTCAAAAATCTCAGTAGGAAAACCAAGCCCTAGAAGCTATGGAAAGGAATAGTAGGGAAGCAGAGAAGAAAAATGAGCACTAGGGCCCTGGAGTTATTTCTCTGTTATCTATCTGGGAGGAGAACTTACTGCAAATGTCATTAAGATTTTAAAAGAATGTAAGATTAGGGATAATATATAAGCCTTATCAGAAGCTTTAACAATGCCTCAATGAGAAAGAACCATGTTAGTGAGTGCATATTAATGAATTGCAGGTGGGGCAGCCAAAAGTATACTGACCTGCCAGTTTAGGTGGCATAGGTTTAAGTTGCCACAAGAACACCAACTTTATAATCCTGGATGAGCCACTCAACTGCTGAGTGTCTGCCACCATATAAATTCCATGGAGGTCAATGGAGGTCGTCATGGCAGCCAGTGGCACAATGGAAAAAGTGCTGGGCTCAGAAACTCAGTTGAGAAAACCTGAGTTCAAATTTAATCTGACACTTAACTGTGTGGCTTTTTGAGAAAGTCAGTTAATCTCTATTTGCCTTGGTTTCCACAACTATAAAATGGGGATAATAATAGCATCTACTCAGGGCTGATGGGATGATTAAATAAGATAAAAATTTTGTAAAATACTTCCATTGTAAGTATAATAGAAATGTTTATTCTCTCTCCATTATGGCAAGAGGCACTCTTCACTCAAGAAGACTCTGCCTGAGCCAAGAGAATGAGGACTACTACCATAAACTTAATACTCACTTGTGACAACTTGAAGTCATGCTTTTGAAGTAATTTGTCTCTAAAAACTTACCATGTTCTTAAACTATGACCTGAACATTGCTACTTCTTAGAACCTGTGGATTTCTGTCACTGATCTTGCTTTTGCTTTTGTCCAGTCAGTTCTTCAAAATGGCTCATTACCCAACACACACCCTGCTCCTCATTTCTTCCATATCTGTTAGTATTTCTTCTTTTCTTCCTATTCCTCAAGCAGAAGTGTTTGTTCCCTCTAACCCTACTCAGCTATAGTTCTCCACCTCATCAAATGATAACCTATTTCTACACTACCAATCAGAACAGAAAGATGTAGACCACTATTGGAGGAGAATCTCTCTGGGGAGTGGCATAGGAGAGGGACCAGGGAGGGGAAATGGCTCAAAGGGTGCCTTGAAAAGACACCAGAAAAAGGACCTCTTCCCCTGGCCAAACAAAGATATTTTTTAACTCTAGCCTCAGGAGTTGTTCTCTGAGCATATCCAGTGGTATTCTTCATACTGTTTATGAAGTCAGATCTTATTTGGCAAATAGCCATTGGCTACTCAAACTCCCAGGGCTCTCTGAAGGAGCTATGGGAAGCTTTCAGTGGCTTACTCAAGTTTTAAATGATAGAGATGAATCTGCCAGACTGAACAAAGAGGAAACTCTGTAGTGGAGCATGCCAGCCAGTAATGACAAACTCTGAGAGAACAGTTTAATGAGGATTTGGACAGATCATGTCCAGAATGAGCTATGGAGAATCAAGTCATCAGACATTCTCCTAGGATTCATAGTGTATCATCATAAAGAAGACCTGCCTAAATTCCCAGTCAATATGATGACAGACCTTGGAGAGTGACATCCTGAATAAACTCATTCAATTACAACAGGGGTGGGGAAAACTTCCACCAAATCAACATCAGCAGAAGAAGCTCAGTGCATCATTGCTAAGGCATGTTTACATAGTAGTTCACTGAGATGCCCCAGAGACATCTGTCCAGCCAGTGTCCAAGATGGGTAGGGAAACCACAAGTGTCTGTGATAATAGGAATTTTGTCAATGGAACAAAACCTTCCATCTATTTCTCACTTATCTAGAAAACCAGTTTACTTATTCCTGTCCCTTCATATGAAATGACTGGAAGAGAAGGTACTAGTCATAGCTTTGGAGTTGGAGGTCACAATAGTCCAACCCCTTAATTTTTACATATGAAGAAACTAAGGTCCAGAGAATTTAACTTGCCTGAGAGCATCTAACTACTAAGTGGAATTTGAACCCAAGTCCTCTGATTCCAAAATCAGCAATTTATCGTGCTGCCTCTCATGGATTTGTGAAGTATGAGACACCACCAAAGAAGTCAACCATGACTACTTGGGACTTCCTCTACTACCACCACCTTTTCTTCCCCCAAAATGCTAGTGGCATTATGACTGAATGAAGAAAGTGGAAGTAGAGACCCCTACTTACTGCTCCATTTAATCAGCACTACAGAAAATAATATTTTAAGCCAAGTGTGAGAAATACAGGAAATACTTTATCCTGTATGTCATTTGATTCTATGTATCTAGCTCTCTCACAGCCTAGGTGATTGGTCTAATATTATCTTATCATTGAGGAGACATGGGGTAGTTATATTCCCTCCTACCTATTGCCAACAGAACTATAAAGAGCAGAGATTACTCTATGAGTCTCCTCCTACCTCCAACACTGGAACTGTACAGCTCACTGGGTACCAGGTATTCTAATCCCCTTGAATTGATGTCCTCAGGTCTAAAACCCCCACTGAACAAGAATTTCTGGGAGAGAAAATAATACCTTTGAAAACAACTCATCCATCCTCTCCATCTCCCCTTCTAGCATCTTTTAATAGAAAAAAAGAATGAGGAAATAGATCTCTTCCATGACAATCTGCTTCAGTGGCAACAGAGTATGGGAATATTATACTCCCCTCTCCCCGCCATCTCTGACCTTTTGGATGTGCAACATCAGAATATGATCTTCCTTGAAATAGATCCACAGTGACCCTACGTGTAATCCTTTTCAGATTTAGGAGGGTAACATAAGTACAAGATAGTATTTCAGGCTTGTCTGGAACAATCTGAGGACAATGTCAGGTTATGAAGGTTGTACAGCATCAGAGGGGGTGAATGGCGAGTGCAAATGGACTCAGGGAAGTTGGAAGCAGGGCAACCAAAGGGTAGTGTATGATCACTGAGGACCTCTAGCTATTTCTGGAGATCCCACTACTGCTCCTTTACTCCCATGCATTTCTGCCCTACCTGTACTTCTCATAGACCTTCTCCAGTATTTGACTTTTCTTGGGATGCCCTGCCTTCAAGGAGGAGTTTAAGAAACTGGAAAGACAGCTCACTATGGCCTCACTAGCAATACACTCAGACTGAGACAAGGCCTATCCTGTGGAAAGAGAAGCTCCTTTTCATTATCAGCAGATGCTGTTCTTCCCACGCAGCCACTTCATGCAGCTACTTCAGACTGTGTATTTTTCCATGGAAGCTTTCAATTGCTTAAGAAAAAAAAATCTATTCTTTAAATTTATATGGAGAAAAAAGTATCATGGAGGAAGCTTAGTTTCATCATCTGAGGAATCCTAAGCAGATCACAAAAACCTAACTTCCCTGCAAGAGGCCAGAAACCCTACCTGTGTGACAGATAAAGAAGCCACAGCTCTGCACCTGGTTTAATTTCTCTGAAGTCCTAGGCAACTGCAGCCAGTACTAACTAATGAATTCTCCAGCATCCTTTGAAGCTCGATTCTAATACCACTATCTCCACTCCATCTTCTTTTGTCTCTCACTCAAGACTTCACATAGCAGGCTGAACAGGGCTGATGCAGAACTGGCAATCTCATCCCATAGTTATCTGTACATGTGACACTGTCCACCCCCACCCCCCATTATCCTGTGACTATAAACACAATAAAACAATGAATGCAGGGACAAGACATCTAGATTGTCTGTTTCCCCCAGGCCCAAGCACAGAGCTCTGCCCAGGCTAGGAATTTAACAAACACTTGCTCTTCCACTGAATTTAAATGTGGACTAAAGAATACAGTTGGTTGGATCTAAAAGCTGGTTAAACAGTCAGACCAGTAGACAGCTGATTCATAGTCAATAAAGCCATTCTGAAAAGTGTCCTATTGAAGGGCCTACTTAAATATTTCATAAATAGCTTGGATATAAGCTTAGGTGGGTGGATAGCAAATCTGCAGATATTTCAAAGACAAAGAGATAGTTAATATCCCAAATGGCAGAAAACAGGTTCAAGATTATAATAACTTATATTTACATAGTGCTTTCGAGTTTACACAATGTTTCACATGTGTTACCTCATTTGAACCTTGAAGTAACCCTGTAAGGCAGGTGTTATTTATTATCCTCATTTTATAAATAATTATATTATCTCTATCTATATCTAGGTACTACAGATTATCCTTAATTTATAGAACCTGAGACTTTGGGAAGTTTGTAAATGTCAGGAATGGAATCTGTTGTTGATTTTTTAAAACCTTTACCTTCCGTCTTAGATTCAGTACAAGTATCAGTTCCAGGGCAGAAGAGCAGTAAGGGCTAGACAGTTGGAGCTAAGTGACCTGCCCAGGGTCTCACAATGAGGAAGTGCCTGAGGCTAGGTTTAAACCAAGGACCTCTGGTCTCCAGTCCTGCTTCACTGTCCCCTGAACCACCTAGATGCCCCAGGAATAGAACCTGACCCCAAGGCTGACTAGCCTAACCCTCTCACCACTATGCCATGTTGCCTAACTCTGGCCTCATTGAACTCAAGACCAAGAGACCCAAGATGATGGGCAAAAACAAGGTGGCATTTAAAATCCTGCCTTCACTCTCAACACATTAACTATAAAGATATAAATTGGGGGAAATTGGCTAGAGGGGGTGTTGGTTGACCATGAAGTCAGTGTGTATGAATAGTGTGAAGCAGCTAATATAAGGGGAGGCTAGCTGGACACTTCCTAGCTTTGTGACCATCACAAATCACAAACTCAACTGCCAAGCCCTTACCACTCTTCTGCCCTAGATCAATACTTGCTATCAGTTCTAAGACTGAAGGACAGGATTTAAAAAAATATATTAAAACCTAATACAAATTTAAGCTGTTAAGAGCTTGTTATTTTTTAAAAATCATACCATCCTGATTAAAGGGGAAAAAACCCTGTCTCTCTGTCTGTCTGTCTGTCTGTCTATCTCTCTGTCTCTGTTTCTCTTTTTCTCCTCCTTTCTGACTCCCTCTCTCCCTGGCCCCATAGATTCAGGTCATAATGTTTCTACCTCCAAAACATGACTCACTTATACCCCTTTATTCTTCTCACATCCTGACCACATCCAGAAAAGTTCTCATAACTTCTATCAAACAGCTCCTTAATTGGTCTCCCTTCCTTGTCTCTTACCACTCCAGTCCCTCCTACACAGTTTCCCAAATAATTTTCTTTAACTCACCTGCTCATAGGACTCCCCTATCCAATCAATTCCAGTTGGCTCCCTTATTGCCTCTAGGATAAAATATAAAATTCTCTGTACAGCTTTAAAAACATTTTTAAAAAATTAAAGCCTGGCTCCAAGCTATCTTTCTAGCCTCACTAGATATGACTCCCTTAAGTTTCTGCAGTCTCAAACTCAATCAGACTGACTTTCTCTCTGGTCTTTATGCATACTACTCCCATCTCTCATCTTTCCTGTGCCTACAACACATTCCTCTCCAGGCTCCTTACTTCTGCTTCCTAAAATCCCTTTTCTTCATGATGCAGATCAGACACCTGCGAAGTCTTTTCTAATCCCCTCAAAACTGCTAGGTAACTTTCTTTCAAACTATCTCTGATTTAACTACTTTACATTTATTCTGTATGGAACTGAATATGTACTTAGCGTCTCTCCCATTAGGATATAATAAACTCTTTAAAATTAGGGACTGTTTCTTTGTGTGTTTGGCACAATGTCTTGCAAATAGTGGATGCTTAATAAGTGCACCATGAATGATGAATCAATAGTCCTGTTGAAATCTATCATTTGACAGACTGCATTAAATTCTGGGCACCATATTTTAAAAGGGAAAGTAACTGACTTTTATGTTTGCAAAGGTTAGCAATCAGAGTGGTAAAGTGTCTAGAAACTATGTAACGTGAACACGGAGGAAGGAACTGGGGATGTTTAGCCTCGAGAAGAGAGAATTTATCAAGAATATGTGAAATCTGTCTCCAAATATTTATACAGAGGATAGAAAAGGCTTGCTCTCTCTAGCAGAAAGAGGTCAAACTGGATTTGATGTTTGGAAGTCAAAGAAATCTGATTTGGGTCCAGCACTAAGAAATTCAAACCACTTATGACTGATCAATAATGAAATGGCTTATCTCCACAGATAGAAGCTTCCTTTATTCTAGAATTATTATTTTTTTATTTTTTAAAAAACCCTTACCTTCTGCCTTACAATCAATACTGTGTATTGGTTCCAAGGCTGAAGAGTGGTAAGGGCTAGGCAATAGGATGTTAAGTGACTTGCCCAGGGTCACCCAGCTGGGAAGTGTCTGAGGCCAGATTTGAACCTAGGACCTCCAGTCTCTAAAACTGGCTCTCAATTCCACTGAGCTACCCAGATGCCCCTATTCTAGAATTATTTAAGCAAAAGTCAACTGATTACCTGACAGCAATTTTGCAGAAGGAATTTTTAATAATATGAAGGAGACTGGACTAAATGAACTATAAGATCTTTTCTAATTCTTAAATATTGTTTAAAGATTCTTTGAACCCCTTATCAGAGTAGTAATCACTCTGAGACATCCCTGACAGATGGTATTCCAGGCTTTGCTTGAACTCTGAAGTAAAAATTCACTTATTCACAAAGCAGCCAATGACTTCTTTGAATAGCTTAGGTTTGTAAACATCCCTCTAAATAACATCACATAACCCTTCTAACTCTTAAGATCTTTCCTATCATTAATAATGTCTTTTATTTTTGTTCAAAAGTCAGACCCAGTTTGTTAAAATTCTTGTTCAGAAATAGCATAAGGAAATTAGAATACTAGAATAAAACAAACAATGAGGGCAGCTATGGAGCACAATGGAATAGGCTCAAATTATGGAGTCGAGAGGACCCGAGTTCAAATCTGACCTCAGATACTTCCTGGCTATGTGATCCTGAGCAAGTTATTTAATCCTAATTACTTAGCCCTCATCACTCTTCTGTCTTAGAGCTAATACTAAGACAGAGGATAAAGTTTTTGAAAGAGAAAAAGGAACAGAATGATGATATTTTGGGCAAATAGCACATTTTCTTGCAATACCAATACAATATCTCACAGATGTTTGACTTCTCAACAAATATATGCATATATATATATATATATATATATACCTGTATGTATGTGTATATATACATGTAAACATATGTACTATTTTCCTTACATTGATATACCAATACTTTATAGGATTCGAACTTTGACTGTTGTGGGTATTTCCCTTTTCCATGCAGATCACACATTCACGCTTTCTTATCTTCTTTTCTTGCCTGTCAGTCAAGTGACAAGCATTTATTAAATATCCACCACCTATCCTATACTAGGCTAGGCATTATGGACCAAAACAAATAATCAAAATTAAAATCAAATTTTAATTTTTAATTTTTAAATTAAATTAAATTTAATTTAAATATAAAAATTTTAATAAAAAAAAATAATCAAACATTAAAACAGTCCCTGATCTCAAGGAGATGAACTTCTATCAACAACACAAACACATAAAAGTAAACCTGACATATACAAAGTTAAATGCTAAATAACAGTTTATTGAAATCAAGAAAGATCACTTGCAGAAGCCAACAAACGCAGTGAGCTTCTCATGGAGTAGGGATCCCAAGAAGGGCAGATGAGGAGAGATGGTGGTGGAACTTCAGCAAAGGAGGAGGTGGAATGTTGCCTACAAGGAACCGTGTGCAGAGATTGGACAAATGGGCCAACTTGGCTAGAACACAGAGTGTGAAGGTGGACATGTAGGCCAGAGGAGATTGTGAGAGGCTATACAAGTCAAACAGAAGAGTTTGTATTTTATCCTACAGGCATTAGGGAGGCAATGAAGTTTTCCAAATGTACTCTGCATTTTTTCTCTTGTAAATGTTATACTGTAGAAATAAAATAGTTTACTAAAATTGACAAAGCACTGCTTATATATTCAAATCAGCTGTTGTTACCATTAGAAATGGATGGTATGATTAAATACTAATCTAATCTTGGATGCCAAGAAAATGAAGAACTCAATTTTTAAAATTATTAATTTATTTGTTTTGTTGGTTACATCAAAATTCTTAGGTATCTCCCTCTGTCCCTTGTATGATTGAAAATCTGTTACCCTAAGAAAGAACTACATATCCCAAGAGCCCACTGACTTCCTGTCATTATGTACTTCCTGTAGACAGAGGATAAAGGGCGTGGGCTTTGGGGGTTCCCTCTCTCTGATGTAGAATCAGAATTGATGGTGGTGAGTGGGGTTGACTAAAAAATGGCTAACCAGCCAGGGGCAGGTGGTTTTTTATTTTGTATCTTCTTTATTCCTTGATTTCTAATGATCATTAATAAATCTCTTAAAATATAATATTATTATTGAAATTTAATTTTAACTTTTACACCCTCCCAACACTAGAGAAGTCATGGCTTGACCAAAAAAAAATGCATGTCTAAATTATGTCTTTTATGTTTTTATTTATTAGTTCTTTCTCTGGAGCTGGACATTCACAAGTTATCCTTCAAACATTAACTCTATAACTGCAGATTATGTTCTCTTGGTTCTAAGATCTCAAATTTTAAATCATATCTTCTTGCTTTTTTTTTATTTTGAAAGGGAACAAATATAAATAGTTTTTGTTCTAGTTAACATATAGTTTGGACAGCTGGGTGGCATAATGGATATACTGATCAGCATGGAATTGTGAAGACTCATTTTTCTGAATTCAAATCTGGCCTCAGACACTTTTACTAGCTGCATAATTCTAATCAAGTCGCTTAACCCTGTTTGACTCAGTTTCCTCATCTGTAAAAATGAGCTGAAGAAGGAAATGGCAAGTCATTTCAGTATCTTTGCAAGAAAACCCCAAGTAGAGTCACAAAGAGTCAGACATGACTGAAAAAAACCTGAATTGAACATATAGTTATTCTCCACCTTCTGGAAAGATTTTCTTAGTGTGTTATGAGAAATGTAAGCCAGTTTAGTCTGCAGTCCCAAATCAGTTATCTGCCTGCTTGTTCATGTTGGTTTCCATTGCCAAGGATGTCAGCAAAACTGTGGATGGAGTTGAAAGACAATTCTTTACTGGCACCAGTATTGAACTTTGTTTTAACAAAGAGTTCTTAAATATTGCTATCCTGTTTAATCCTTTTTATAAAACTTCTGGCCCTCTATTCCCTTTCTCTACTAATAATATATTCCTTAAATGGGCACAAAAAGATTCATCAGCTAGAAATCCTTTTTTAGTGAATTCTTCAGAAAGGAACATCGGTATTTTCATTCCAGGGCTCGGCTCATGAAGGCAGGCATTATTGTCACTGTGGGACTCCATAGACTGTGTGGAAATGTATCATATTGTTCAAACAAATGGGCAATTTTCATGTCAGCTGGGACTTTTGTTTTTAAACTAAGCATTCATTCAAATTCTTGGGCCTACAGTTTAGCCCACAAGACAAAAGCTGTGCAAAGGTTCCTCCCACTGAAGTCTCAGAACTTTAGTATAAACCTAAATTAAGCCTTCCTACAGTTCCTTCCTACACTTTTGGCTGCATTTCTTTTCAGGAAAAATAGGCTAAAAAGTCATCCTCAAATAGCAAGCAAATTTTCTTCTATTAAAACTGGAGCAGGCCAAGGCTGGATCTTTCATTTTCTTTTCAATTCAAAACACATATACACAAATCTAATCTGTGTTGGATCATGTGCTAGATTGGGTATGTTCCAAGAGGGTCATGAAGCACTTCTTGGGGTTTATAACCTAGCAGAGGAGATGAGTCAGACATACACAGAATTCTTCAATGATACAGGGTAACAACAACCATAAGAGCAACTAGTATTTCTTTATGCAGCACTTTTAAATTTTGCAAAGCAGTTTGCATACCCTATCTCATTTCACCACCACTCTGGGAGGGAGACACTATCATTATGCTCATTTTCCAGATGAGGGGGCTAAGTGACTTGGCCAGGGTCACACAACTAGTAAGTAACCCAGGCAAGATTCAAATTCTTGCATTCCTGACTCCAAACTCATTACTCTATTTGTCATGCCACCTGTTGTGTTAGTGGGAATGAAGGGATAGGATTCTTAGTTGTAAATTTAAATTTCATAGACCCCTGAGACATTGCAAGAGTGTTTTTGAGAAGCATAGCCTGGAAAGGGGACTCTTTTGAAAGTACAATAGGAGAGGCACAAAATGTGATGAAGTCAAGGATAGGTCTTGCATGGAGAGGTAAGAAAGGCTTCAGAGAAAGAGGTTCATGGCTGCTCACTACAAACAAATGTCCCAGAGCTTCAGAATGAACAGATCTGGCAACAACAACAACAACAACAACAACATCTTCACCTGATCAACAAGAGGATAAAAATGGCTTACTTCTAAGGGGTAACTTTAGAGAGCCAATGCCCTAACAAAATAGGTACTCATTTGTGATTTTGGGGATCGGGGGGGAGTTTCTGGGGGGCACAAATTTTAGCACCAAAATTTTCATCGCATTAACTTAGCTGCCACAATTCTGGCATGTTCTTTAAAAGGGAAACATATAATGGGGAGCACAGCAAAAATACCACAAGAATCACAAAAGTCTTATCATTTGGAAACACTGAAGAATCTCTTTTAAAACATTTTTCACATTCTCTTGCTTAAAGAGAATGCATGTTGATTTATTTTAATCAATCTACTAAAACTTAGTAATCTAAACATTTTTCTCTAAAATGGTTCAGATTGGCCTTAATTCTCATTATTTATCAAAGTCCACAGGAAACATTGGAAAGAAGTTTATAATTTTGACATTCCTGGAACAAAATGGAAACTGTTGGGTACATGTTATTATTATTCTGTTCCATTTAATTGTCTGTCTTAAATAATAACCTCAGTCCTATTTTTCCCCAAGGGCAACCGTCAAAGAAATACTCTTTCAACACTGATTACTGCATGAAAATTAAGGCGAATGAGCTGCCAGTTCTAGACTGGAGACAGGAATTTAATCTGCATGCAGAGAGAAAACAAGGTGTCAAACTTTTGAGAACCTTGCTGACATTTAGAGATATTTGCAATGCAAATTTTCACAAGTGCTCCCTGGAAAATGACAAACACTTCTTCCATTTCCAAAAAATTCATTCCCAAGAAGGCTCCCCAAGATAAATTTAATAATAAGTTAGATCTAAAAGCCACTCAACACTTACATGCTTAATTAATAACTTGGTGTTGGGTTGTGGGGGTGGGAAGAAGGGTAACAGCGCGTGCCCTAGCCACCAACCCTTCTGCAATAGGAAAATGATTCTAGTTATTTCTGAGTAATCTTTCCACAAAGGCATTATTTCAACCAATTTGTGTCTCTTCCTAACATCCTATTGCCACACAGAAGTTGATTTTCTCTCTTTTATTTCTTTCTATTTTCTCACCAATGGCCAAAGTTTCAACCTTGAACCATATTTTTTTTTAAACCCTTACCTTCCATCTTGGAGTCAATACTGTGTATTGGCTCCAAGGCAGAAGAGTGGTAAGGGCTAGGCAATGGGGGTCAAGTGACTTGCCCAGGGTCACACAGCTGGGAAGTGTCTGAGGCTAGATTTTTGAACCATATTTTAAAAAGTGTTAAAAGAGTATATTTCCTAGGCCATCATTGTCAGAAACACTTTTGCAGTGTGCCATGGGACTATGAGAATATAATTTTCAAATGTATAACCTATATCAAACTGCTTACCATCTCAGGGAGAGTGGACAGTTGGGAAGGAGGGAGAAAATTTGCAACAAAAATTTTTTTAAACTATTAAAAATTATATATTATATATATATATATGGTTGAGAAAAATAAATATTACTTTTTTTTAAAAAGATACAATTTGTACCTGTGCTTTAGATCCCTCCACTTGAATTGCTTTTAATATTCTGGCTAATTTAATAAGTTAAATGAAATTTAAAGTATGATAAAAAAATTTTAATGACATATTCTGAGTCTCTGAAAGGAATGAAATACATATGGACTCTAGTCAAAGGTCTGGAGGTAAGCACTGAAGTGTCAAACAGACCAAAAGGATTGTGATTGGTACAATGAAGAGGGTACCCAGCCCGATTTGATCATAATCCACTTAATGACTGAGAGATCAAAAGTCCAGTTGATTATTGAGCATTATCAATAAAGAATCTATAATACCAAGAGATGAAATATTATATAAATATGACCTTAACAATGAATCATTAGTCCATCATGTAAAAAAAAAAGGCATTTATTATCTCCTGTGCTAAGCACTATAAGAGAATCCAGATCAAATATATCACGTCGCCCTTTCTCTCGGGGAAGTAACATTCTCATGGGATCTTGGAGCTTAAGGCCATCTCGGAGCTCATCTAGTCCAACCCATATCAAATAGCTAGAACTCACATATCTATAATACATAAAAGACAATACTTATATCCAATGAGGAAACAATTAAGAGAAATCAGAGAACCAAACTGGGTATTGCTGTAAGAGTAGGAAGAGTTCAGAAGAGATGGGGCTCAGAATGTATTGAGGTTTCATACTAGAGGTAGGGTTTTAATTGGATCTTAGGATTTAGGTAAGAAAAGGAAGGTGGAGATATATATCTTACAGGGAGGAAAGATCATCAAGAATGTCTGAATGACAATCAAACTGTCTGAAATCAAAGGTATGTGGAATGGAATATTAAATACATTTAGATAACTAGAAGAGAATCAATTGGGAAAAACCACAAGAGTAAGGCAGAAGAATTTGGACTTAATTTGTTAGGCAATAGGGAGGGAGCTATTATTATTTTGTTAGGCAACAGAGAAGAAGCATTTTATATATGCTTGAGCACAGTCATAACAAACTGAAAATGGTATTTCGGGAATTTTGCCTAGTAGGAGTTTGGGGTAGGCATTGAAGGGAAATAAAGCTATGAGCAAAGAAATCAGCTTTTACCCTAATCTAGACAGAAGATGAAAAGGATCTGAACTGATGTTAGAATAAAATATAAGCTCCTCTATTTGACTTTTAAAAACCTTTCATAACTTGGTTCCAACTTACCTTTCCAAACAGTATAAATCTCTCTTCTCTATTAGTCAGTCAATAAGCATTTATGAAGTACCTCCTTTATGTCAAGCACTGTGTTAAAAATTGCTGGAAGGAAAAAAAAGAGAGTTCCTACTCTCAAGGAACCCACAGTCTAAAGGGGAAGACAATATGCAAAGAACTATGGGCAAACAAGTTGCACACTGGATAAATGGAAAGGAATGAACAGAGAAGAAACTAGAATTAAAGAGGATTAGGAAAGACTTCTTATAAAAAATAGGATTTTAGGAGGGACCTGGAAGTCAGGGAAATTTGGAAGCAGAGGTGAGAAAGGAGAGCATTTAAGGCATGTGAGACAGCCAGAGAAAATGCCAGACAGCCAGGAAAAAAGTCACAAAAATGAAAATGGGTTTTTAGTAAAAATACATGTAAAACACAGTGGAATTGCTTGTCAACAACAAGAGAGGGGAAGGGAGACAACATGAATCATGTAACCTTGGAAAACCTTTGGGTAGATTTATTACTGGAAAAAATAAAGTAAAAAAAAATTTATAATCATAAGATAGGATATAAGATGTATAGAGGAGAACCAGGTGAAAATCAGTATAACAACAATCTCAGGAGGATAGATTGTCTAAGAGAAGAAAGCAATTAATAGCTTTGAATGCTTCAGAAAGGTCCAGAAGTATCAGGATTTAACAAAAAAGATAATTAGATTCAGCAAATAAGAGATTTTTTTGGTAACCTTGGAAAATGAAATTTCAGCTGAATTAATATAATAATCACTATCAGTAGCACCTTTTGTCTTAGAATCAATACTGTACCTTGGTTCCAAGGAAGAAGAACAATGAGGGCTAGGCAATGAGGGTTAAGTGACTTTACCAGGGTCATACAGCTAGGAGGTATTTGAGGTCACATTTGAACTGAGGACCTCAAGGCTCTAAATCCACTGAGCCAACCCGCTGGGCCCTGGTGGTGAAATCTTGACAACAAAATGGTAAAGCTACCAAGTCTTGCTATGCCTAGATGGCCCTCCCTGAGTATATATTTGAGTTCCTTTGTGTTGTCTCTCACCAGGGATGTTATGTGTATATGACATGCTGTAAGCTGGAGGTCTTAGACACTGAAATGTTTGGTGATGAGAATTCAGCATCACAACGTAAGAGACACCTGTGTCCTTGACAGGCTGTTGGAGCCCCTTTCTGTCTTCCTGGGCCTGCTGCTTTTGGAGCTGTGAGAATTAGTGGGAAAGTGCCATGCTAATGTAAAGTACACTTACTACAACCTGGTAATTCCACAAAATAGAGGCATCATGTCATACAGATTAAGTAAACTCCCTACTTCGTTAATTCAGCATTTGTAACTCAGTGCCTCAGTTTACTTACAACTTTAAGGATTAACACTACAAGGTACCTTTGTATCACTTTCTTTCCTTCAATGCCCAGTGCCTGAAATTTGGGTTGGTTTTGTTTCTACTGGCCTCTCATCTTAATGCCAAGCAAATTATGATTTAATTACTATAAAATTACTTTGAAAGCCTACACAATTGGAAGAGATTAAGGGAAATCTGAACTTGTCAGGAGGTCCTAACTTGATGGATTTTCTTAATATAAAGTTCACTTATTTATTATGAATCATAAATAATGTACTAAATATAAAGGCAAGCATTAAATCAAATTCAATTTCACTTCTGCATTCATCATTTAGGGAAAAGAGAACTTAGGAAATCTTAAATTTCTAAATAAATGCAAGATATTATTATTACTATAAATCACCTACATGCTTACCTTTATCCTTTATTTAGATTTATATCAGGAGAAGGGATAATAATGACTATGGACTGACAATGATAACGAAAGAAGGAAGGAAGGAAGGAAGGAAGGAAGGAAGGAAGGAAGGAAGGAAGGAAGGAAGGAAGGAAGGAAGGAAGGAAGGAAGGAAGGAAGGAAGGAAGGAAGGAAGGAAGGAAGGAAGGAAGGAAGGAAGGAAGGAAGGAAGGAAGGGAAGAACAGATGAATGAAAAAAGAAAGGAAGGAAAGAATGAAGGAATCAAGGGAGGAAGGAAGGGAGAAATAAGCCTGTTTTAAGAGGCTATTTTGTTACAAACACTATGCTAAGAACTTTACAAATATTATCTTGTTTTATCCCCATTACAACTCCAAGAAATAGGTATTATCATAATCTCAATTTAATAGTTGAAGAAACTGAGGCAGACAGAGGTTAAGTCTTTTGCCCAGGGTCCCAATCTAGGAAGTACCAAAGGCAAGATAATCATAATCATAATCACAATCTGATGTAGTAGAGCAATATATCCAATATCTGCTACTTTGGCTGAATCTTTATGATATGCCCACTAACCACAGGTATCCCTCAAGATTCTATTCTGCAACCTCTTGTCCTTTCATATTATTCTCTATATTTCCCTTTAATTATCTCCCTTGGTCACCTCTTCCATTTCCATAGGTTTAATTATCATTTCTATAATATAATAATAATTCCATAATAAGTGATTCCCAAATCTACATGTCTAGCTCCAATCTCTCTCTGGAGCTACAATCCCACAATCACCAACTGCCTTTTGGAACAATTGAAACTCAAAATTTGAAAAAAAAAATTCCCCAAATCAACTTTTCCTCCAAAACTCTCCCTTTTTACCAACTTACCTATTACGGTCAAGCACATCACCATTTTCCTAGTGATCCAGATTCTTAACCTCAGTTATCATCTAGATTCCTTGTTCTCACTCCACATGTCCAGTCTATGGCCAAGTCATCACTACACCTCCACAACTATTTTCCATCTTCCTCTTCTCTTCACTCATAATGCTATAAGCCTAGTTCAGACCCTCATCCCCTTTCACCTAGGCTAATATAGTCGCATTCTAAAATGAAGTCTCCTTACCTTAGGTCTCTTTCCAATATACTCCAACCTCTAGATAGCTATCAAAGTGAATTTCAGAAAATATATATTTGTCCATGCCAACCTCCCCCCCAACTCAATGAACTCCAGGATCAAATAAAGCTCCTCTATTTGATTAGAAAGACCTGCCTGTCTTTCTAATCTTCAAACACTCTATAATCCAGTCATACTGACCAACTTATAGTTCCTCAAACATGACTCTCCATGTCTTTTCTATGCCTTTTCACTACCTGTCTCCCAGACATTTTATCCTATGCTTCTGTTCACCTCTTCCATTTAGTTTCTTTTCTTTTTCTTTTTTAAAACCCTTATCTTCTGTTTATTATAAGTTCTAAGACAGAGAAGCAGCAAGGGAGAGGCAATTCAGAATAAGTGACTTGTCCAGGGTCACACAGCTAGGATATATCTACAGCCAGATTTGAACTCCTAACTCGAAGGCTGGACAACTCTATCCATTGTGCTAACTTGTTACATCTGCCATTTAGTTTCCCTGGCTTTCTTCAAGACTCAGCTCAAATCTCACCTTTTGTAGGAGACCTTTCTTGGTTCCTCTTCTTCCCAACTTGCATAATAAGAATAATAATCAGCATTTTATAGCACTTAAATATCTGCAAAGAACTTTACAAATATCTTCTTTTTCTTTACAACCATAAGACGAAGATGCTATTATTAGTCCAATATTATTAATCCCTTTTATTAATGAAATCCCCAAGAATGGAAAAGGTCACCAAGTGAGATGATATAGAGGGAAAATATAGAGAATATCTGAGAATAATAGAAGATGGGGAAGAGAGAAGAGGGTGAAAGACAAAGCCTTAGAGGACACGTTAGTGGTTCTATCATAAATAAAGATACAGTCAAGGTAGCAGGTAGAGATACATTGCTACACTAAACCAGATGAGAAATGGGATTGGGATTAATGGGATTAACAATGGCACCTACCTCCTAAGGCTAAAATGAGAAAACAGGCACAGACACTTTAAATTTTGATGTGTAGCTCATAATGATTTAAAGATTGTAACATTACTGAAAGTCTATACAACTGTAAAAAATTAAGATAAATGTTGAACTCGGCAAGAGGTCCCAACAATATATTTATTTAAAACAACAAGGTTCACTAATCATTCAGAGTACTAAATGTCAAGAGGAAACAATGAGCTTGACTTCAATTCCACTTTTGCTTTCATCATTAGGGGGAAAAAAGCTTTGTAAATCCTAAATTGCTATATTAATGTTAGTGTTGCCCAGAGTCACCTAAAGTTGCATTTAAACTGAGCCTCCTGACTCCAGGCCCAGCATTCCAGCCACTGTTGCTCTTGGGTTACCCCAAAGCAGGAAAAGTTTCTTTCAATCTCCATAGTTCAGCATGATGCCTGGCACATAGTCATTACTTAATTTAAAAAATGGTTGCACACTGACTAGAAATAAGGCAAGGAACATGGAAAGATGAGTTAGAAGCAGACCACAGAGCTTCCTAGATGTGAGGCCAATGAGTTGTGTTTTATCCTTTCAAGGAAGCCATGACTTGTGAATGAATTGGTTTTAAGTGAGGCAGAGACCCAGGTCTAACTCTCTCTTCCAAAATTATCAAAATCCAGTGGCAAGGCAAAAGTCAGGACCACTGATGATGGCATGGGATGCAGTGGATGTTCTTGGCATCTTTGGGTCTGGACCAAGCTCTAAGCACTCCACAGTGCCTACTTCAAATGCCTTCATGACTACTGGAAAAAATTGTACTGATCTACACCTTCTGCAAGGGGATGTCTTCACTGACTTGGGTTAAACATTCTCTTAACTCACCAATGGGTTTGAGGCTTGTCAGTCACTCTCAGCCTGGTTCAGTTCACCTACTGAAACAGTTTTACAGGAGTGTGGCCCCTGCGCATGCTACAGCTTCTTGAAGCCACAAGTGAGAGAGTTGGGTGACAGGTAGATACCAAGAGAGGAGGTTTGACAAGCCCTCAAACCACAAGTCCTTCCTGTACACTCTCTATTAA
Source organism: Monodelphis domestica (assembly GCF_027887165.1). Taxonomy (NCBI): domain Eukaryota; kingdom Metazoa; phylum Chordata; class Mammalia; order Didelphimorphia; family Didelphidae; genus Monodelphis; species Monodelphis domestica. Next base: position 402,745,944 of record NC_077229.1, on the reverse strand, counting down.
TATAGACCCTTGGTTTAGAAAGATTATTTAAGAAACTTTTTCATTGAAAGATTGAAAAGAGTGGGAGATTAGTTAGGTTATTACAGAAATCCAGGTGATAAGTGCCTGAATTGGGGAATTTTCTGTGAAAATTTAGAAGAAGGCACAAACGGGAGGGATGCTTTAAACTTGGAAACTGTTTTGATAAGGAGGAAGGGAAAATAAGAGAAAAAAGAAGAGTTTAAGATGACTCAAAAATGTATATTCTGGCTGACTGGGAAGATGACAATACTTTCTAAAAAGAAGGGTCTGACTCCCCATTCCCCTTCACTGATCCCTCTCTCACTAGGGAGTTTCTGAGTTCAAGATTTTCAGAAACAGTTAAATTTTACACACTAGATAAATTAGTATGAAAAGTGAAAAGTCTCAGCATCTGAACATTTAAATAGAAATCAGGGGTTATTTTTTATTACTTTCAATTACATAGAAGCATTGATGACAATCTTGTTTTTCTATTCCTCTAAGTGTTAGAGAATCTTTAAAGTGTTTTAACAGAAAGATCAGTCATTTAAAATTATCCCAGGATAGTTTGAACTGAAATCTTGACAACAATGACCTTGACTGTAAGTAGGCTAATATTGCCATTTTCACTGTTATTATGTCCTTAGCAAACTTAGTAGATTCCTTAGTAATTTTTTATACTCATTCAATAATGCTACAAAGCTCTTTATAGTCATACTATTTATAAGTTCCTAAGGATAAGAACAGTAATAACAATCTGATGAAGCTGGAAACAGAAGAGAAATTGATCTATTTATATAAAAAGAATTTTTTTGGACAACACATTCTGTTTTCTCTGACTCATATCTCTATAGCAGTCACTGAGGGATGGCTAGAGTTATCCCATCCCATTCAGGGAATAACTTTGAGGAATTCAGAATAAAAATAATACAAGAACTTTGATAAGATTTCAAAAGTTGGTGATAATGCTTTGCATCCTCCCAACTAAATAAAAAAGGTTATCTACAAAGTAGTTTACTAATATTTTAAAACCTCTTAAAACTTTCTCCTTCTTCCTCCTGCTCCCCAGTTTTCTGAGTGTCTGTTTCTCTCTGAGGTATCTAGGAAGCTCTTAGGATAAACCTTTGAGCCTAGAATCAGGAAGGCCTATGACTCTTACTAACTATCTGACCTTGAGCAGGTCACAGCTCTAATTTCCTCATCTGTAAAATGGGAATAATAATATCCCATTTCCCAGGGTTGTTGTGAGGATCAAATGAGATAATATTTGTAAAGCACTTAGCACAATACCTGGCACATCGTTCAGAACTATAAAAATGCTTCTTCCCTTCCCCTTTTTTGTAGCTGCCTGTTTCTACCTCTTTCCCTCTCTTCTGTACCTTTCTATTTTCACCTTTCCTTTCATCTTCCTTTCTTAATATTCCATGAACCTGAGTTTTAAAATATTTGCAATATTCATATCACATGAAATTTTGTTTCCTGTTCAGTGTGAATAGTTGAATACATTCCTTGTAAAACTCAAGTATTAATGTATTATTTCTTGTCTTTATACTTCTTCTCTATCCCAGTAGAGGATAGGAGGAAAAAATGAGCTAAAAAGCAATATTTTTTTTACTCATATAAGGTTGATTTTTTTTCCTATTTAATTTGAGTCAGTGGCCCTTGAAGGAAGAAAACATTTCTCATGCACAGTTTTTCAGAGAAGATAAAAAAGGCTCTATTTTATTATGGGTCCTGTGATTTCTGTCCTTTCCAGTCTGATGTTGATAAGTTCTTCAATACTTCTGGCCTTTCTTATCCCAGGGGTTCTTAATTTTTTCTTGTGTGTCTTAAAACAGTTTTGGCAGTCTAGCAAAACCCATGTACCTCTTTTCTCAGAATAATGTTTGTTTTGTTTTGTTTTCATTAAAAACCTTAACTTCTGTCTTACAACCAATACCACAAATTGGTTCCAAGGTAGAACAGTAAAGGCTAGGTAATGGGGGTTAAGTGACTTGCCCAGGATCACAGAGCTAGGAAGTGTCTGAGGTCAAATTTGAACCCAGGACCTCCCATCTCTAGGCCTGGCTTTCAATCCACTGAGTCATCTAGTTGCTCCCAAATTAAGGAGTCAGACTAAGTAATTTTTTTTTTGTTAAACCCTTATCTTCATCTTAGAATCAAATCAAATCAACGCTAAGGCAGAAGAGTAAGAGCTAGGTAATTGGGGTTAATTGACTTGCCAGGGGTCACACAGCTAGGAAGTATCTGAATTCAGATTTGAACCCAGGTTCTCTCAATTCTAGGCCTGGCTCTCTATATACTGTGCCCTTGAATCATGTTTTTAAATGCATAAAGTAAAATACATATGATTTCAAAGGAAATCAACTATATTGAAAGTTATAAAAAAACATTTTTTAAACTCATGGACCCCAGGTTAATAACCCTTGCTACCCAGTTTCTTCACTGGTTGGTCCCTCCATTCCTGCCTCTCATGGTCATAGTCCTTTTGGTACTATGGAAGCCAACAATCATAAATGGCCACTGGAAGTACCCTCTACATCCTGACCAGGTTTTGGAAATCCACTTAAGGAAACATCACAATGAAGTGGGGAGTGATGAGGTGCTATTTTCAGCATCCTTCCGTGTCAGTCCATGTTCAACCACCTATGTCACCCACACCTAAGATCTGTCCTGCTTAAAAATGTAGGTTTATATTTTGGAGGAGTGACTGCCAATGATGGGAAAGAACACTGGAATTTGGGTCAGAAACTTGGCTTCAATTCAAGGCTCTACCCCTTTGCTGTAGTCAAGTCCTAAGTTTAGGAGGCTATATTGGAAAGAGCTTTGGGCTGGGAATTAGAGGATCTGGGTTCAAATCCCAACAACTCTGACACTGAATGCCTTATGTGACTGACTTCAGGCTGTACCCATCAACTTTCTGGGTCTCCATTTCAGGGCATTAGAGCTGATGACCTCTGCAGTCATTCTAGCCAGAGATTTATGAATTCTCTGTCTTTGTCTTTTGTATTTACACTATCTAACTTGCAGCACTGTTATGAAAGGATTTGGAAATCTTCAAGCATTATCTAAATGTGAGTTATCGTTTTCTTACATTTAAGGTTATATGGATTACATTCCCTTTGTAGAGTCTGACATCAGTCATTTTTGATACTTTCAACTCCTATGGTAATTTCCATTTTAAATGGATAGAGATGGATTATAAGGATTAGATGAATAAATTCTGAGTATTCTAAAAGAAGAAGGATGTAGACATGAATTATTATTGTTCTTTTATTCAACACAGATGTGTTTACCTACAGTAGCTTCTAAATATTGAGAGGTTTTCTTTTAGCTTATCTTTTATTTTTTTTAATTGAACTTCCCTTTTACTGATGCTGTTTCCCTGGAAGGTGTGTTCCCATTGAGAGGAAGCCAGCCTGTATAAGGGAGGGATTGCTTCCATAATATTTCATTTATACACAAACCTAATTACATTTCAAGGAGCAAACTTGTTAAAAAATAAACATAGCCATAAACCTCAGCATATGGAGGTTATATTTAGATCTCAAAGCTCCAGTCAATGCCTGACTCATGAGCCAGTCTGTTGTATCTTAAATATTGGTGAACCAGTTAAAGAGCTGAGGAAATTTCACATAGAAAAGAAAAAATTATGTGGATATTATTGTTGTTCAATCATTTCAGTCATGTCTGACTCTTCGTGATACCACTTGTGGTTTTCTTGGCAAAAATACTAGAGTGGTTTGCCATTTCCTTCTCCAGCTCATTTTACAGATGAGAAAATGGAGGCAGAGTTCAGTGACTTGGCCAGGTTCACATAGCTAGTAAGAATCTGAGGCCAGATTTGAACTCAGGAAGATAAGACTTCTTGACTCCAGGTATGGTAGGTACTCTACTCATTTGCTGGGGCCATCAAAGCCATGCTGTTTGACATGGTCATGCGTGGAAACCTGGAGGTTGCAAAGCGGCCCCCAGGAAGAATGGAGACACCCACTCAGCTCTGCTCTGTGTGACTTCTCTCACTAACATCCCTTATTATCGGGATTGCTATGATTCAGGAAAAATAATATGAAAGCAAAATATTTATAGGATTAATACAAATGTCCCACGTCATTCCCCCAAAATATCACCAAAAGATCATTTTTTTAAAAAATCAAAACTAAAAACTCCTATGGGTTAAACTTCTAACTAAGTTACACTCAGAATTTCCCACTCCCATGTACAGACCAGGGACAAGCTCTCCTGAGCTAGTATATTAATTACCCTTCAGGGAGAGGCTGGTACACTATGCCTCATTGCCTTGTTTTGCTAACTAAAGCCCAGGTGATCTGTCTTGGAAACTTTAATGAAACATTAGGAAAATTATTAGCTTGAAAATAAAAAATACCTAAATCTGAATTATGTTTTAACCCCTCAATTTGGTAATAGTGTTTTGTTGATTGTCTCCTAAGACATCCTGATTGATCATCTATTTTATTAAAAGTAATGAATTATTTTTCTGAGGGGGCAGCTGGGTAGCTCAGTGAATTGAGAGCTAGCCCTAGAGACGGGAGGTCCTAGGTTCAAATCTGGCCTCAGACACTTCCCAGCTGTGTGACCCTGGGCAAGTCACTTGACCCCCATTGCCTACCCTTACCACTCTTCTGCCTTGGAGCCAATACACAGTATTGACTCCAAGATGGAAGGTAAGGGTTAAAAAAAAAAAGTAATGAATTATTTTTCTTAGCTTGTCTGCAAATCTTAGCACCTCACAGGTTAATGAGAACTGACCTCTAGCTATCCTTTCTGTGACAAGAAAACATTTATCATTTGCAAAAGCTTTGTGTGTGTTGTCAGAATCAATAACAACATAGTATGTAAAATAATTACAGAATATTAATCAAATGATTTGTCAAAAGTTAATGTATGACTTATCCAATTATTCGGAAGGAACATGTATGTTGAATAATGAAGCTGTGTGCCAAGAAAAGATGCAACCATTGGAGGTATATAAAATAAAGACAATCCTGGGCCAGATGGAGCAGTACCTTGTGCAGGTTGATATTCTCTATTGTCTTCCCACCACCCATTATCTGCCAAAGCTGTCACATCTAGTTGAGGACCCCAGAAGTCACAGGCAGGGCAGGCCCTGAACCCATGGCACTCATTGTGCCAGCTAATTGTCTTTAGCTTTTTCTTTCTTTCTTTCCTTCTTTTTTTCCTTCCCTCTTTCTTTCCTTCTTTCTTTCTTTCTTTCTTTCCTTCTTCCTTCCTTCCTTCCTTCCTTCCTTTCCTTCCTTCCTTCCTTCCTTCCTTCCTTCCTTCCTTCCTTCCTTCCTTCCTTCCTTCCTTCCTTCCTTCCTTCCTTCCTTCCTTCCTTCCTTCCTTCCTTCCTTCCTTCCTTCCTTCCTTCCTTCCTTCCTTCCTTCCTTCCTTCCTTCCTTTCTTTCTTTCTTTCTTTCTTTCTTTCTTTCTTTCTTTCTTTCTTTCTTTCTTTCTTTCTTTCTTTCTTTCTTTCTTTCTTTCTTTCTTCCTTCCTTCCTTCCTTCCTTCCTTCCTTTCTTTCTCTCTCTCTCTTTCTTTCTTTCTTTCTTCCTTCCTTTCTTTCTTTCTCTCTCTTTCTTTCTTTCTTTTTTCTTCCTTCCTTCCTTTCTTTCTCTCTCTCTTTCTCTCTCTCTTTCTTCCTTTCTTTATTCCTTCCTTCCTTCCTTCCTTCCTTCCTTCCTTCCTTCCTTTCTTCCTTCCTTTCTTCCTTCCTTCCTTCCTTCCTTCCTTCCTTCCTTCCTTCCTTCCTTCCTTCCTTCCTTTATTTTTTCCTTCCTTAAATATCTATTCTATGAGCTGTCATATATATGGGGGAATTGACTCATTAGTGTAACCCAGAGAAGGCTGACCCAGGAATAACAGTTGGAAGTTGTAGATAGGCATATTTAATCTCAATGTATCTGTAAAAAGTATTAAGCAGTAGAATTCATTGTCTTAAAAAAACAGTAAAGTTGCCTTTCCCTGAAGTTGTTTCAAGTTTCAAGGTTACCTCTTGTTGGATATTGTACTATAAGAAAAGATTCCTTTTCTTTAGTTGGCCCAAAATGACTTCTGAGGTACTTTCTGACTGAGATTCCATGAACTAAGTTATTTCTAGTTTCTTCTCTAGGGCAGCTGGGTAGCATGGTGGATAAAATGCTGGATCTAAAGTCAGAAAGACGTCTCCTACATTCAAATCTGGCCTCAGACATGAATTGGGTGACCCTGGGCAAGTCATTTTATCCTGTCTGCCTCTATTTCCACATTTCTAAAATGATCTGGAGAAGGAAATGGCAACCCTTTCCAGTGTCTTTGCCAAGAAAACTTCAAATCAAGACAAGAAGAGTCAGACATGACTGAAACAACTGGAAAAGTCATTTTTCTCATGCTTGCTCAAAACAATCATGTTGAAACTGTTATAAAAACACTCTTAACTTTACTGTATCATTCATGAATGTCACTGACACTTAAGCAGAAAAATAAACCAGCATCAGAAGAATGAATGGTTCCTGAGACACTTTCCCCCTCTCCCCACCTCATTCTCTTAAAATCAACAAGCATTAATTATACTGATGCTCTGAAGAGTAAGTAACCACAAGATTGTTTCAGGCTTGCTCTGAGGTTGCCAGTTTCATTTAAAAATTAAACATTTATACCCTGAAGTTCAAATTAAAGTTGTTGCTGAGGGCTGAACAAAAATACATTCATCTGGGAAATGAAAGTGAGTAAATAAACAAACATAGGATTAAAACAAAACCAACTATCCTGTAGGCACATGGGGAGTATACACATCTATGAGCTCCCCCCAAAATTCCCTGTTTTTGTCACCAAGTAAACTTGAGGTCAAATGAATTGACTCAATAGCTTAAGGACTCTCAAAACGAATGAGAGTTATTCTTCATAGTACTACTAAGTCATGTTTTTCCTAATATGAAGAATGTGAGTCCTCTCTTTTTATGAAGAATATGGCTTTCACCCACTCATGGGTTCCACAACAATTTGCAATGGTTACAATCCAAAATTCAGTAAGGTAAACAACAAATTGGGGAAGTCTCTCTAGGAAATAGATGTCCATAGCAATCCTCTGTACATTATTTTAACTTTTATGAAACATTGATCTGGTCGTTATTGGCTTTTTCTGGCTTAAAATATTTCAAATTAAAAGTTTCCATGTCAAAATAGCAGCAATACACAACTAAATTTTACACTCTATTCCCCCCTTGTTTTGGAAGAAATTGTTCAAATCAGCAAAAATTATACTCTGCTATAAATAAAAGAGCATACATAACTCTGAAAATTATTGGTGGACTTTGAGAGCAGTGCTATAGACTCTGTCAAACACAAAAAACTCTATTGGTTATCTGTATGTAATTCCTTTGTTACAAGGGAAGGCTCAATGCTTGGGGGCAGTTACCTTTGAGCAGAACAAATTACAATGTGTGAATGTAATAGAATATTATTATGCTGCAAGAAATGATAAAGGGAAATTTCAGAAAAATCTGAGAACTCTTCTATGAACTAAGATAGAATGAAATGAGCAGAATCAAAAGGATAATTTATACAATAACAACAGCATTGCAAAAACAAAAAATTTCCATGAATTCAAGAACTCTGTTCAACACAGCAACCAAACACAATTCTAGAGAACCAGTGATGAAGCCGACTTTCCATCTCCTAACACTGGTGATGAATCAAGTTGTAGAATGAGACATATATTTTTGGATATGGCCAATGTGGGAATTAGTTTTGCTCAACTAAATGCATTTGTTTTCACTTTTTATTTCAGTAGAAGGAAGAGAGAAAGAGGAAAAAATGCTTATTAACTGAAAAAACTTGATAAAGAAAGGAAATGGTCATTATACAAAAACAAAATAATAAGTAAAGTTTTTTTAAAAAATAAAATCAATGACCTTCCAAGCATGGACTTCCTGCCTCAAGTGGAAAGAAACTTAGAAATCACCTTATCTAATCCCGGTATTTTATAGATGAGGAAACTGAGATCCAAAAGGGAGAAGGGATTTATTCAAAGTCACACAGCAAACTGCATTTTGCATTTCCTAACTGACTACTAGTCACTGTGCTCCTTTCAATCACACCACACTGCTTCTGCATATATAGAAATGTTCACACAACTTGGCTATACACTATTTTACCTAAATAGTCTTCTGAATTTTAGTGAATACAATAATTCTTCAATAACTGTAAAATAGCAGCATTGTTACTGTGGATGTCAGAAGCTTCCTGAAATACTTTACTTGGCAGTTTCTCTCTAGGTGGAAGCTACCAACTAACAGTTTCATTTTTCTAACTACCTTAATGATCAAATGCTTAGAAACAGATGAAGACCCACATTAGTCATTTGGATTTACTGATTATTGTTGAGGAGTAACATAAATTTGAATTCTGGACAGCCAAACAAAAGTTTGCAGTGCCACAGACCTTCAGCCCATTCCTTCAGCCAGGAACCAAAGATGGCCCTTTCTCCTTTCTGGGAAACCAAGAGCTACAGGTGCTCATTATGTCAATGAAAAAAAACAAACATAAAAAAGAAGTCCATTTGGTCATGCTATATAGTCATGACCCACTGACACCAAGATGACAGAAAAAAAGAGTCCCCCTCAAGAATCATTACTTACTGTCCATCTTTACCGGCAAACAAGGCAGACTAAGTCATATACCAGATAGGATATATTCAGGTTCAACTATGGCAAAAGTCACTCCAGACAAATCACCTGCCCTAAGCCTCCAGGTGTAGCAGCCCATGCTTCTGTGATTAAATTTCTTTGTAAAGCAGGAATGATAATATTCAACTTCCTCTTCTTTGGGAGCATCATGAGAAATGACTCAAAGGTCGGGATTGCAAATTTTTAAGGAATTACCATACAGGGAGCTCACAATAATAAAAAATAACGACAATGCTACAACGTGACAGGAATGACAGACGGGTTGGCACACTAGAGGGAAAGGGTGAGTAGACTAGGAAATACCTAAATAGATATCAACATAAATTTAAAAGCCCTGGGGAGTTACTGAATAGAGAAACTCAATTAAAATCTAATTCTGTCTTTTCCCTCTCCATCTCTTCATCACCCTAAGGGGGGAAAAAAGTAAATACTGAGAGGTGTGGAGGGAAAGAGTTGTACCAAGTTGTTTTTTGATATTTTTCTCATAAAGAAACACCAGAGAGACCAAATCCTAACCTATAGATCACTGGGTGATCTATAATAGACAGCAAGGCTCTGGTGTCCAACCAACACAGGAAATGTCTTTCAACACTTTAAAACTGGGGACAGTGGGGTTTCTCTTTATCTAGTGGGCAGTATTCTAAAACAATCAGAAAATAAATTTGGAAAAATTTAAATCCTTAAGATCAAATAGAATTTCTCTCATGTACTTAAATGCTTTTATATGCTTTAAAGAAACAGAACTGTATTAAGAAAAGACAGGAGGGAAAAATCAAGGATGGAAAAGTGGAACTGTCTCAGGAGCAATTATAACTATTACTCTGTAGACATTAACTCAGATATATGTGGGTGAGACTCATCTACCTATGCCCTGATTTGCCCATTGATACCTACCTTGTTTTCAAGGTTGTCCAAAGCCCTCCTCTTGTCCCTGTGCAGAAGATCCACCACCTAGATTGATTGTCCCTGACCCTCTACAGCTTGCTAGTCAATTTTTTTTATTAGTTGCCTCCTACCAGCCCAGATGCATTGTGGAGGATTGGTTACTACAAGACAATTGGCTCAATACCTGTAATTACTGAATGACTCCAGTCCTGAAACATTTTGCACAGAAAATTGGCTGTAGATGGGAAGGAGCTAAGAACATCACACACAGTAGTGTATGAACCTAGTCCTGCCAAATGAATTGTCAACACTCTAATATTATGAAAATAGAATAATATTAATCAATTAGCAAGCATTTATTAAGTATCTACTATGTGCCAGGCACTGCATTTGAGGAAAGATATAGCCAAGCTAAAATGTGACCAAAGGAGAGTGACCAAGGTTATAAAAAGAATGAATACCATTCCAGAGGAAAATCTGATGAAGGAACTGAGTCTGCTGAACCTGGAGAAGAGAAGGCTTAGGGTGGAAAGTCTTTAAATATTTGAAAGGCTACCATGTTGAAGAGAGATTAGATTTATTCCATTTAGACTTGGATAGAAGAACTGGGTAGCAGTGGGTGGAATTTTCATAGGCAAATTTACACTTGATGAAAGGAAAATTTTCTAACAATTAAAGATAACCAGAACTAAAATGAATTGGAGAAGGGGAAGGGAATAAGCATTTATATAATGGTCACTATGTGCTAGGCATTTTGCTAAGTGCTTTACAAATATTATCTCACTTGATCCTTTTAACAACCCTTTGAGGTAGGTGCTGTTGTTATCCTCATTGTACAACTGAGGAAACTGAGACAGTTAAAGATGAAGTGACTTGCCCAGGATCATGAACCTATTAAGTATCTGAGGCAAGCAAGTGTCCCCTCCAGATCTAAATCTATGATCCTACACATTAATATGAATTTTGAAAAGAAGCACATGTTAAGTTCAATAACTTATGAAGGGAGTAATAAATATCCAGCTGATGCAATGATCTCTTAGACTCGGGAGGACCTGAGTTCAAATCTAAGATCAGACACTCACTAGCTGTGTAACCCTGAGCAAGTTACCTAATCTCTGTTTGCTTCAGTTTCCTCAACTATAAAATGAGGATAATAACACCACCTACCTCCCATGGGTTATTATGAGGATTAAATGAGAATAATTATGAAGTGCTTAGCATAGAGACTGGCAAATAGTTCTATCTAAATGTTAGAGATGATATTGATGACAATGATGACTGAAGAACTCATTGCTTCCTATGGGTCTTCCATTTGTAATAGGGATATAGGATGCCCCATTTTTAAACTTTCAACTTTATTATTTTATGCTTCTCGATTTCATCAGGGCAGGTACTTGCTCCACTAATTTATATTTCAACAAATCCAAGGCTTTTCTTCTCATCTTTTCTGTTTGGGGCCTTTATATAAATATAAAGAAGTAGCATGGCATAGATGATAAAATGTCATTCAGTCAGGAGCAATTTATTTATCTGCCAGGCACTCAGCAAAGTGCTAGTGATTCAAAGAAAGGTAAAAGATAGTTCCTGCTTTCAAGGATCTAAAAACTGGTAAATGAGATGTCCTGCAAACAACACACACACACACACACACACACACACACATACACAGAGAGAGAGAGAGAGAGAGAGAGAGAGAGAGAGAGAGAGAGAGAGAGAGAGAGAGAGAGAGAGAGAGAGAGAAATCAACAACAGAGAGAAAGCACTAACATTAAAAGGGATTAGGAAAGACTTCCTGGAGAAAGTAAGATTTTAGCTGAATCCTGGACAAAGCCAGGGAAGTTGGGAGGTAAAGAGCATTACAGGCATGGTGCCAGCAAGTAGAAATATCTAGAGTCTAGAGTTGAAGTACTTAGTTCAAGGAACTACAAGAAGGTCAGTGTCACTAGATAGTAAATATGTGGGAGGAGAAGAGGAAAAGAATTTTTAAAAACTGGAGAGGTAAGAATAATCCAGATTATGGAGGGTGTTAAAAGCAAGAGGATTTTAGATTTGATTCTGGAGGCAATAGATAGCCGTTGTAGTTGACTGTTTAGGTCTATGTGTGTGCAGTGGGGGTGGGGTGAAACATGGTCAAACTTGTATTTTAGAAAGATTGATGTGACAGCTGATGAAAATCCAGGAGTATGGACCAGAGTAGCAAGAGACCTGAGGCATGGAGATAAACCAGCAGATTAAAGCAACAGTCTACATTTCAGGTAGTCTTAGCTTTCAACAGAGTGGTAGCAGTGTTAGGGAAGAAAAAAGGGTGTATTGGAGAGATGTCACTAATGAAGAAGCAACAGGACTTGGTAATGGTTTGGACTAGGGAGTGAGAGACAGACAGACAGACAGACAGAAAGAGAGAGAGAATCCTGGATGACACCTAGGTTGTGAGTTTATGGGTCATTTGGATGATGGCAACAAGGTGCAAATGGGGGTGAGTGGCTAGGTGGTGGTACAGTACACATGGAGTCAGGAAGACTCATCATTCTGAGTTCAAATCTGGCCTCAGATACTTACTATCTAGGTGACTCTGAGCTAGTTACTTATCTCTATTTGCCTCAATTTTCTCATCTATAAAATAATCTAGAGAAGGAAATAGCAAACCATTTCAGAATCTGTGCCAAGAAAACTTCAAATGGGGCCACAAGAGTCAGACACAACAGAAAAACAACTGAATAATGACATCATAAATTCAATTCTGGAATTATTTAGTTTAAGATATCTAGGAGAAATCTGGTTCAAAATGTCCAGTAGGCAGAAATTTGGAAGTTGAAATCAGGAATTCCTTATACCTGTGATGGCAAACCTATGGCATGGGTGCCAAAGATGGTACACAAAGACCTCTTATGGGGCATGTGTGCTGTCACTTATCAGAGTTAGTTACTAGAAAGGCAGAGGGACTTGAGGAGAGAGTTGCTTCCTTCCCCATCTCCACTGTGCCTCCCTGCCCCTCTGTCCAGCAGCCCAATGGAAGCACTTACACCTTCCCCTGAGCAGAGGGATCAGGTCTCTCCTTTTCTCCTTGCTTTCTCTCTCCCCTGTCTGGGGTTTGGGGGGGAGGGGCATGGCACACAGTGGGGGAGTGGAGTACAGCACACAGGCTCTAAAAGGTTTGCCATCACTGCCCTATACCATTGAAGAACACATCTCCCCATTTAACATCTCATTTGATGTCAATATTCTGGACAGAATTGAATGGTTATCATGAATAATCTCAAATGATACAATGTAGACAAAATGCTTTGCAAACATCATAGTGCTATATTAATGTGAGCAATGGGGATGAGGTTAATCTCAACAAATGAGATAGATAAATTTGGGAGTGGTTATTTTATTTACAAAAATACTATGTTGCAAAGTTATTCACCTTAGGTTTTCCTTAAATAGAGCACACCTTCAAGTGGACTTTTATATATTTGTTTACCAATTATATACTGTTTCACCTCCAAAGCTTGGGCCAGACTAATTCAAAGCTAAGGTAGGAGGGACTACCAATTGAAGACGAGTTAGAAATGATGAAAAAGCCTCGCTGAAATGATGATGTAAGCCAATTTGAAAATATGATTCATTGACAAAGCTCCCTTACATGCTCCTGAAGCCAGGCACCAATTGTAGAAATTGAGGAACCCTATATTTAACTTCCTGTTTAAGTTCCAGCCTATGAGCCATCTAATTTGCACCATACCAATGTCTTCATAAAAGTATAAAGGTACCACTAAACGTTCAAAGAGGTGTAGGGAATCCCATTAAAGCCATCCTCATTATAAATAGCTATGTCCCATAGTGTGTCCGTCTTTTAATTCTGGTATATAAACCAGGCTCCAAATTCCCATGTGTAAAACTGACTTTGATGTGGGGAAACAGCTCAGAATTGGAATGATGACTGTGAATGTTTCTTGTCAATCCTGGGACTCTGGCAGAGATGAACATACACCTTCTCCAGCTCCCCCCTGGGGCTAATACACTAATAAAAGACACTTTATAAGCATAAAGCATTGTTATCTGAAGATCTTGAAGCAGATGCAAACATTAACTTCTCAGGCTTCACCACAGGGACAGTCTGGAAATCCATTCCACTTCATCTCCCTCCAGAGGCAAGTTAGGCTAAACACAAGTTGCAGACTGATTGCCCAATACAGGGAAACAGTAGAAACCAAACTGGGACCATTCTTTCAGTTTACAAATGAAGAAATTTGGGTCCAGGGAGAGAATTTAACACACCCAGGATACTACACCAGTCTCAGTGACTTAGCTGAGGCTAAGAATAAGCTTCTGACATTCTACATGCTAGTAATTAACCACAAAATTTCAGTTTAGTAAAGAGTTCTTAAAATAAGTACTAAAATTGAAGAAGTGCTTAGAGGCAGCTAAATGAAGGAGAAGATAGAATGCTGGACTTGGAGCCAAGAGGAATCTCAGTACCAATATGGCCTTAGACACTAATCAGTTGTGGAACTCAGGGAAAGTCACTTAACCTCTGTTTACATCAGTTTCCTCTACTGTAAAATGGGGATAATAATAGTACCTACCTTCCCGGACTGTTGTGAGGATCAAATGGGATATATTTGTAAGGCATTTAACACAGTAGCTGGCACACAGTAAATTCTAGATAAATGCTGGTGATGATGACAATGACGACGATGACAATGATGATGATGATACGGTTTATTACGGTGGAGAAAGGGGAAAAGCATGGAGGGAAGAGAAGAAGGGCGCTTCAAAATGGTCAGGACTGGCAGTTACTTGGCTTGAATATAAATTTCAGCATGCTTTTGTTCTCATTGAAGTAGTGCAAAGGAATCAGGAAAGAGAGCTGGGAGACCAGGTAAGTTGCTAAATGCAAAATTTTAAGAAAGAATTATTTCCAAAATTTTATGTCAGCAAGTATCTCCAAAGAAGCTACATCAAGAATTTGGAGTTAGATGCATTTTAATACACCATCTGATCCATTTTTGAAGATAGGGAACTTATGACTCAGAAAGGGGGCAAATGACCTTCCCAGGATGGCACAATAGTAGAGGAAAAATAGGGATTATACTCTTTTGGCTCCAACCCTATGTTCTTTCCTTGCTTCCTTGATGTGTTACTTCTGATCACTGGACCATGCACAGTCCCATCACACTACTGGATACTGTGGGATACTGGGGATGATTTCACTAACAAACATTGTACCTGAATAGCTTTCTCAGTAGTTTTTAAGTTTCAAGCTTCATTCTAACCCTAGCTCTGAGCTCTCCTCTCCCAGGCTTCAAGTTTAATACTTCAATTCAAAAAGCAAACTATCAATTGCTATCCAAAAATATTCTAAGTCATTAATAACCAGAGGAATTAAATCCTGAGGTTACAACTATCTCACAACCCATAATACTGACAAAGACAATTAAAAAAAAAAACACAAGGGGAAAAAGTAGGAGGAGCTGTGGGGAAAAAGGCACAGAAATTCACTATTGAGGGTAGAATAGTGAATTGGTCCAAACATTCTAGAAAATTTTGAATTATGAAAACAAAAAATGCTAAGCTGATCATACATTTTGATTCAACAATCCCATTAATGAAAATGAACCCAAGGGGTTCAATAACAAAAAGAAAGATGTCATGTGTACCAAAATATTCTAAGGGCAGCATTTATATGCAATAATGGTTGGGAATTAAGGAAAGTTTTGCTGAGGAAGCTCAGGATCAGTAAATGTCAGTTAGAGATTTGAGGGATTATTGAGAACAGAGGAAATGTCTAGTACATTACCTCATTGTCCTTATAACCCAGAATGTGCCAATAAATAAGAATGGATAGAAACATGGGAAGACTTAGGTAAGACAGTTCATTGTTAAGCACATAAACATTTTAAACACACTACCACTAGACAAAAAGAAGGCAATAAATTTGCCTTTGGGCTTAGTTTTATGCCTTTTTCTTTTCTTCTTATTAATTTGCTTGGGAGACAAAACGAATATTGGGTTTGACATCAGAAAGCCCTTGTTAGCTTGCCAAGAGATCTACTAAGATAATGCTGATTAGATATAGTTTAGCAAACTGAAACTAATCAGGGAGCTACAAGGAATTTCTAACCCTAAGTCAGAGTGAAGCCTCTCACTGACCAAGGAATCTGAGGTTAAGAAAATAACCCTGAAGACATAACTGGGATAGCCAGGTCTCTGTAACTAGACCTTGGGAAGAGGAATTGTCTTCCACAAAGAAAAGGCAAAACTTTACGAAGCAGAATGAGTTCTCTTATAAGAGAAAAGATCATAAGACTTTTGCCTTTACTCTGGCAACAATGTTAAAAAAAAAGAGCTTTGATTTTCTAAAAGAGTTCTGTTTTTAGCTAAATGAGCAGTGGCAAAGTCTATTCCTTCTTCTATAAAGAAAGGGTAGCATTTCAAGTGAGGGCTCTGTGAAGCCACAAGCTGGAAGCAGAAATAAAAGATTATATTTCAGTGATATACAGTAGAGACTGAATACTGCAAGACCAATAAAACACAGGCCAAAGAACAGTAGTGCTAAGAAATGACCAGAAGATACCAGTAGTACAATAGTATTTAAGCTGTGAATTTCTCCTCTACCTGTGATTTCTCTCCACTGATAGTGTGTGTACTCATGGGAAACCCCATGATTTTGTTTTTGTTTTTTTTGGAAAATGTTGCTATGCTTCTTACTACATACAATACTTCATTAGATGTCTTTGCTTTGAATATTTTCTGGCTATCAAATGTAAATACATTTATAGGAGCTCTTGAACTTCAGTAAAAATGTCTTTATTTTTTACATATTCCATCCTTCTGACTCTTAAGTGATTTTAAAATACAAAGTTAAACTGCCTTGATAAAACAGTTAAAAAAATTTTAAAGGGTTATCATGAAGTTGATCATACGAGAAAAATCAAAACAAAAACAAATTCATATTTTGTTGGCAGGCAGGAGGTGGAACTAAATGAACCTAGTCACAGAAAGTAGCTATTTTGAAATTACTGATTCTGCTACAATTTGACAAATTAATGTTTCAAAATAACATCTTTGTAACATGCTGAAAAACATTCCATATACCTTTCATCCTGTTTTTATT
This sequence comes from Monodelphis domestica, assembly GCF_027887165.1. NCBI lineage: Eukaryota > Metazoa > Chordata > Mammalia > Didelphimorphia > Didelphidae > Monodelphis > Monodelphis domestica. The sequence goes on along the minus strand of NC_077229.1, from coordinate 402,729,270 downwards.
TTCAATGAAGACATTTCTGATAACTGAGAGTTAATGGAATATATCTTTTTAACAGAGATGTGTTTGTATCATCTGTATCCCTACTTCTTTCTACCAAAGTTCAGTTTCATTTCCACAAAAAAAAAAAAGAAAAATTAAAGGAAATACTTGGCCACAGTATGCTATATTGTACAGCAGAACAAAAGTGATCAGAAGCTGTTCTCTTAGCAATTTGCATGTCTATCACAATTTGAATCTGGCTGCCTGAGATAGGTTTGTTACAGTGAATTTTATCTGTTTTTAAGTGCCCTGTTTGTCTGCCTAATATATCATGCTGACTCCACCCCACACCTGCAGTACTCTGTGTCATCAAGGAATCCACTTTGATCTGTCAGAATCTTACTTGTTAGGGCAAAATAATGAAAAGGACTATTATTTAAATGCAACTACACAAAACCAAAGGTGACACGAAAAGCACTTCATTCTGAAGAGATTCTTCTCCCCCCAAGTCTGTATCACTGTGGCCAAAGCCTTCAAGTCTCATAGATGCAACCTCCCGCTTCCCCATAGTTCTCTGTTTTGGTGCAAAGGACAGAGCACCAGGCCTGGAGACAGAAAGACCTGGAATCGAATCCTGGCTCAGACACTTATCAACCATGTGACTCTAGACAAATCACTTTCCTATGTTTGCCTCAGTATTCCCATCTGTATAGTGGAAATAATAGTAACACCTACTTTCCTTGGTTTTTGTGATATTCAAAAGGGAATATAATAATAAAAGCATTTAGCACAGTGCCTGGCATGTAGTTTTCACTATGTAAATATTAGAAATTATTATTAATATTATTATGTAAGGCTTGCAATAAAGCAAAAGAACTTCATTTTTTTGGTTCCACATCCACTCCTGACATCTAATCTTATGTAAAACAAGGAGACAAGTTGATCTCAGCACTCTGCACTGTACCTGGCACATAGTAAGTACTTAATAGATACTGATTTTATTGATTTGAAAAGTCCCATTTGACATTGAAATTCTGTAATCTTTTTGGTTAGGAAAAATCTTACATGTTTAGAACTCCCATGAAACCTTGTTCTGGCCCTTTCTGGTGTAATGGAATGTTGTATGATAACTGCATTTATGCCTTATTTCTCTTCTATTCTGGAAGTTTTCATTGGTGCCCATACACTGACAAGAAATCTAGAAGAGAGCCCTTAATATGTGGGGTGGCCCCCTTGTGGAGTACAAAGTGCAGCACATGGACAAGAGTCACAAAGGAAGAGAAGGGAGGGAACTATCCATTTGGCTTGGAGGGACCACACATATGGATGAAATCACAGCATGAAAGACCATCAGCTTCAAGAGGGCTAGGACTGAGATTTGCCTCTATTTTGTATTCCTCCCAGCATCTAGCAAAGTACCCTTCATCCAGTTTTTTTTTTCCTTCCTGTTGACAGTGCCACTGGAATATGAATCCTTTCTGCAATATGGGATGCTAAGTAACCCTCTCCCTATCTCAGTTGAAATTCTCCTTTTTCTTTTCCTTAGTGATATGACATTATCTTGGTTTTCTTCCTACATTTATGATCATTCTTTCTTTTTATCTTTTACTGGTTATCTTCACCTAGTTCACCTTTCTACAATCACTCAAACCAAATTTCCATAGTATAATCTGACAAGTTCCCTATTTGTGTATGCTCCAATCACTATAGCTTGACTTAAAACTGGAATCTCAGTCCGATCCCAAACTCTGACTTTAATTCACTGACTTAGGCAGGTGAAATATAATATACCTGACATCAAGTGATAACATTTGTACCCAATGGAACCCAATGGAAATGCTTGTTGGGTCTGGGGGGGGGGGTGAAGAGGGAGAAGAGGGGAAGAAAATAAAATGAATCATGTAAACATGGAAAAATAGTTTTAAAATAAATAAATACTTTTAAAAAAGAAAAGAAATATACCTGAATCCACAAGTCAGTGATTCAAAATCAAGTCAGTCTGGCTTTATGATTGTATCACTCTACTATTTTATCCTAATTCCAATGACTTTTCTTCCTTGTTATCTTGTGAACAAGGCTCTACTGTTTATTCCAGTTCTAAGAACTGGGTTTCTTCCTTAGTTTCCGTCTGGTTTGATGAGAACAGAGTACCACAAAGGAAGGAGATTACTATTTTATGAGCAGATAACCCAGTTTTACCCAGTCTCTGCCAATCACCTCTTTTCTTCTGAGTAGCCTTCCCACGATGCCTCTATTTACAAGAACTTATCCTGGAAGTAGGAAGGTCTGTCTATTAAGAGTGTAAAAGACCAGTAGCTATGAGACCTTGAACAAGTCACATCAACTCTCTGGATTATCATTTTTCCACCTGTAAAGTAAGGAAATTGAACTAGAAGATCTTTAAAGTCCTTCCTCTATTTTCTATGATCTATCAGTGATGTGAAGTGAAAGCTGGCTACAATTTTTAACTCCACCGGTGGAGTTAAAATGTGAAATGGAACACTCAACAGGACACTAGAGATGATCAAGAAGGCATATCCACAGCCCCTGGTATCTTTGATTAACTGCAGTGGACAGTAGCATAATTAGGTAGGAGGCACAGATTATAATTGAACTAGGGGAAAGGGTCATGTGTTCAGTCCTCTTATTGATGCCTTGCTTGAGGGAAACCTTAAGTGCAAACACATCTACCTACACCAATGAACAACCAGAATCTGGGTTATCTTCTATAATCCTACAACTACAGTATATACAAACCTTGCAAAATGGTATTTGTGTACAAAATGGAGGCTATTTAAAGAAAAGATTAAGAGTTAGAAGGAGGGGCAGCTAGATGGCTCAGTGGATCAACCTGCCTAGGTTTGGCATCTGACACTTCCTTCCTGTGTGACCCTCAGTAAGTCACTTAATTAACCCCAATTACCTAACCTTTACCATTCATCTGCCTTGGAACCTATACTTAGTATCAACTCTAAGGCAGAAGGTAAGTGTTTTTGAAAAAGTCAGAAGAAACCCCAAAGGCCACATAATCTAACCTGCTTCTTTTCAAATGAGAAAACAGAGGCCTGGGAAGATTAAGGGGCATACTGGAGGTTGAGCACACTAGTGAGAAGTCAGAAATAGGATGTGAACCCAAGTGCTCTGACTCTAAATCTAAATACAGTATCAAGTCATCTCCAGATGTGAGGTCTAAAGATATGCTGTTTTTGGAACTTGAAATATGAAGAGACTTTCCCTTCGCCAGTTCCTAGGCTCAGAATATATCAATTTACTTAAAACTCAATTCTTTCTCAGTTAAAAATCTTTTATTTAGGGAACATGCTCACATACCAACAAAGAATATTTTCAGAGTGAAATTTTGTCATGGTAACAATGATAAAATAATCATAATCCCTTATATTTGTATTTTTGTTGCTGTTTAGTCATTTTCAGTTGTGTTCGACTCTTTCTGACCCCATTTAGAGTTTTCTTGGTAAGGATACTGGAGTGGTTTGCCAGTTCCTTCTCTATCTCAAGGAAAGACAGACAGAGTTAAGTGACTTGCCTAGGGTCACAAAGAAAACATCTGAAGCTAGATTTGAACCCACATGAGTCTTCCTGATTCCAGACACTGTCCTTACATTTGTATAGCATTTTATAATTTTCATAATACTTTTTCAAGAGAATATCTCATTTGAGAGGTGGATAGGGCAGGGATTAGCATTCCATTTCACTCACAAAGAAACTAAGCTATAGTGAGAGTAAATGATTTGCCCAAGATCATACAACTAGTGAGAACAAAAACAGAATTCAAACACAATATTTCGGCTGGAAGTTCTACCCTTCAAATATAACATGCTGCCTCCTTCCCTTGATCCTCAGCCACCACCATACCATAAAATAAGATATAAAATAAGGATTCTTAACCTAGGTTCTGTGAACTTTAAATATTTTGATAACTCCATTTTGATAGACTTGGTTTCCTTTATAATCTTATGTGTTTTACATAAATCAGTTCATATCTGGCCTCAGACACTAGCTTTGTGATCCTGGACAATTCACTTACTCCTGTTTGCCTCAGTTTACTCATCTGAAGGATAAGCTGGAAAATAAATTGCAAACTACTCCAATATCTTTGCCAAGAAAACTCCAAAGGGGTTCCCAAAGAGTAGAAAAGACTGAACAAAACATTTTATTTAATGCATTTAAAAACATTATTATGAGAAGGGTTCCATAGATTTTACTAGATTGGCATAGGGGTCCAGGGCACAAAAAGGGTTCAAATTTCTTTGTAACCCTCCAGTATTCCAAGCAAATTCTTTAAGTTATAAATTGAAGAACAGGTACATTGGCAGAATTTTCTCACTGGAGTTTCCAATGCCAGTGAAATAACAGGAATAGTAAGAAAAATACTACTATAAAGGTTATTATGATTATTAAGAACCACCCCCCCCCTTTTCTTTTTATCCCTTAGCATGGAACCTGGCACATTATAGGCTTAGCAAATGCTTGTTGCCTCTTGGCTTAATTTAAGCAGATGAAAATGATTAAGATACAGATTTGGATAAAGAACCACTGTGACTATCTCTTCCCGATAAGCCTCCAAGGTGAGCACCAGGATGGAATACCGCAGAAACAAAACTCCATTATGAAATTACAAATGCTCCTTGGCAACATCCATGTTTTCATGTAAAAAAATTTCACCAAGGCAAGCAAAGAAGGAAACAGGCATTTTTAAATCAGCAAACAGGACAACTTTTTTTTTTTAATCTATCATCAGAAAAGGAAGAGAAAATAGATAATTATTAAGACTTTAAAATTTTAAAAATAGTAAAATAAGATGCCCACAGCTTAATATTACAATATTAAGAGCCATGCCTAGATAGAGGAGGTCCTGGGTTCAAACCTGGCCTCAGACATTTCCTGGCTGTGTGACCCTGGACAAGTCCCTTAACCCCCAATGCTTAACTCTTACCCCTTTTCTGCCTTGGAACCAATACCCAGTGTTGATTCTGAGACAGAAGGTAAGAGATTTTTTTAAAGGCTTTAAAGGGCCACAGACAAGCTTTCTTTGATCCTATACCCTTACACTTGTGGTTAATTTCCATAAATGTCCTTCATGTTTTCCAGTGATCTCATTGATAAGAAAAGAATACTGGCAGTTAAGAGAAAGCAATACATGTTTCTAACTAATTAGTGCTAGACACATGACACATACAAGTAGGTAGAGTAGTGAGGAGCCTGGTAAAACAGGGCTAAATATAAGTCAAACTAGAGATAAGGCAGGAAAATTCCTTTATGATATCTAACAGTCTTATAAATAAAAGGCAAACAATAGTAATTCCAAGTGAGTAGCAGGTACTTTCCAGCTTCTGAAAGTCCCTTACAAATGCCCACCATAGTCTGGGGTCCATCTCCACTGCTTCAAGAAAAGGATTCCTCTTTCTTCCCCTGCCTATCATACCAAGAACCATTTTCGCATACTGGTGCTACCCTGGAGATTCCCCATTCTCTTTCCTTTCCATTCTCTTCATTCTTACCTCCAGCTTTTTCTTCCCTGCTAAAGTCAATGTCTATAACTAGTGGCAGGGATAATATCAAATTCCCTAACTTATCTCTTGCTTGCTGATTGAAGATCCAATTATTTCTCCTTAACTTCCTAACCTTGAAGGTGATTCTGGATCTTTAGGCTGTCTTTGTCTATAGTAAACTCCTGACCCTCCAGGATCTACATCATTTTGATTATTTGCAACTTTCTTTCCTCACCTCAGCATTTTGGAACTCTTCATTCCCTTCAAGGTTCAATCCAAAAGCTACCTTCAACAAGAGACTTGTTGGGATTCCACTGGTTTTCAGAGGCTCTCCACACTGCTACACCCAATGTCCCATATTGATTTCAAATATAGTTTGTATTTCTCATTTGTTTAACAGTATTCCTCCAATAGAATACAAGTTATCTGAAATAGGCAGGAAATGTTTGGTTTTAATCTCTGTATCCTCAGCATTTATAAGAACGATTGGCACATAGTAGGCCCTTACTAATTGCTTGTTGTATCAAATTGAATAGAATATCAACTCTTACTGAAACCTAACATCCAATTTTCACTTGCCCTGGAAAGGTCCAGTCCCACTCTAACCCACATTCCATTATACAATTCATGGTGTTGCTTAGAGTTCTCTGGAATGTAAATTCTCTGTTAAATATTGTATTCTTTGGCGTTTTTCTTTAGTATTTTAGTAAGGGTTTGTACTCTTTGGGGGGGGGGACAAAATATAACTCAATAAGCACAGTTCTCCACCTTAAGGTTTAGTGTATATTTGGTCATTTTTTAAATGAATGAATGAAGCCTTAACTATTTGGACTGGAACTAGGGCATTGCCATTCATTCTGTGACAGTTTATCCCAATTTAAGGCAAAGGAATCAGGGAGGGAAATCAACAGCTTTGCAAATTCAACCTTTCAAAGGATTGTTGTTGTTCAGTCATTCAGGAGGGTTCAGTTCTTCATGATCCCAAGGACCACAGTAGGCCAAATCCTTCTATCTTCCACTATCTCCCAAATTCTCTTAAAAGGACAGAAAATAGCAAAGTAGTGTTGGGATAAGTGGAGGTGTGGGAGTGATGAGATTGGAGAGAAACAAGTGATATCAGTAGATGTTATAAAAATTGGGACTGAGGTTAATAGAGTATGAGATATTAGGAGGCAAAAAAGGAAAGATGATCTAGAAGGTGGGGAAGTCAAAACAATGTTAAATGCTAGAGAAGAAAGAACTTATTGAGGCTTGGAAAATTTATCCCTAGATTTAGCATTGATGGCCCCTGGAGAGCAGTTTCAGTAGAGTGATAGGAATGGAAGCCAGTTTGCATGGTACTAAAAAGCAAACATGGAGAGAAAGAGGAGGGAGGTATCTACTAGGATAGGTATTTGTATCTCTGAGAAAACTGGCAGAGAAATGGAGGAAAGAAGTGGAATGTTAGTTCTGATTCTCTGCTTGAGGGAAGAATAACCCATCCCCATTTTTGGCAAATTGCAGAAAGTAGATTCACATACTCTGAAGAATTAACCACATCTACAAAGGACCATGTAGTATGCTTGCTGAAGGACAGAAAATGGAAATGAAAAGAGCTTTAATTGGCTGCTCTCCATCCCATACCTAGAATATTCTCTTTCCTCATTTCTCCCTCCTAGTTTTCCCATAGTTTTCTTCAAAGTCCCACATTTTTTCAGAGGCCTTTCCCAGACCTCCTTAATCTTAGAGCCTTACTCCTCATTTATCCTGTATACATCTTACTCGTACATAGTTGATGGAATGTTGTCTTCCCCCAGTCACCCGTGAGATCTTTGAAAGCAGGGATTGTTTTTGGTCTTTCTTTGTATTAAATGCTTAGCACAGTGTCTGGCACATAGTTGAGGCTGCTTAATATAAAATACCAGTTGACAAATGGCTATGCTTCATCATGCTAAAACTTCAGAATTACTTTCATGTGTACTTATATAATTTCCATTTTCCAAGGATATGTTACAGTTAAAATGAAGTCGGGAGAGATGAGGGGATGTTGTTCTGATCAACAAAGAACCTGACTTCCTATCTAGGAGGTCTAAGGGCTTCAAAAAGCAGCAGTAACCTTTGGAGCAGCCAATGAAGGCTTGATAAGGGAATCTGAAGAGGTGTGAAATACTGTTAAAATAGCAAGACAGTTTCCCTGGCCAGGATGTTCCTGGAACACGGCCAGTCTAGCAGCATGGAAATGAGATCCACTCTCTGACTGCTGGGATGGACATTATCAAAGAAGCCCTTTTTCAACATCTGACATAGTAGTCATGGGAAAGTGGAATATGCACTGGGTCACTTTCCTCGTCTGGAAAATGTGGATCAAACTAGGCAATCTCTGAAGTCTCTTCTGATTCTAAATCCTATTGGCCTAATCTAATTTATTTAATGTAGGTCACTTGGTTTGCATATTTTCCTTAAATGCTTCTAACTTTTTTCAAAGGATATATACATTTTATTCATATTAATCATAAGTAATATATGTAGCATTTTAAACATCTATTACTTCCATTTTATATCTGATTAAACTGAGGTTCAGAAAAGTTAATTACTTGCCCTTGCTTACAAAAGTTTAGCATTTTCCCCATATTTCCTATCCTGTACTTTAGCAGTAAAACATTTTTGAAAACAGGAAACTCTATGAAAATACAGCAATAATCTTTATAATTTAATATAACAGGGTAGTATGTAAAAAAATCCTCCTTTTGCTTACATCTTGAAAATCAAGGTCATGTACTATTCAATTCCTGCTTATATCTGGAAAGATAAATGGATTCAACAACAACAACAATAATAATAGTTAATACTTAAATAGTACTTACTATATGTCAGGCCTTTTGTTAAGCACTTGACAAAAAATTTGCATCTGACCTTCATGATAATCTGGGAGGTAAGGATTATTATTGCCCCTATATCACAGCTAATAGGATCCACATATTCCAGGCAAATAGGAATTACATGACCCATTTGGGGTCATTATAGCTAATAAGTAGCTGGCACTAGATTTGAACTCGGGTCTTCTCGGGTCTTCCTGGCTCCAAGCCCACTACTTATATACTGTACCATCTCACTTCCTCGATTAAAGAATCAAAAAACATTTATTAAATCCCCATGCTATATCAGATACTGTGCTAGGACTACTGTAAAGCCTTCATCCTGCCCAGCAACATGCGGTATGGGCTTGTTATGAAATACCAGTCTTCTGTTATGCAACCAGCATCCCAAAACCATATACAGAGAGGCTTATCATTCCCATGAGGACTTCGTGTTTAAAACCAGCCTGTTCTTTGTAGTTTGTGAAGTTTCCAAAGTGAACTTAGAAATCTTATACCAGTGAGGATGTTAACTTGTCTCCAATGGTCTAGAGATATGTGGGGAAGCGGTTTCCAAAGCCTGTGTGAATGTCACCAACAGTTACTTCTATTTATAAAACATCAAGTAAGCAAGCCAATGCCTGTTCTCCAGACACCCTCTTTAGAGCAAATGTCCGTGTTTCCTTGGTGTCAGTCAGGGCTTATGGCTGTGTCATGAAGAATGCCATCTGGTTCATACCTATCAATCACCAGAACAGTTAGAGTCTAAGAGAAGGTGAGATGAATGTTAGATCTGCACAGAACACTGAGGTTGGATTTCCTCAAGAGAAGCAGGTAACGATGTACATTTAGCCTCTCTCATTCCAGAATTGGAAGTTTCCTATTTCAACAGCTTCCTTAGCACGTAGAGCCTTCAGAGAATAATCTGGAAGACAGCTGCCCTGATGTCTTTTTGATGCTGGAGGGGAGAGCCTCAGTGTACAAAGAAATCCAGTGCTTTGCTCTATAAAATGGGGGTGGGGGGGGCAATGATGTTAATATCACCTGCCTCAGTAGCTTGGGAGGGAAACACTTTGTGAACCTTAAAATGTGTTAGAAATGTGAATTGTTACTTACTAGTATTAGAACCTTAGGTGCTGACCTCGGAAAACACTGACAAAATAATCTGTTTTCAAGAAGACTAAGAAATCAGTTCCATTGAATGACCTATTGGGGCAGTCCAATTCAGAGATGGGAAGGGATATTCACAGAACACCATTGGGAGGAAGCTGTGAGGGAGTGGAAGAGCATATTCTTAGAGGCAAAGAGAATATCCCTTCCAAGGATGGAAGTTAGGCATACAAGGAGTGAAGATGGAAATGGAATGCAAAGTTTGAACTAGCTGGAATGTGGAATATATAAAGGAAATAACAAGAAAAGGCCTGAAAATGAAGTTTGGAAACAGATTGTGGGTGATTTTACATTCTAGCCTGAGTAATGCACACACACACACACCACACACACACACACACACATACACACACAGAGGCACACCCCTTCTACATTAAAGAATGGATATATAAATATACATGGATATATGCACACATATGTATATATGTAGAATGTGTGTGTATTTGTGTGTGTATATAAGATACATGGGGTGTATGGGGTGCTCAAGGAGGGGGTAGTATCTCTGGTATGGAGGGCTTGTCGTGCCCTCCTAGGGCAGCTCTCCAACCTCTGACCCTCACCTGACACCCAGCTCTCACTTGTGGCTCCCAGTAGCTGCTAGCATGCGGCAGCAGCCACACCCCGGGCAACTGCTTCAACAGGCCGGCTAAACCTTGTGAGGGTAGCCATCGGGTCGTCGTGGACCCCTGGGGAACTAGGGCTTTGCTCACCCAGCATGTGAAGACTGCTTCAGCGGAACAGAAGGAAGAAACCAATAAGAAGGTTCAACGGCTGAGACGGCAACGCAGCAAAGCACTGTGGAGTGCTTAGGGCGTGTTGGAGCACAAAAGATAACACGGCCATCCAATGCAGCTGAGGAAGTCTCCAGGTGTAACGATTTTTCGTGCCATTGGACCCAGGCTTCCAATGCCAAGAAAGTGGGACTGTCTCTGTGCAATGACTTTTCCACTTAAATCTCCTTCACCCACAAGTGTCTTTGTGTACTCATCTATACACCATAGATGAAAACGCACAAAGACAATTGTCATCCTCAGTTACTGAGAGACTACTACCACCACCATAAGATACATAAATGTATATTTTATTTAAAGATCAATCGGGAGCCATTAAAGATTTCTGAGTATGGGAGTAACCATGGTGAGACTTGTGCCTTATGAAAATTATTTTAACAGCTTTGTGAGGCCTAGAAGAAGAGATATTTAGGAGGATGTAATAATAATAGTTCAGAGAGCAGCTAGGTGGTCCAGTGGCTAGAGTACTGGGCCTTGTGAAGATTGGATTTAGCTATTTCCTGATTGTAACAACGAAGATACTTAGTTTAACAAAATCAGGAATGTCTTGGGAACTCTAAATTACTCCACCCTACTTAGACCATACTTTAGGGGAAGATAAAGTTGTAATCTCCTGATTGAACAATGAAGGTACTTAACTCTTACCTTATAGTGAAGCTAGAACTTTAAGCTAAATCTATTTTAAGATCTTAATACAAAGAAGTGTTAAGTAACTCTAAAGATATAATCTAATCAAAGAAGATACGAACTCTAAAAGATATGGGCATTTAGAGGAGGAGACACAAGAGTGAAAGGTCTATATATTGGTTCATTTCCTCTCTCCAGTACCTTTTGCGGTGGAGAGTTGGCTGATAGTAGCATGTTGGGCCTTTCGGCATCTTAGAGTGACTACAAGCTATTGTCTGGTTCAGTGGTGAGTTTCTGGCTGAGTTTCCCTCCTTTACTTTTCCAACTTCATCCTCTTAGAAGCCTCTAATCTTCTTCAGAGACCTAGAGGCAGGAATTTAAAACTCCACCTGGCACAGGCCAGGCAGGAGAAATCCTATATCCTCTTCCTTCCTTCTCCTTAAATTCCTTCCCTCTATATCAATTAAATTACCATAAATTTCCAGACTGACTTGGGTATTTTATTTGGGATTTCCTCTGGAGACTAATTAAATCTAGATTTTAAGTCACAACACTAAAATTATCTTTACAGCCTGGAATCAGGAAGACTTATCTTCCTAAATTCAAATCTGGCCTCATACTTTTATTAGCTGTGTGACACTGAGCAAGTCACTTAATTCCCTTTGCCTTACTTTCCTCATCTGTAAAATAAGCTGGAGGAGGAAACGGCAAACCATTCCAGAGTCACTACCAAGAAAATGTCAAATGTGGTCATAAAGAGTAAGGACATGACTTGAGCAACAAAACGATAATCCAAATGAGAGGTAATGAAGAACTGAATTTAGATTGTGACTGTGCAAACAGAAAGAAGGTAACAGATAGAAGAAATGTTGCAATGGAAGTGGCAAAAGTAACCTATATTTTTAGATCCTTATTTCATGTTGCTACTGTTTAAATGAGTCTGACTGAATTGTACAGACCAAATGTTCAAGTCCCATCTAATTGGACTATACTCCTAGGAACACCATCACATTAGTGAAATTGCTATCTTGGAAACGCAGTCAATTCATCAATTCTACAAATATTTATCAAATATCTGCTCTGTATGAGGCACCATGAACTATTATGGCCCATGCTGGCCTTCTTCATTGTTTAGTTAGCCAGACTTTTTCTTAATTTGGTGGCTGAGATAGGGAATTTAATTTATTAAAGAAATTTTTACAACATAGTTAGACTGAGAATGAGTCATTTGCCTATACACATATATTTATATGCCACACACACACACACACACACACACACACACACACACACACACACATATACATTCAATAATGTATCAATAATTAAAATGCAAAAATGTATCAATAAAGCCTCAGTTTCTCCATCACTAAAATAAAGAAACTAGATCAGCCGACTTCTAAGTTTCTGTCCAGGGCCAAAGCTATCCTATGAAAATTTAAATTGTATCACTTATCTATTACCCCCAAAGCATAAAAATGTACAGCTAGTTGGGATTCCCGCCCCACCCCCAAACTATACAATGCAATTAATTAAGCCTTAAAGTGTGTGTGTGTGTGTGTGTGTGTGTGTGTGTGTGTTATTCTAACTTGGTCCGGTAGAAATCAAATTAGCTTTATAATGATATATACATTGGCCTAGCATGTATTTTAGACTAAATTTGTTTTGATAACAATTTTCATTTTCACATTCATTTAATTTAATTGAACAAAAATTAGCATTAGAAGGAATTAGCAGCAGCATAAGACTTGGAGGGAAGAAGCTCAACAGTCACATATAAATGTTTTAAATGGATCCATAATTTGAGAGGGGAAGGTCACATTATTTCATATTAGAAACTCCCTACAACATATAGCAAATGGAAAGGAATATTGGAGTGTCTCTTACACACACACACACACACACCAATGAAGGATGAGATCTGTGCTTTGGCCTCTTACACATCCAGGTGCTTCCGGTTGGTCCCCATGCACTATTTGCTCCATATCTTCCCCTCAAGCAACTGCTGCTCACTCAGTGACCTTTAAAGGGAGAGGCTTCTGCTCTCCTTCCTCTTCTTCCCCCAACCAAGGCTGGGGCCAATAGTGAGTTTCCCATTGTAGAATCCCATTACTGATACTACTAGGAAGCAAGGAAGGAGGAAAAGACGGAGGGAGGAGGGAAGGAAATGTTTATTAAGTACCCACAATGCGCCAGGCACTGTGCTAAGCATTTTACAAATATTATCTCATATGGTTCTCATAACAAGGCAAATGCTAGTTATATTATCACTTTAAAGTTGAGGAAACTGATTCAGACAATTAAAGTGACTTGCCCAGAGTACACAGCAAGCAAGTGACTGAAATAAGATTTGAACTCAGATCTTTCTAAGACCACGGTCAGCACTGTATCCACTGTATCACCTCACTGCCTAATCTTATTTTCTCCTTATAACAATACTGGGCGGGAGGTTCTATAATTACATTCATTTTATAGATGAGAAAACTAAGACTAAGAGAGGTTAAGTAATTTACCCAAAGTGAAAAAGCTAGTAAATGCATGAAGTTAGATTTGAACTCAGGTCTTCTTGTAGACAACTCTGAGCCCAACACTTTGTTTCCATGGTGCTGCTTAGCTGCCCAAGTCAAAACTTCCCAAGGCTTCAGTTCCCTCATCTATGAAGGATCTATAATCCAGCCTGTGAGGTAAGTGTAGATGACATTTTTATTCTAATTTTTCAGATAAAGGAATAGGTGAAGTTTCTTATCCAACATCACACAGAGAAGAGGGAGCACCTGATTCTACTCTATCTTGTTGCCTACAAAGCAATCAGGACTGGTGATGAGGAAAATATGCAATCTCCTGCTTTATTTCTTAATTCCACAACAGCCCTATGTAATTATCAGTAGTATTAATGTGAAAGGGCATTTGTAATTGGGACTCGATGACTGTACATTGCAATGTGGACATTCAAAGGATAATCCTAGATTAGAAGTCATGCCAGTTTCTGTTCCTGTCTAGATAAACAAGCATTCCATTTAGTCTGTAATATAACGGTATGATACTCTGTGGGTGAATGACAAGACTGGAATTCTCTTTTCTAGGTCTAGTGGGAGGGGCACGTGAGGACATTTTCCGACCTAAAGAACAATCTGACTATTCTCATAGGGAGCTGCCCAGTGGTGGATTTACAAGTTTTACAGCCCATGATTCAAGCCAAAAAAGGGGTACAGTATCTTTGTTTAAGATTACATGTTGAAAATTAAATGTTTTGATTAGCCAAATACCAGGAATGGAGCACAATTCCATATGCCAAAGCATTCTTAGGGTCTTCAGGAGCTTGGCTGAGCAATAGAAGTTCTTAGTGAGTCTCAAATAGAAAAGATAGCTGATATCTTGTTGGTTCCAAATATATGTTCCCCTTTCCCCCCAAATCTAGCTAGACTAAGCACAGCCTATAATTATGGTTATTGTCAGTGGATCTAACTTTGTGTATATATGTGTATTATGTATTTTTCAAAGAGATCTCATTTAAAGTATAAATCTGCACTTAAATCAATAGTGTATTTTGGAAATTTAAAAATATTTATATCTTTTATTTTTAATATCACCTTTATTTCTAAATATCTTCCTAGCCATCCCATCACCAGACGGTCAAACTTTATAACAAGAATAAAAAGGAATGGAAGAGAGGAGTCAGGGAAGCAGTTCAACTAAACCAGTGATGGGGAACCTATGACATGGGTGCCAAAGATGGCATGCAGAACACTGTCTATAGGCATATGGTCAACATCCTCCCCCAGCCCCAGCCCCACCCCCAGAGTCCATTATTAGAAAGGCAGAAGGACTTGGGCAGAGCTACTCCCCTCCCCCTCCCCACCTCACCTGAAGACATTTTTACACAACCCCTGCCCCTCTGCCTAACAGCCAATGGGAGCTCACAGCGGGGTAAGGTGGGCAGCTCACAGGTGCTAGAGGTGGAGAGACATGGAGCACTCCAGAAGCTCCCCTTCCCCTCTCTACACTCCCTGAGGACATTCCTCATTTCACCTGCCCCTCCACCCAGAAGCCCAATGGAAGTGTTTTTTCCCTCTCTTGTGTGGGGTAGGGAGGAGCCAGGCATGCCTGGCACTTGGTGGGAGTGGTGGGACACAGCATGCAGTCAGAGTGGGCGTGGGGGTGGGACCTGGCACTCTTCTCTCAAAGGTTCTCCATCACTGAGCTAAACTAATATCAATTGAGACTGACAATGTATACACTTCCCCTCTTTGAAGAAGGAAGCTAGGATTTTCAGTCCTTTAATCTAATTTGAAAAAAACTATAATATTTGAATGAAGGGACTAATATTTCCCCTCTTATTAGTATTGTTCTAATTTTTAGTTACTTAAAAGTTACTTCTAATATTTTACTTAAAAGATACAGCAGAAGAGGTGAGATTGGCCATTTCCCTAGAGTAATGAGTAAGAATGTTCATTATGTGGTAGTTGTACAAAGGCTCACCATGTAAAAAATTATATAAAACCATATAACCTATACATATAACAAATATAATTTAGACTTATTTAAACTTCTATACCTCACCACAACTACCATGATTCAGTTAGCCAGGATGTCCAGCTCCACCCACATCATTTTGAGTCATTAGAAACAGAAACAATCAAAGTGACAAGGACTAAATGGCTACAGGAAAACTTCCCTCCTTTTCCTAAAACTCAGGCCAAAACATATTTTGGAGATACCATGGCAATTCCTTTTGTAAATGGGTTAGTTTAGTTTATAACAGTTTAGTTTCGGGGGCTGCAGAGGTCCCCCTGAACAAGGTGTGTGCTCTCCAAAAACTGTTTGACACACTTGTAAATTTAAGCTGCATAGTTAACATTTTTCCACCATTTTCTTACTTCTAGACAGTCAACAAAACAATAAATCAAGTGCTGATTTGTAGTTTTTGCCAATTTTAGAGGTGTAAATGGCCTCACTGAAAATTTAACAATCAGCTCCCAAGCAGGTACAAGCCTGTGCAGGCTGAATGAAGCATACCCCTAATTCAAATTCCATTTGCAGTGTTTCATCATGATATCTATCAGTAGAGCTTTTTCTTAAAGCTTAATTTCCCAGTGTAAAGTCATTTATAATTTGGATAAACTCCTTCAGCTATTCCCCATATTTCTGGATTAGATAAATGACAGGAACTTTCTGAAGTTATTAGCACTGGACATAGGGGCATATTATATGTAAGTTTCAGCATATCAATATGTGAATTCTTTAAAATATGTTCTCTTCTTTTCTAAAAACTTTCAAATATTTTATTTCAATTACCATTGTAATGAAACGCCAAATTAGATTTCTATTAAGTACATGATTATCATGAAAGCTTTAGATTATTCACTATAGTCATCCAAAAATAATAATACAGAAAATGTTTTTTTTACTTGTACATTCAATGTTCTTCTTAAAAGCCTACTCATGTATGGAGAAACTTGGTTCCACTATAATTCAAATAATTCAAAGCTTATCTTTATCTCTCTGCAGAAATGACCCTAAACTGAAAGTACACAGAGATCCCTGGAACTTGAAAAGAGCTGACATCAAATTGAAGTAATAGCTTTCAAATATCCAGGGGTAGGGGAGAGGGGGAAGGAGGAGAGGAAAGATAAATTCAAAATGTTCTAAAAACAGATATGGGGAAAATAGTAAAGATTCTACAAATGTTATTTCCTTCTAGAATTGTGGGTAAATGATTCATACATTTTCCTAAATACACCCACTGTTGGATATAAATTCTGAATGTAGTTTTATGAATTAGCCTAATATTATTTTTTTTTCAATCAATCACACCAAAAGCTTCTGGTGGCTGGCTAACTAGGAGAATCGTTCACAGGTGACTGTGTTTTCCACAATTACAAATATGATTACCTACCAAGTTACTAAGCTGCTGGCTTAAATATAGAGAAATAGACTTCGGTAACACTAACTGGGAGTAGCAAGGCAATCAGGCATTACTAAATAGGAAAAACTAAGAGATATTTATATTTTCTCTATGTTAAAACCCAAAGACACAAACTAGTCCCTTAAATTCCCCAGAATCTACTTCCCTGGCATGTTAGTAAAAGGGCAACATGAAAATGAAATAATCAAGAAATAGATTGCCTCTAATTATGCTCAATGACTTCACACCTACACAATCTTCGAGTCTCCTCTATAGCCTAAGTATACGTTGGTGGACTATGTTCATATTTACTGTCAAGATGTTATGTTGGGACTCCTATTTCCAGGCATTGGAAATTCTTTGTAACCCAAAACATAATCATGTGATGACTAGACCTAATGATGTACATAGAAATTCTGAGTCACCAATATTTTTAGAAAGGATACTTATGCTAAAGAGTGGATTTTGCTAGTAATTTTACAACCAATACAAACTGAATGCATCCTCAATAATGATAGCATATGATTGCAATGGAATACTACTTCACTACAAGAAATGACAAGCAAGTTAATTTTGGAAAGAGTATGGAAAGTCCTACATGAAATTATGAAGAATGAAATTAGTAGAACCAAGAGAACTTGTATACAGCAAAAGAAATATTGTTTGAAGGATGATTTGTGTATGTCCACCTCCAGAGAAAGAACTAATGAATAGAAATAAGTAAAACAATTTTATATATGCAGATACCTTGTTTTCAAATGATGCTTTCTCTAATGGGAAGAGGAAAGGGAGGGAGGGAGTTAACTGGAGATTCTAATATAACAAACAAGTAAATTTAAATTTGAAAAATAATAATGATTGTTCCTCCTTAACAACTTGTAGCTAATTGCTTGAGCTTTAAGGGATTTTTACATTTATTCTATTCAATGCTATTTATCTTAGAAGAGGCAGTAAGGTATAATGGATAAAGAGACACCCTCAAAGCCAAGATGACCTGGAATCAATCCTGCCTCTAATATATCTTGGCTGTGGGACCCTAAGCAAGTCATTTCACCTTTCAGTTAAGTTTCAATACTACTGGCAATTCTCTAAGACTCTAAGTTGTAAAGAAGATGCCACCCTAAATCACTAGAGGTTTTCCTATCATGGAGTTCCCTATACCAGTAAAATCACTAAACAAGTGTTAGCTTATTGGCTCAAACCAAGGTATGTTAGTCTGTTTAAATCATTTAGAATTTTGATTGTGTCGTGGTATTTAGTTATTCTATCCAGCTTTATGCCACCTGAAAATTGGATAATAATGCATTCTATGTTCTCATCCAAGGTGACAAAATAGTCCAGGGTAACTTTATCTGCTGATGAATACCTAAAATCCAGATTCTTATTTAACTTAGAATTGAAACTGTCCTTCCCTAGTTCATCTTATTTGAAATTCATCTAAAAAAGAAAAATTGAAGTCAATGGGTAAAAGATATACTCAATTTGTCAAACCATTAATGTGCATTAAATACTTACTATGTTCCAGCCACTATGGTAAACACTAGGAACACATAGAGAAAAAGCAAAACTAGTTCATGGCCTAGAGAAGTTTGTATTCTAATGGGAGAGGCAATTTCCATGTGTCTCCACATGCAGCATAGACATATGTGGTTCTTCAAGCATTTAGTCATGTCCAACTCACCATGACACCATGGCCCATAGCTATCCATGGGATTTTCTTAGCAAAAATATTGATGTGATTTTCCATTTCCTTCTCCAGTGCATATAGTGGGTCCTTTTGTCAGGCAACCAGAGCTTAAGTGTCTTGGCCAAGATTACACAGTTAAGAAGTATCTGAAGTCAAATTTAAATTCAGGTCTTCTTGACTTTAGGCCCAGCATTCTATCCAATGAGCTATTTAGCTGTCACACACACACACACACATGCATATACACACAAACACATATAGCATATGTGTAAGTATGTAACTTAGGCACATCCAATTAAGGACAGCCTACTACCTCTAATAGCAGTTCGTTTCATTTTTTCAAAAAATGTTGGGAAAATTTTTATTAAATCATGCCTAAATTCGCCAACCCAACACTCCTTGTTCTGCCTCCTGGGGCCAAACCAAAGGAGTCTAATGCCTGTTTCATGTGCTAACCCATCAGAAAGCTGAGGATGATGACTTGTATCCTCCAACTCTATCTCATCTCAAGTCTTTTCTTGAATAATAAATTATATGGTTTATCAACAAAGCATAACTTTAACAGTTTTAGTGAGATTCCACCATCAGCATGGCAAAAGATTATAAATTTCTAAAAAGTAAAGATTCCTAGGCCTTTTGGAATTTCTATTCTAAGATAGAACAAAGCAGAACAGCAACTAGGAATGGGTTCCAAAATACATGTGTGAAATTTGATATGTTTATCCAATGCAAAGAAAATGCTAACATTTGCTTTTTTCAAATTTTACTGTTTTTCCTTTGTGTTTTTCTGTTCTTTGACATGGGTTTTTGGATAAGGCAGTGTGAGGCAAGGAGAGAAGGAAGAAGAAGCCCAGGGAGTTGGGTAAGAGGATAATGACAGTGCAGAGAAGATAATAATGGCTATGGCTGGAGGATATGCCAGGAACTATGTGAGGACAATTCAGTTCTGACTGCCTTATAATTCTAGTTAACTTGATCTTTAATCACATATTACAAGGATTTATCCCTTACTCAAGACCCAAGAACATGAAGAGTTGACATTTTCCTTATGGGAACAAGTCAATTCTCTGCTTTGCCAAAGTCTTTGACAAGGAGGCAGAGGGGCCATACACATCAATGGGGAAAATGACCTCAAGTTTGGGGTTCTTCGTGACTATCATGAAACCAAATTACCCCCAATTGGGTGCAATAAACTAAGAATTAATTTGGACTTCTTTTATCCTGGACACCCTACATATTGATGACCAAATTTCATCTAAGTACACTCTAGCATTGTACACTTTTTGCTAACAGAAATATTTGAATAATTCTCTTGAGCATTCAATGCTCTCAAAACTTTGGGAGGAAAGACAGCTAAGGAGTTCAGTGGAGAGAGTCAAGCCTGGAGGTAGAAGGTCCTGAGTTCAAAGCTGGCCTCAGATACTTCCTATCAGTGTGAGCAAGATGCTTAACCCCAATTGCCTAGATCTTACTGCTCTTCTGCCTTGGAACCAATACTTTGTATTGATTCTAAGACAGAAAGTTGCATTGTTGTTTTTTTTTTTATTCTGGGAGGCAATAACACATGTAAAACCTATATCATGCTGCCTGCTATCTTAGAGAGGTAAGGGTGGTGCCAGAGAGTGAGGAAAGGAGGGAGAGAATATGGACCACAAAATGTCTGAAAACAATAATCAAAAATTATATAACATGTAATATAGGAAAAATTTTGAAGAAAACTTTCAGAGGGAACTTTTTTCATGAAACTCATAAAGTTGTCTCTGAGGTTAGCAAGTAGAAATAGTGGTTCATAACAAAGATTTTTCTTCTGTATCATATGAACCTTGAAATGGAAGTTCCCTGAATAATATATCAGATATGAGAGGCAGAATAGAGGGTTGGCCTCATAATCAAGATGGCCTGGTTTTAAAGTTCTGCCTCTGATACACTTTGGCTGTGTGGCCTTATGCAAGTCACAACTTCTCAAGCAATTCTTCAAGACTAAAAGCTGAAAGCAGTTACCTATCTGCAAAGGCATGAAGGATTTCCCAGTTAGAAGTTTCTAATACCTGTAAAATGGACTCTAGACAGGTCTGAACTAAAAAAACAAACAAACTATTAGATAGTTAAATATTTTAAATAAGAAAACCAATGCCATTCTTCAAGAGAGTCATGGAAGTAAGGCTAGTTACTTACCTCTAAGTATGTAGTTTTGATAATTCTGGTCTGCCTCTGCTCCCACTTTTATTAAGCAAGTGAGACCTTCAGCCACAACAAATTCATGTACCAAATCCTTGTCATCCTGATAGGAAAGGGGAGAAAAAATGATGTCATACATGGTTTCTCTCTAGGTTACATGTTAAATCAAACTCAAACTAGTGAAGCAATATTCCCACCAATATTTTTGTTTTTTTAATAAGTTTACCTAAATATTCCCAGAGAAATTTAATAACTTTGTATTTATAAACTCTTCAGACAGCTAAAAAAGAGGAGACAAGTGGATGTTCTCTAATTTGTCAGAAGTTTTTTTTTATACTGTCTTTTGTTTTGATTGTTGTTTTCAGTCTTTGCAACTCCCATTTACTCCAAAGTTTCATGTTGGACTAAACATCTATTGTCTTTTTTAAAATATATTTCTAAAATCTGGAAAGATTTAAATGAACTGATGCAAAATGAAGGGAGCAGAACCAGGAGAGCAGTATACATAGTAACCAGAATAGTGTATGATGATCATATGTAAATATTTTTACTATTATCAGCAATGAAAGGATTCAGGCCAATTCCAAAAGACTTATGATGAAAAATGCTATCCATAACAATAGAAAGAACTGATGAAGTCTGAATGCAGATCAAAGCATACCACTTTTCACTCTATTTCCTTCATGAATATTTTCTTCTATGTGTAACCTATATCTTCTTTCACAACCTGACAACTATGGAAATATGTATTGCATGGTAGCACGCGTATAACTTATATCAGATTGCTTGCCTTCTCAGGGAGGGAAGAGAGGACAAAGTGAATTTGCATCTCAAAATGTCAGAAAACATATTGGGGAAAATGCAATAAAAACTATTAGAGAATTTTTAAAAATTATTTCTACAGGTAAGATCCCATTGAGAGTTATTATGGAATAGTGGATAAAGGGCCAGATTTAAGGTCAGGAAGACCTAGGTTCAAACTGTACTTTTGCCACATTCTGGTTATGTAACATGGCCAATTATTTTATTTTTCCTTATACCAGGCAGCTCTCTAAGACGAAGTTATAGAAGAGTTTTTGATCTGGATGACTGAGATGAATAACAACACCAGAGTCCCCTTTAACAGTGAAATCATGAGCTGGAAAGAAAAAATCCTTCCCATTTAACTATGCATGATAACTCTGAAGACTTACCACTCTTAGTATCCAAAAAGATATGCCACATTCACTGTACTTTACCTGGTTATAATTCATTTTTTAATAATAAAAACTATATAACATGTTTTTCTTGGTATGTTGACCATAGTCTTCTCTACTTAGAGTTGAAAAGGAATTCAATGAGCCTAGGAGTCCACTCCCCTCATTTTGCATATGAGAAAACTGGGGCTGAGAGTGTGCCCAAGGTCACACAGGTCATAAGTGGCAGAGCAGGATTTAAACTCAGGTCCTCTGATTTGCAATTCATAACTCTTTCCACTGTCCCAGAGATAAGCAATTATTCTGCAGGCCAAAAGGACTTGATTTTTTTCTGCATGCAATGCAAATGATGGGAATGGGGCGGGAGAGGGGGGAAGATGAAGAATGAAAGCACTGTGCTCTCTCTTGGTTTTTCCTTTAAGTATCTTTTGAATTTAACTTTTTTCATGTTTGGTATCCCAGGAATTCTAGTTTCAGCTGACACTAATTAGATGAGTGATGTTGGCAATGATCACCTTCTCTAGACCTATCTCAAACTTTCTCATCTATAAAATGAGGGCTGTGATTGGGATAAGGACAGCAAAGTAGAATTTTTCTCCCACTTTCCAGATTCAGACAGTATTCTCTGTTATGTTATCCAGACCTAATAATTATACTCTCTAATCGTGTTTATAGACAGCTTCCATTCCACTAAACAAGAGATAAATTTATTGGAAATACTTTAGAGTACATTCATGCATTAGATATGAGATTGAAGGATATAATATTGCAGATTTGTTCCAACTCTGAGATGCTGTGATACAATGAACTTAGATGAATAAGGAAGACATCTCAGGAGGGATGAGAAGCCTTTTAAAAATTTAAAGTTCTGACAATGGAATCATGAATTAATGATCCCAAAGAATAAGAAAAAGGAGGCATGTGTCAAAAACAATGTGGCCTTGAAAGGAGTTCTTTAATGTACTCAGATTTTCAAGGACAATATACAGAAATTGGATGAAGGGACACATAACCAAGGTCTATTTTTTTTAAAAGAAGGTAAGAACATTAACAGAAAAACAGAAAAGTGAAAATTATCTGAAGCTTCTGAATAATGCTATCACGACACTTGAAAGAGCTTTGTAATATATGGTAGAGTCCAGAAAAACAATGAAGGTTAGACCTTACCTGACATTTAGAATAAATTTGATAGTCTTAACAGACAACAAAGAAGGGGGAAAATGTAATTCTAATGTTGATTCCATAGTCTCTATCAAATAAAACTATCCTCAACCTAAGAGGAGTAAATCAATATAACCAAGAGGGAATTAGAGCTTCAAATACGTGAAGAGATAATAAGGGGTCATCTAGAAACTTTGAATGCTGGCCCAGATAAATTATATACCAAGCTAGAGTAGCCAGCTTATGAAATGGCATAGAAGAACTGTGGAATATATTTTCTGGAAAAGTAAAAACAGGCAAAATTTGCCCTAATTTTCTGAGAGAGAGAGAGAGAGAGAGAGAGAATAATAGTAGAAGAAGGGAGCTGTTGCTATATTCTGCATCTGGGCATCACATTTTAAAGGGTACACTGATTAATCCATTTAAACACCCAGAATAGCAAGGAAACTGTGCTGGGAACTCTCTGATATCTGTCTTTAAATATATGAATGTCTATGACGTGAAAAAAAGGAATAAACTTATTCTATGTGGCCCCAGATGAGAGTTTTATATTTAGCAATAGGTAAAAAAGAAAAATTGCTTAAAGATTCAAGCTGTCTACAAAAGAATGGTCTGGCCTTGTGAGGTCCTGAATTGACTATTATCCGTAGAATTTAAGAGATATTCTGGGACAATCTCTTCATCTTACAGATGAAGAAATTTCAGATTTGAGAGGATTAAAAGACTTGGAGACAATGGGGTTCTTCTACTCCCCAACACATGAAGTGTCTACTAGATCAACTCACTGTATTATGACCATCTTAGGTAGTATCAATGGACCTTTTGGGAATCCTTTTCTTTCTTTCTAACAAATCAAATCCTCTGTCCTATTTCCCCAAGGCCTTGCTAATGTCTAGAGTAAAAATTAGCGAATCCTATGTTAAACGTTGTTCCTTGGAGTGGATTTAATTCAATTCCACTTAAGGGAATTTATGCAAATTTTAACAGTGGGTATATTAGAGGGTTGGTTTGGGTATAATGGAGAAAGAGTTGATGATAAATGTCCAAAAGGTAGAAGGAGGGTGAGATGGATTCCCCCCTCCAGTCTCCTTCAAAATATATGTCCCCACCAACCCTGTCATTACTACCTTCTAATAACTGATTTAAAAGGTGAACCTCTTCCCTTGGAGAAAGAGAGATAAATTAGCTCTCTCCCTCTTCCACTATGACAAAGAAATCACTTTAGGATAACTGACAACTTTATTCTAAGAATTGTGGTTAGAGGTAAAATAAGAAAGATGTCTGAAGGTTAGGGTACATAGGAAAGAGAAGAAAGGAAGTCCCTGTCTGTCTTAAATATCCCTTTCCCTCCCTCCAAAGTTGAGACTCAGGCTTGTCAGCCTGGTCTCTGAGAGGTTCATGTTTGTGACCCCTGGGCTTTGTCACAGCAGAGCCAATGTCCAGACCAAGGGTGTCACAGGAGCTCTGTGAGATCTTGTTATGCTGTTCCTTATTCTTTTCAGGTT
Organism: Monodelphis domestica; assembly: GCF_027887165.1. NCBI lineage: Eukaryota > Metazoa > Chordata > Mammalia > Didelphimorphia > Didelphidae > Monodelphis > Monodelphis domestica. The sequence goes on along the minus strand of NC_077229.1, from coordinate 402,704,727 downwards.
TCTGCCACACTTCCTGCTATCTTTGGGGGGAAATAGTGAATTAAGTTCAATTAGTGATTTGAATAGCTCAGGAGACAATCTCTGATCAGACTATCACCTTTGCAGTCTCAAGTCAGAGAGATCAACTGCCTTTCCCTGGAATCTCTTCTTCCCTCAAGATTCCAAGCCTTCTCAACCATCCCCTGCTGTGGATAGAAACCTTTGCATTTCTTCCAGGCTCTGTCATTCAAAGTCTCTGGATTATTCCTCTATCATATGGGTTTCTAATATGTAAATGTGAAATGAATATGCTTTTTTAAAAAGTTTATTGTTTGAATGAAGAGCATAATCTCTTCTTGGATGTAAATAATAAATAAAACTGGATATGTCAAAAAAATTTAACAGCGGGCTTCTAGAAACAATGCCTTACCCAAAGAATAATTATGAGGATGGGAACTGCTATTGCTATGTGGCAGATGTTCCTAGATAGCTGTTTATTCTGAGTATACAAAAAAAAAGGCTTGCTTGTTTAGTTAACTGATGTATAACCAATTACATGAGAAAGGAATCAGTATGATATAATAAAAAGAATGCTCAATTTGTAGTAAAAGGACCTAGTTTCAAATATGTGTTTTGCCACTTATTATCTATATCACCTTGGAAATGACACCACTTCTGAGGGCCTCCACTTTTTCTAGGAGGTCTAGATTACAGGTGGTGCACACCTGTCATCCCAACTACCAAAGAAGCTGAGGTTGAAAGAATCCCTTGCACATGGGAATTGGGAGCTGTAGTACACTCTGCAGAAATGGTGCTAGCCTAGCTATCATCAATATGATGACACCACTCTCACCCCACCCCTGGGAGTGGCAGGCCTCCAGATTGCCTAAAAAGGGGCAAAATAGCCCAAGATGCAAATGAAAAAGGTCAAAGTTCCTTTATATATCTATCAGAAGAGGAATATGAGTAGCCCTTTCACTTCTAGCCTGGGCGAGATGGGTACCTAGTATTTAGAAGAGTAGGAGGAAGAGGAAAAGGAGGAGGATATTAATAATAAATAAAATGAGGATATTAGATGAGATAATTTCAAAGTTCCTCTCTCTCCTAAATTTATGATCTATGATTCTCCCTTTACATTTCTGTATATTTCCTGCATAAGTCTATGTCTTGGATTTAAAGATGTCCAGGATAAAGTTGGGGAATTTGGCCAAAATTGTCAGAACAAAGTAAAAGTAAAAACCTCAGTGATGTAAATACTAGAACTCCTAATGGGATAATGGAAGGTTGGTATTAAAGGAGTATTCAGTTAACTATGTATGGTTTATTTCCAAGTGGGAAAAATAATTTGAAGTAACTGGCCTAATTCTCCTGGCCCTATATGGAATTAAGCCTTTATTTGAAGTCTATGATATTTTTGAAATTACATGGATGAAGGGCAAAGTCTAAATTTGGACAGGCACTAAAGACGTCACCTCTTGAATCAAGAAACCATAGGGAAAGCTCTAATATGTTATTCAGGTGGGGGGGGAAGTTATAGACGTGCCCTAAAAGAAATGAAAGACATCTGTGCTTAATTCAGTCAGTTGAGATAATCATTGCTTTGGGAGAAAGAGAAAATGGGAAGATATCATGAATTTTTGGAAAATTACTTTACACCCATAAGTAAAAAGGAAATAAAAAATAATTTTCTCTCCATCCATATCCTTTTCCACCACCATATGTTAAAAATGAACATTTAGATGAGCTCATGTCTAGTCAGAAAGTTTTTCCAAGCATATAACAAATGTTTATTGCCTTAACTAAAATGTCAAATCACACATGGCTTCATTGTGCAAAAGTAATGACTAGTACCCTCATATAGTACCTCCAGCTAATCATCAAGATTAATATTGTACACAATTTTACCAACTGGCAGAGAAATATCTGTGAAAAGAAAAAGCAAACCTATACTACATAGGTAAATTTGTGTTTTATATTGCCTCATTGCTGACAATAAATTATTTTGGATAGAATCTGGGGTGGTCCTGGCTTAGAAATTAGAAACCTTGATTTCAATAGGTCTGTCTTTTACTCAGTGAATATCAACTGAATATCTTACTTTTCTGTAGGAATGACAATATTTGTCCATCAGGAATTTTTCAAGGATATTGGAAGGATGAAATAATGTTCTTAAAGTTGTTTAAGATTTCTAATGAAATATAAACAATTTTAAAAATAAAATAATAAAGGCCTAGATTCAAATGATGTTTCTGAAACTCTGGTTAAGTCATTTAACCTCTTAGTGCCCCGGTAAGCTTTCAAAGATTATAAATTGCAGAACACTTGTAAATCTGCATTGATGGAGGGAATTTCCTCATCAGGAGTCCCCTATACCAATGAAAATATAAGTAAAATGGGGGGAGGGGGAGAATGTATAGGGCAGCAATTAGAAGATTGTTGCAAAGAATCCCCTAAGGAGCTTCATAATCATTTGAGAGTTTAACCTGCTCACATGGAAAATATCAATTGCAAATATCCAGTTTAACATAAAAACCAGTCCATCAGTACTATAGGTACAGGCACTATGGATGGACAATGAACTAGACCTAGAATTAACTAGAAGAAAGAAAACAGGTTGAAGTGCTTTGAAGAAACTGTGGAGCAATTTTATTGACACCAATTTCTTCCTAAAACAAAGGTCCATCTTGAACATTGATATTCTTTCATTCATCTTATACAGCTTTCAGTTGTGGAATAATCCAACTCCAAAGAATAAATACTATGGATCACCTGAAGGGCAATGAAGAAATCAAAGATAGGCATAAGTATGCTGGAGCATATTAAAAATGAAGAATCAAGCAGGAGAAGAACTATAAAAGATATTATCAAAGACGCAGTAGACTTGCAAAGGAAGTAGTCTGATCAGCCAGTGAGTGTTAAGAGGTAACTACTGGTTCACTTAGGTGTTCCATTGGTATCCAAAAAATGTCAGAGTTTAAAGGAGACCTTCAGAATGTGGGCCAGTTGCTCTATAGAATATTTAAGAGCAAACATGGGCAAGAGCTACATAGGATAAAAAGGTATGAATAGGCTGCTCCCTGCATCATCAAAGAAGTGCCCCCTTTGCTGAGATCACAGCTCCATTAGTGTTGGACACTGCTGAGATAAAAAGATTAATAAGACATGGTCCTTGCCCATAATTAGCTGATAAAAATAGTGGTGAGAATAAAACAAATATAAAATAATATATTATAGTACAAAATACAACAAGAAAAGAGTCACAAGAATGAATGAATGGGAAGGAAGTATTTATTAAATGATGCTTACTATGTGGGGAAAATGATGCTAAGCATTTAGGAGACAAACAGAAAGGTAGGACAGTCCCTTTTCTCAAGGAGCTCACATTCTAATGGTGACATAATAAAGAGCTTTGGGATTTCAAAGAAGGAAATATATCCAACTAGGAGTATGTGAACAGGCTATATGAAGGACATGGCATTTTATGTTGGGCCTTGAAAAATACAAGAAGAAAATTATTACAAATATAGAAAAAGGAAGCATCTAGGTGGTTCAGTGGATTAAGAGACAGGTCCAGAGCTGGGAGGTCCTAGGTTCAAATCTGCCCTTCCTAGCTATGTGGCCCTGGGAAAGTCATTTAAGCCCCAGTGCCTAGACCTTACCACTCTTCTGCCTTGGAACCCAGTATAGATTCTAAGATGAAAGGTAAGGGGTCATGTTTTTTCTTTTAAAAAAACAAACAAACAAGTATAGGTAAAAAGCATGAGAAGAGACACAGAAGGAAACTTTGGGCCATGAAATAGTTGTTGGCTGGAGAAGAGGTTATGTGCAAAGAAGTAATGTGAAGTAAAGATGAAATGTGGGTTGGTGCCAACATTATAGACAAATGACAAATTAAGGAATTTTGACTTTTTTGGGCAACGTGGAGCCACAAAAAGTTTTGTAGCAGTAGAATATGGCAGTCAACAGTGAATGGACATGATTAATTAGTGAAGTAGTAAGATATGCTTACCAGAATTTTTCATGCCTTTTCAAGTTATCATTTGGATGTCCTCAGAAAAACTAGATCTTCAAATAAAAGATGAGAACACATATGAGTATGAAAGGAGGTCTTTTAAAGAAAATCTGACCTTCTGCCATAATCATTTGTTCTAATAAGCACAGGGGAATAGGCAAAGTAAACCTTACCTCTGTAATAATAGAGAGTATAAATTTGATATTGACCATCTCAGTCTTATATAGATATTTCTTTACTAAATTATAGACAACTTTTTCCTATTTCCCTTTGAATGAAATAAAAATACATCTGCATTAAGTTAACATTCTCCAATTGAGAATTAAGTCAAAAAATTTTTTTTACCTGAAATATCTGCTTCAAGGAGAAAAGGGCCCTTCTTAACTCTCGACCACTGGAGTTGTACAGCCTTTCTGAAATAAACAATATAATATATAACATTAATTTTGCCACCTAAATGGATAATTAATACATACTCATGATTTGGATTCAACTTGAGGATTTCTAGTGAAAAAGTAATTAGAACCGAGGGAGGACAAATGACAATATACAGGAATTCAAATTGAGGAAAGAGAGTTTCATAATTGAGAATGGGATAAAAAGTCAAAACATTATTTTATCATCTCAAGCTATCAAATACCATCTATACATTAGTAACTCCCAAATGTGCATCATTAATCCTGACCTCTGCCTCTCTCTCTCTCTCTCTCTCTGTCTCTGTTTGTCTTGTCTGCCTGTCTGTCTCTCTCACACACAGATATATATACATATGTACATCATTTCTAAATATGTATCAAAATAAGAATTTTTTATTTCTTCCTCAAATCAGCACCTCTTCTCAACTCACCCATTATTTTTTTATGAGAGCACTATTTTCTCAGGCTCTGTTTTAATGACTCCTTATTTCAAGCTCCTCACCAATCATTTAATCAACAAAAGTTTTGGGGGTTTTTTTGTATTTTTTTACTACTTATTAGTATACTAAGTTAGCATTGTCAGGTGCACAAGAGAAGTGTAAGACAAACACAATACCAGCCTTCTAAGATTTCATAACCTAATGAAGAAGATAAGACTACCTTTACACAGTTGCAGAACAGTATAATAAAATGCATAATTAAAACTACATAGAATTTAAGCTAAACAACACAGAGAAGAATCTCAGTAAAATAATAATTAAGCTCATCATCCAATGAAAATATTGACATACAAAACTTCTCCGAGGAATGATAAATAAGGAACTTTGCAGAAAGATAGGAACAGCACCTATAGTGGGGGCAGGCTATCATGTACAAAAACAATAGGGAAATCCTGTAACAAACATGTCCAAAAATAGACGGGACCCCCAATGAATAGACAGGACCACACGGGACTACCAGAAGCCAACAAGAAGATGGAAAACTAGCTATCTACATAAAAATGGAAATAGCGAGTACAGAATGAACAGTGTTCAAGTTCAGTATATGTGTGCCTGAAATGGGCTGTGATAACAGATGTGGATATGAACATAATTAAGTGTTAGGTTATGTGGTATTAACCATATGTACAATCCTGTTAGATCTGAGAACCCCAGGGGGAGGCAGACAGCTGTGTGGATTGAAGACATTGTGTTTGTTCAGCTGTCCTCAGTTGCTAATTACTGCTCCCTTCCATCAGGCAATAAAAGCATTAAGACATGTTCTTGATCATTTTTGGTGTGATCTAGCTCCTGGGTGTTTTTGTGACAAAATGTAGAATGGTTATCAGTAGGAAAGGGATGACAGCGGGATAATGTAGCAGGACTCAATGCATGTATGTGTGTGATCTGGATACTTGAGTTGGAGTGGATGAAAGAAAAAGAAATCAAGAAAGAATAGGATGTGTGTCATTTGAATGGCCAATCTGGAAAATTTGGAAGGCCCTGGAGAAGGCGGCTTGTATTTCAATTTGGGAAACTCCTACCAAATTAATTTTCCTAAAATAATACTTTCAACATATTAGTCTTGACTACCCTCTCCATATGTCCATGAGCCAATCATTCAATAAACATTTATTAAGTGCTTAATGTGAGCCAGGTACTGGGTGATATGTTCAGAAGCTTAGATGGGATTCTATCCCAGGCCCCCTGATTCTTAATCTATTTGTCTTTCCAATATAACAGAAGATATCATTTACTTTAATCCCCTCATTTTCTTTTTCTGAAACTCATACCTTCTATTTTAGAATCAACATTGAATATCGGTTTCAAGGATGGTAAGGGCTAGGCAACTGGGGTTAAGTGATTTGCCCAGGGGCATACAGCTAAGAAGTGTCTCAGGCCATATTTGAACCCAGGACTTCCCATCTCCCAGCCTGAATCTCTATTCACTGAGCCACCTAGCTAGTTCTTTAAACCCCTCATTTTACAAATGAAGAAAAAAATGAGGGTCAAAGATCAAAGTCAAAAATAAGTCCAAGGTCCACATCCATCGTTGTCAAGTTCAGAAATTTCCTCCCTACAAGTGTTCCCTAATTGTAGCCTTGCCTTGATCCCTCTAATGGGTGATTTCTTCAGCATTTAAAGAGTCAAATGACTCAGAATAATACAGTAAAAATAATTTAGGCCTTGCAGCTAGAATTGCTTTGTAAGAGATCATGGAGGGCATGATGGAAAACTTTTTGCAAATAAATAATAAACTCCTTGAAGGTAGATATTTTGGATAAACCCCAAAACAAAAAACAAACAAACAAATAACTACAAAAAACAATCAATCTTCAAAGTCCAATGAGCATTCAATATACACTTTCTAAAAACAGTTAAGATCTTGGTTAAGAATGAGTGACTCACAATGGTGGGAATAACCAATTCCCTAAAACAAAGCATAAAAAGGTTCACAAGATACTATGACCTTTTCAGATGAATAGAGCTTATTCATCATCAAATATCAATGAATCAAAAGGTCTGGAAAAGCCAAAAATGACTCTTTGATGGGAATTTAAAAAATAATTCCTATTAAATTTCTGAAGCTAGCCTGAGAAAGGAAAATTTTGCTGTCTGATAGATTTACCAATTTTACCAACTATATACATATGTATATGTGTATATGCAATATACATATTTTATATTTATATCCATATATGTGTATATATACATACATGCACACAGCTCCCTAGGCTTATTTCCCCTCCCTCTAAATTCCACTTCTCATAACATACCTCAAATTCAAGACAAGCAGGTCTTTGCAAGGACCCCCTACACTAAAAGAGAATGCTTTACCAATGGACTACATATACCACAGCTCAATTCTATGAGGACATGAAGCAGGGTATTCAAAAGATGGTACTCAAAGAGAGGCCAGGATCTCCTTCATTCATGTGCTACAAGCATTTTCAGGAAATACATCCAGTTTGGGGTGACTGCTTGTAATATGCTTTGGGGCTTAGGCAGAATTTCTGAATTGGCATTATATGGCAACCAGGCATCACGGTGACTACTTCTAATGATAAAAACAACTAGCTTTTACACAGTGCTTTGAGGTTTACAAAGTGCCTTACATGTGTTCCCTCATTTAATCCTCACAATGACTATAGAAATTTGGCATTATCATCATCACCATCCCCATTTTTCAGTTTGGAAAAATAAGACTGTCAAGTGACATGAGTGAAACCAAGAGAACATTCTATATAGCTGCAGATTTAATATTTGAGTAATAATTTATGAATGTTTACCTACAGAGAATGAACCAAAAAAAGGAAACACAAAAGACATAAAGACATTATCTATCTATCTATCTATCTATCTATCTATCTATCTATCTATCTATCTATCTGTCTGTCTATCTGTCTATTTATCTATCCATGCACAAATCTGTTATCAAATGGTTCCTTCTTTGGTTTGGGGAGGAGAGGAAGAGACAGAGAAGAGAAAAAAGAAACAAACAGGCTGACAGCATTTAACTGACTTGCCCAAGACTACCTACCTAGCTAAGAAGCATCTGTAGCAGAATTTGAACTGAAGTATTCCTGACTCTGACTCTATACACTATGCCACCTAGCTGCCACATTAGTGGGATAGTTCATTAGCCTTTATGAATTAATGTCTCTGTTTCTGCTGCTTACCCTGGTGCCCTCATTCCTCTCACTACCAAGAACAAATCACAATTGTGGAAATATAGCAGGACACCTTCTCTAACTGAACAGCCATTAAGGAACTGTTGTTAAAGGCAGGTTGTTTGCCTCTAATAATTACATCATTCACTTATTCCTCCCACAGAAATCAATTTGGAATGCTCAATCTAAAGTGTCAGGTTCTAACTGGTACCACCTAGAGTCCCCATCTCTTTTATGAGAGCTTATACTGAAATTCCTGCAAACAAAACATAAGCCCCTGAAAAAATATCAGCAAAAAGGACTTTTTCTATCAGCTGAAAGTAAAAAGAACTCTCAAAAATCTTCTCTAGCGCCACAATTCAAAAACATCAATTCTATGGTGCTCACCTTTCCTTATCAGGAAAACCTGAGTTCCAAACCAGTCTCAGATAGTAACTAGTTGTGTGTCCCTGGACAAAGTACATAACCTCTATCTGCCTCAGTTTCCTCACTTATAAAATGGAGATGATCATAATAGCACCTACTTCCTGGGAATGTTATGAGGAGAAAACAATATATTTGTAATATTTGTAAAGTGCTTAGCAAAGTGCCTGGCTCATAAAGGGTGCTAAATAAAGCATCTTCCTTTCTTTCCTCTAAGAGAAGGGATTCCTTCACAGTCTGGCTTGTGGTCATCTCCTATATGAATGAGGTATTCCTGATTCTTCCAGATGCTAATGCCTCTTCCCAACTTCAAAGCACCCCATATTTATTTTTGATATATTAATATCTTATTATATGAGTATATGCTATCTTTCTTTCTCACTTTCTCCTTGCAAAGAATTTTAATTCTTTTGAGGCAGGGATTTTTTGTATCCTACTGCCCAGCATAGTTCTTGCTACACTGTAGGTACTAATAAACAATGTTGATTGATTAATTAGATTCCAAATCTGGCCCTCTAATCCACAACATAGCCTCTCCCTAGTATATTTTATGAAACTGGAAACATCCTGAATTAATAGCCATTTTCATGATTGTTTGATAAGAGAAACTTCCTTAGATCACTTTGCAATATATTTAAATTCTGAAAGGAATTTCAAAAAGCATTAAAATTCTACTTACTGCTGATTTTGATAAGCATATGCTGGAAAATTAGTTCAGTTTATATCTTTATGAGAACACATGAAAGAAAAACCATCCAACTTTCTATAAATGTCTTTCACTTTAAAAAAAAAGCATTTCCTTTTCTTTTTAAAGAACAAGGTGCAATTTTTTTCTTTTTTAAATTTAGGTAACATATTTCCAGCCGCCTTGATTTTTTCAAAGCAAAATTCTTTCCACTCATTTGTTTTATCCTTCTAAATGCACCCATTTCAAACAACATTGGCTTTTACTACTGAATTATGTACCCTTTTTTGTAAGGAGTCTTCCTCCCTAAATACTCACGAAAGTGATTTCACTTAAACTCTAAAGTTAGATTTGCTCTTTATAATTCCAGTGTTCAAGAATTCACTAACACGCATAAGAATATCACATATTTTGGCTCAATAAAAAAGCATGTCAAAAATGATTCTAAAGCTTTTAAAACTTTTTTTGTTTCATGTATTATAAAACACCAAACTTTTCCTATACTAGAAATTCAGCCATCTGGCATTGGTTATATTATGGCATTTCCCCCCTTTGTACAAATTACTGGCAATGAAGTTTCATTTTAATCACAAGAGGCAGCATCTCTTAGCATGCTAGAAATCTTTGATTTGTCTTTTTAATCAACTTCTTAACAAATGTCATGTGTTAGGTCTCCTTTCTTATAAGAGAACAATATTGACATTCCATCATGGATGAAATAACAATAAAAAATTCATAGGAAAGGATAGACTAGATAGGCCAGATCTTTATTTGGTGTTATTCTAAAAGAAAGACAATTTTTTTCATGATTGAATACCAGATAACAAAATGTAACTGGAAAGGTTCATTTAATCTCAACAAACTTAACTTGGAAAAAACCACGAAGCCAAAACAAAAAGAGTTTAAAAGTTTCGTATTTGATTTCCTACTCCAGCAATTTTAACACATATTTCATAAGACACCATCATTTACCCTCTGGAAAACAGGTGGTTGCTAACTTTATTATACTCCAAAGAGATCAAAGAAAAAGAAAAAGGACCCATATGTACAAAAATATTTATTTCAGGCCTTCTTTTAGTGGCAAAATACTCCAAACAAAACTGGAAATGGAAAGCCCATCAACTGGAGAATGACTAAACTAATTATGCTTTATAAATGTAATAGAACATTATTTTATCATAAGAAATGACAAAAGTGGTGGTTTCTGAAAAACCTGGAAAGAACTGAGGTTAAATGAAGAGAGCGGAACCAGAACTATACACAAACAACAATATTAGAAAGATAATTTGGAAGGCTTAAGGACTCTAATCAATACACTGGCCAACCATGACTCAGTAGTACCTAAGAAAGAGTTGAAGGACTCAGGATAATGGACATGGCCAGTTAAAAGATTCTGTTTTGCTTGACTAGTCATGTTTGTTACATGGATTTTCTTTTTCTTTTTTTCCAATGGGGAGTGGGGTAAGGTACTAGAGGTGGACCTGGGAGAAGGAAAAAATAAATGCTTGGTAACATTTTTAATCAAATAAAAAGATTTTTTAAAATAATTGATTTGGGGGAAGTTTATGAGAAAATACTTCAAACACTACAAAAATGCTAGATAAATGGATTACTATAATTATCATCATCATCACTAAAGAAAGGAAAACTTGGGCAAGAGACAGAAGTAGGGTATAAACAGTTTGTGGTGCCTTATCAAGAGTTATTTCCATCTAAGAAGTAGTAAGATATCAAGGTCATCTACAATCAGAAAAGGCAAAGCAGTTTCTATAGGAAAAGCAAGGAATGAGAGAGGAACAGCTATTAGAAAACCTTTAACAATACTGGTTAAATCTCCAATGGACAATGACAGGAGGAAAAGGGGGAAAGATTTGCCATGGATAGATTACTATTTACACCTTTAGAAGAGGTTGCCACATCATTGAGACAGATGGGTTCATCAAAATATGGGAAAAGGCTTACAGCTCAGCAACTTAAGTTTTTTTTTTCCTTTTCACAAGAAAACTATATAAACTTAATATATAATTGTTCCCTACATAAAACAGGATTCTCAGCAGACATTTTAACATTGTTTTTCATCCTTTCTTTATACTCTCTTACACATTATATTCATATATTGCATGTAGGGATTCTTAGAATCAGTTAGGGGATGACTGCAGCATTCTTAAAGACTTATCCAGCTCTACGTTGCTATAATGTTCTCTCTCAACACATACTTATCCAGGTCTTTTATGCCAAGATAGCCTTTGTAGGTTGAAACTATCCTATAATATTAATTGCAGATAGCCTTGAAAACCAATTTTCACAAATTGAAAAAATTTCAATTATTTAGCCCTAAAAATCTTTATAAGAAACAACACCTGTCCTTTCACTTTTCTTTTGACATTTTATATTCAGAAGGGAGAAATACATTTGTTTGTTTCTATTTTACTTTAATTTTTTAAATCCTTGCCTTCCATCTTTGAATCAACACTGTGTATTGGTTTCAACAAAGAAGAGTGGTAAGGGCTAGGCAATGAGTTTTAATGAGCAATGAAACTTGCCCAGGGTTATAAAACTTGGACATGTCTCAATCCAAATTTGAACCCAGGACCTCCCACATCCAGACTTGGCTATCAATCCATTGGGTCACCTAGCTGCCTCTTTACTTTGATTACTTAAGTGTGCTCAGTAAATCAATCTTTGAACTAAAGAAATAGGGATTGAAATTTTTAAGAAGTGAAGAAAAGAGTTTTGAAGTGTTTTTACCCGGCAGAAAAGAAAAGAAATGAGAAAGATCACAGATCAGGTCATGTGTCCTAACTTGATATTGATAAAAATGTCTTAATCTTTATCTGCTTAGCATACACAAAGTTAATACATATGTGCTCTTCTCTTTTTCCTTCTTGTTATTTGCTTCCTCGATTAAGGTGGAAATTTGTTTTCTGATTTCCTCCACAATTAAGAATCCAGAGGAGACACTATAAAAGACTCCGTAGGGACTTGGGAAGGGGAGGGTCAATGGATAGGCATCTAGACAATGGAAGCTAATATGAAATCTCCAATAGGGTTAAGACAGAGTTTCTGGATAAATGATAAGGTTATTCAAATAACTGTTTGGCACTTTAAGTCCATTATATACAATATGGCCCTACCCTATTTTTCCTATTTGTGTATATTTTATATACATATGTATATATACACACATAGTGCAATCTCAATCTGGAAATATAGTCATCTCAAAGAAAAAGCACTGGCTTTTCTCTCACTAGTAGGACCAGAGAATGCATCATGAGGAAGGGGAGATTTGATGGAAGTTAGGAGACAGTGATAAGGGGAGAGGGGTGGCCCCAGGCAGAGGTCTAGCCAGTGAAAAAGCATAGAGTCTGGTGCTGGAATATGCCATTCTGGGAAGAATAAGCAAGCTACTGTCATTAGAGCACAAGATTACTGGAAAATAAGGGATAAAAAACCTGGACAGGTAAAAATGGGCTAGTTAATGAACTTAATTGTCAATTATTGTCTCCTTGACCTCCAAACTTTTCCAACCATTCCACCCTCCTCCAAACTCCAATTTCAAAGGGAAATATCTTCATTAGAGAACCACAATAAATACACTATAGAGAAGGGGTGCATCAGAAAGGGAACTAGAAAGAAAGTCAGAGTCCTAACTCTCATACTTGCCAGCTTTGGACCATGAGCAAGACACAATCTTTCTGAAACTTAGTTTCTTCATCTGAAATATGGGGAGAGCAAAACAATACCACAGATAACTCATGGGGTGATTGGAAGGAGAGAACTTTGTAAACTTTGACTATTATGTAAATATGAATAATTATGACAGGCAAATTATCAGAAAAATGGAGAAGGATAGGGAGCTGGTCTTGGGGCCAGGAAGATTTAGGGTTAAGTCCTACCACTAATCCAATATAGATATGTGCAAATTACTTTTAACAAATCAGGGATTCCAGATAATCAATCAGTCAAAAATATTTATTCTCCAGGCTATAAATTTTAATTTTAGCAAATTCTATATAATTTCTTTAAGAAGAAGGACTTTCCACACTTGGAATTCCCCATACTAATGAAATCTTAGGTCTAGATCAGTGATGGTGAACCTTTGCTGTGCCCTGACTCCAAGAGATCATGTGCCATGCCTTGCCCCACCCCCCATTGAGTGACAGGCATGCCCAACCTCCCTTACCCCACACTCAGGGGAAGGAGAAAGGGCTACTGGGCGGAGGAAGAAATGAAGTGAGGAAGGGGAAGGGGAGGGGGCTGAGCCTTCTGCTCCCTTCCAGTTCTGCCAACTGTGAGCAGCCCACCTTACCCCAGTCAGGACAGGGAGGAAGCACTCCCATTGGGCTGCTGGACAGAGGGGCAGATGATGTGAAAAAAATGTCAGGCATAGTGGAGAGGGGTGAGGGAGCAGCTCTGAGTTCCTCTGCCTTTTTAGTAATGAACTCTGGGGGTAGAGGTGGAGAGAGAGAGCAGCATGTGAGCCTACAGAGAGTGCTCTGCATGCCATCTTTGGCACCCATGACATAGGTTAGCCATCACTGGTCTAGATCATCTTTACTCCCATTTTACCTTGAAAAAGAGAGAGTAATAAAGTCACATGAAAAGATTGAAAGATGCCTTTAATATTCCTTGGAAATCTATGTGTTGTGTATATGCACTGGAAAATGAGTTATGGATAGTGATGACAGTAGTAGCTAACATTTCAATGCACTTGCCTTATGACATCCTATGAGAGATAGAGTTGTATTGTTATTATTTCTATCTTATGGAGTAACAACCTGTGACTCAGAGGTGGCCCATATCATACTGCTCAGAGTCAATGGCTCTGAACTAGGGACTACATGATTTGGCTTCTCTTCTTGGTTTTTCTCCTAGCCAGATGAGTCAATCACATAAACACTCTAGGCCTCAGTTTCCTCAGCTGTAAAATTAAAGAATTAGACTAGCTCCAAACATCAATGATTTTATCATTCTTCATACAGTATCACAATTCTGAGGCTCCAAAAAGTACCACACTGAATGATGACAAAGATAAAAGACAATAAAAGTCCCCACCTTTATAGAAAAAGAAAAACCAAAATGACAAGAGAAGTCAGTAAAATTGTGACTGTGAAGGAAGGGGGTGGGGATTGATCAATAAAGGTGGAGAAGGGAGAAAAAAATTACTTGACTAGGTCACTTTACACTAAAAAGAAAAAAAGATATAACTAAAATGTGATGTGCTTTAACCACTTCTGCTTAAAGTCACTAGATATAAAATAAACTGACTTAAGATCCCCTTCTTTCACCAAATATCAAACAATTTAACCTAGAACTGTAAGAAAAAACTTGGACTGACACCAAAAGAAGGCTTTTCTTTCACCTGGCAAATCAACCTAATTCCTGGTACATTGGAGCCAGCACTAAGTATAGAATTTGAAAGGGGATTCATTGATAGGCAAATTACAGTCTTTTATGTTTTTTTAAATCCTATTTACACTAGCGGTAGTGTCAACACCTTTTATAAAAAGTGTTGTTTGTTGCTATACAATAGGAAATGTGGAGGTAGGAAGAGTTCTCAACTGTTCAGCAGTGCCAACATTTTATTCCTCTGAGGAAGCTGGTATCTCTCACTGAGCAGTAAGTAAATTAACTAATTGTATGCTGGAGCAGTGTACAGGTAGAATGAAGGTGGAGAGAGGAAAGAGAGAGAAACAAATTTGTGAAATGCAACAAAATTTGACTTGAAGAAAATTAATTAACCAAGTTTAGGTGATATTTCAGTCTGTGGCCAAGTAATACTCAGCTCAGGTTTCTGTCAACTTTTCTAAGGAATTCTCTCCTGAGATTTCTTGCCAGAGAACCAAAATAAATCACATGGCACACTAAAAATGAAGACTATATTCCACTTTAACTCCCAATCTAGAGTCATGTTTGTGGCTTCATTAGTAATCACCTGATATGTGTGTGTGTGTGTGTATGTATATATGTGTGTGTGTATATATATATGTGTGTGTGTGTGTGTGTGTGTATGTATATATATTTTTAACTGTCATCTTCTGTCTTAGAATCAATACTGTGCAAGGACTAGGCAATGGAGATTAAGTCACATAGCTAGGAAGTACTTGTGAAGTAGCCCCAGAAAGATTAAAGATGGAAAAATTAAAAAGAGATAAAGCAGATAGACCCCTGTCCGCATTTTTGGGGGACAGACCTGGCTTCCCTTCCCCCAAAGATCAAGCTGTTTATGCAGATAACAAACCAGTTTCTACTTAGCTTGGGGGGGCAAGAGACAAAGAGGAATTTCAGGAATATCAAAGGGCCAGAGAACTAATATTTGGCTAAGTGAAGATAAACACTCTTTAGATAATAACCCCTGTAAATCTAAGAATTGTCCCCCCATCTTGGACCCCACATTCCTGTGTTAAGGTTTGTTTGTTGTCAGAAAAGAACTCTGTAATGTATATATTCTGTTCCTTAATGTCAAACCAACGCAGTTTTCCATTAGGGAATTCTGTCCCAGCTGGTAGATTCTTTATTTCTCTCTTTTATTAATAAATTATGGTTCCAATAATCAAAATTCTAGGTGTTTGAACTCATTTGTGAAGTGTACCACTTCACTTGAGGTCAAATTCAAATCAAGGACCTCCCAGCTCTAGGCTTGCTAATGATTTCATTTAGAAGGTTGGGGTAAGGAACAATGTGGGGAAAAAATTAATTAATTAAATAATTTGTTTGTTTGTTACTTAAAAGTTCCCTGCACTTGAGAAAGCATTGTTTGATTAAAAAAATCTATATAAAACCCTGTCTTGCTTATTTCTACTTATCAGATCTTTCTCTGTGGGTGAATATACACAAGTTATTCTTCAAACAGTATTTTGTTGTTGTTGCTGCTGGATATAATGTTCTTTTGGTTCTACTTCTTTCACTCTTTATAATTTCACATAGGTCTTTTCTTGTTTATTTTTATTAACTTCTTTATCATTTCTTATGGTACAATAATAATCCATCATAATTATATGCCACAACTTATTTAGTCATTCCCCAGATGATTTCCTCAGTTTCCAGTTATTTGCCACTACAGAACCACTATAAATATTTAACAACATAGGTAATTTTCTTTTTTTTTCCTGATCACCTTTAGAAACAGACCCAATGGTGGTATTGCTGGGTCGAAGATTTAATTTGCTGTTGGCTTTGTTCTGCTATTCTGATCCTTAGTAAGTCTACAATGTGAAGCTACTTAGTTGTTGTCATTGCTGTTTTCCCCTCTGACCCCACCCCAAAGTAGTAATTTATTAGTCATCATCCTAGAAAGTACCTCACTTTCTCACAGTTTAATAATAGTCACCACTTATATGTCACTTTTTTTTTTTTGCCACAACCTTATGAGATGCTGGTGTTTGTCAGTTTAATGATTAGGAAACTGAAGCTCCAGAATACTGTAACTTGTATTGGGTCATGATCATTAGACTCGAGAAAGTTGCAGAATCTAGAATTAAACTCAGCTCCTCTAAGTCACTGGATCATAGGTTGTATGTCAGGAAGAACACTTAGAGATCACTAAATCCAATCATTTCACTTTAGAAATTATGCCACTGATTCGCAGAAACATTAGGCATATTTGCATAGGATCACAAAGGAAGTGAATAGCAGCATCTAGATTCGATTGCATATCTTCTGAAAAGCAGTATTTTCTGGCTATTTCTTAAATGTGGTTAGAAAGACTCAAATATTTTGATATTTTAGCAGAACAATGGAAACTCCAATGACTATGAATTATTGTTCTTGTATTGGTTATATCTTTCAACTTATGTTCACGTTAAATGGAGAACAGATTTAGGATTAATTGCTATGTGATTCGGAATGAAGAGCTTTTAATATGCTTCCCTATAGTCATTTTAAGATGTAAGTTTATTAAAGAAAAAAAAACCCTAAGAGAATCCAACCCAGAGCAGGGTTAGTAAACCAAATCAGGCCATAGGATTGATTTTCTTTAGCCTTTGGTGTCACTGTTTTGTTATGAGATAAAATGGTCATATACAATGTAGGATTGAAGAACTGAGGAAACAATTTGCTTTTGAAAAAAAATACCAGTAGATTTTTCGTTGCATAAGATAAAACTAGGTGATAAGGTATATGTCAAGAACTTTAATAGAGAATCTCCTACAGAACCAAGATGGATCGGACCAATTACGGTCGTAACGATAACGCCAATGTCTATAAAAGTTGACCATAGAGATCCATGGTTCCATGCCTCACATGTGAAATTGCATCACACACCCATAATATTGAGTAGCCCTAGGAAAATAATCAATAAGCAATAACAGTCCCTACTGAAAACACAGGAAAGCACCTGAGAGTACTTGCCACCAGAATACAGATAAGAGAGCACTGCACATGTTGAAATGATAAAAGGATAGCACCTCTGAAGCAAATGCAGCCAGTAACACAGACAAAAGGAAAACATTAGCAGCCATAAGAAAAAAGCCTCTATATATTTTATATGAAGTCTCTGCCAGCCAACCACAATAACAGAACATAGAGAAACAATGTTATTTCAAATGAATACATGATTTTTTAAATTCTATCTCCAAGAAATAAGTACAGTAACCATATAATAAATCTTCTTGTAAAAAGTCACACTGTAAAAGATTAGAAACAATGTCAAATCACTATTCTTAACATAATCTCGAGAACCTATGCATAATGCTCACACCCACCCATAAACACATGTACAGCTTACTTGCATTCATGAAGTTGTACATATGCAAATCTTACCTCCATGCATGAAGAGAACACATGTATGACTTACTTGTAGACATGAAGAATTATTGATAAATTCTGACATTCATGAAGATTTCAACTTACTTCCAGGCAAATGTAAATTTCACTCTTACATGCAAGCACACATAAAAATCTTATATGCAAACATGTTCGTATTTTGTTCCCATGTGTTCCTGGTTCCTGATTATGCTAGTGGATCCTGATTTAAAGAACACAAGTCTTCAATCAAAAGTGACAGAAGACAGAAGAGTGATATGCTGACCAAAGAGGAAGAAAGAGTTTCTACAAGCAACATAAAAGGACATGGAAGGACCTTGAAATTTTGGAATTTTTGATCATAAGGATATGTAAGTATGTCATACATGTTAATATCACATATGTGCATGCACATGCTACATCGAATTACACTTTAGGAAGATATCTCATGGAATGGGTAAGTATACAACATGCATAATTGCATAACAAAAAGACACTGATAAAATTTCTGTGAAAAATTCATACAGACTAAGAAATTTCTCATCTGCATGAGTTCTCACAGAAGTCTAGAAGGATGTACATATGTAATAAGTACAATCTATGTACACATGTAAATACTAATTGACTAACAAGCTAACTATATTAGAGTAATTTATTGACATATTCTAATGACTAACTATAGTGACAGCCTACAGAATTTGTTCAAGTCTTAAGGAAGTAGAGATAGACATAATCCTTGAGGATAGAAGTTAGATTGCATTGTTAGTGTAAGTTAGTATTTGTTAGTGGTTGGAATTTTCTTGGTTAAATTTATAGACTTTAGGAGATAACACAGTTGCATATTCTGAATGTTAGTGAAATTGTTGGAATGATTTGAAAACTTGCTACTGGATTTGCTATGTAAAAACTATGTTCGTGTAAATCCCTTTCCTAAGCCATTTTTCCTATACCATTCTTAGCATAGATCTAGGTAGACAGAATAGCTAAGTTTAGTTGGGATTTTGTTATTTTGGGAAGGTAAAGGAATATTTAAGATAGCACAGATTTAAGAATAGATAGATAGAATTATATTAAAGGTAAGTATCATTAAAAATGCAAGGTGAATTTTTTTTAAGAAAAAAGGGGGGAATGTAGAAGAGGCATGAAGGAAGAGAGAATTGTATGCATGCAAGACAGAAAGCTGGGGACATCATATGTCAATCAAGGTGAAGATTCCAAATAGAATGTTCCCAGGAAAGTCAGTTGGAGAGTCAAGCCAGGTTGAAGAGGGAAGAAGCAGGGAACAGATCCATGTTAGCTTCTGTCCTATGCTGAAGGACCCTTGTGGCGGGGGGGGGGCGGGGGGGGGAGGTTTTTGGAGCTAGCATGAGGAGAAATTAACTTTTGTTGGTGGTTTTGTGTAATTGGAAGAAGAAAGAAAATTAAACAGTTGTCCTCCATCTCCTTGACAGACTTGTGTCATAGTTGTGACAGGACTGACATTTCCCACAATCCTTCTATCCCTCATTATAGATTAGGGAAACCCTCATCCCTCTCATCTCATCTTACCTCAGTTCTCCATCCTGTTATTCCCAATAAAGCCCCTTACTTGAGAAAGGAAGAGAAAAGAATGTTTCCTCATAAATCTCAGAGTCTACTCAGGGTGGAGGAGCAAAGCCACAGGTTTCAGAAGAAGGGTGGTGAAGGGAGGGATTTAGGGAAGAGGAGGGTAGGGAAAATACTGATCTATTAGCCATCAGTAGTGATCAATAGGCAACCCCAGAGTACCCCCGTTAGTAGTCTCTCTAATAACTCCAGAATATCTATCTTTAGTAATATCTCTCTATCTCTCAGAAGTGCCTCTATATCCATTACAACAAGGCACCCTCAGGTTCCTCTAGTATCTCTCTAGTCACAGCCAGAGTATATCATTCACTGCAACTAGAAATAGCTCCACAGATTATCCATTCTAATACAGTATTCACTTTGTTTCCAGTTTTTTGCTGCTTCAAAAATATGCTACTATAAATCTTTTGATGTACATGAGGGACTTTTCTTTTTATCAGTGACCTCCTCAGTCAGTCGGCATTTATTACTAAGAGTCAGTTGCTGTGCCAAGTGATGGGGATACAAAGACAAGAGCATTGTACTTTCCCTTGAGGATCTCATATTCTAAAGTAGGATACAATATGCAAACAGCCATTTATATACAAAATATATACAGTGTAAATGGTAGTTAATCTCAGAAAGCAGGTACTAACAGTGCCAGGGGAAGGGAGAGGACCTGGAAAGACATGGGATGAAAAGGTATGGAATCTGGAAAGGGAGTGTCACTGATTCATTGAGTTTGGGAGAGATGGAAGTAAAATATAAGAATACTGGAAAGGTAAGAAGGAGCTAGATTGTGAAGGGCCTTAAAAGACCAAAAGAGTATTTTATATCTTATCTTTGGAGGTAAGAGGAAACCACAGGAGTGTATTTAGTAGGGTGGACATGGCTGGACCTGACCTGTGGGAAGATCATTTTGGCTTCCATGAGAGGAATGAATTGGGGTGGAGAAAGATGTGAGCCATGGAAACCAACCAAATGGCTACTGCAATAGTTCAGGCAAGAGGTGATGAGGACTCATCCCAGGGAGGTGGCTTTGTTTTGATTTGTTTTTAAAACCTGACTCTGTTTTAGTAACAACTCTATGTCAGAAAAGCAGTAAGGACTAGGCAACTGGATTAAGACTTTCCTGGCATCTGAAGCCAGACCTGAACCCAGGTCCTACCAACTCCAGGCCTAGCTCTCTATCTTCTGTGTAAGGATGATGGCTTTGTGCAGAGAGAAATGCATATATAGGGAGAGATTGTGAAGGTAGAAATAATAAAAGCGGAGAAACAATAAATAATAATAATAAATAATGAAACGTGGTAGAAATAATAAATGTGGTTTTCTGGGGGAGAAGGCATGTGAGGAGTCTTGAGATAACACCATGGAATCAAATCTAGGTAACTGAGAGGATGAGAGCACCCTGGATGGTAAGAAAAAAGGTAAGAATGAATAAATGAAGCATTTGTTAAGTGCTTACTATAGACAAAGCACTTTGCTAAGGGCTGAGAATACAAATGGGTTCTCTTATCTCTTTTAACTTCTCTGGGTTTTCTTCTCAGAGGATATTCTTTTGACCCTACAGTAAAAGGGAGCCATTGGAGCTCACTAAGTATGGAAGCAACACAGTCAGAGCAGTTATTCTTTGGGGAAATCCCTTTGGCAGATAAATGGGGGGAAAGGAGTGTGACATAGTAAGACCTGAGCCTTTTTGTTGTTGTTCAGCCATTTCAGTCATGTCTGACTCCTTGTGACCTCATTCTGAATTTTCTTGACAATGTTTGTATTTCCTTTTCCAGCTCATTTTACAGATGAGAGAACCAAGGCAAACAATGTTAAGTAACTTGCCAGAGTCACACAGCTAATAATCTGTCTGAAACAAGTTTTAAACTCAGGAAAATGAGTCTTTCTGACTCCAGGCCAGGCACTTTATACCTTCTACACCACCTAGCAGCCCTAGTTAAATATCTTGTTTTTTATTATTAATCTGGTTAGAAGACAGGCAGAATTTGAACTAAGGTCCTCCTGATTTCAGGCCTGGTATTCTATCCACTGCGCCATCCAATTGCCCCAGACCTGAATTCTTAGCAGCTGTGTGAGAAATGAACTGGAGTAGAGAAAGACTTGAAGAAGGGAGGCCAATAGCAAGGCTACTGCCCAGAATCCCTAGCAAGAAATAAATTAGAACAGTGCCTGGGTGGTGGGGGAAAAGGGATTTTAGGAGAGATATTCTAGAAAAAATAATTTTAGACAACCCTTTTTCTTTTCAAATGAAGAAAGTAGAGACCAGAAAGATCAGATGTCTTTCACTATCAGTTACCAGTCTTGTGAGTACATACCTTCTATTGCCAACCCCAATGGCCAAAAGGAAAGGGTTAAGAGGCTAAGGCCTTGTTAAGCCCCCGTGAAAGGTGGCTAACTCCTGGGTTAATCAGCTAATTGGCATGTCAAGTGTAATAATATCTCAGAAACCCACAGAATAAGAGAAAACTCAAGTAGTGATAAGAACAGCTTATTTCAACTCTCTTCACAACCTACTCAAATTCTCTTCCCTTTTCTTCCATTTCTCTCTGCCTTTGTCTGTAATGAAAGGGAGTGCCTTTTGTCAACCTTGGGTAGAAACTGTCGGCTTAAATAACTCTGACTTCTGAGATGATGGGAACATCACCATTACTAGTTTACGTTTCCTAGTTTCAATGGGGAGAAAAGAAGGAGGGAGAAGGCAAGGGGTAGCTAACTAATAATTAGGAAGGAATGTAGAAAGAATCCCCAAAGTCACCAGGAACTAAGGTATCTTGATTGGCTAGAAGTGAGCACAAGTCTCTAGAATGGTTGAATGGGCTTGTCCAGTGTGCCCAGATGGGGAAACTCCAAAGTAGTGAGGAGTTGCTGCGATACAGAAGATGCTGTGTTAAGGATAAAGTCACATGACCAGAACAGTGCATTATACTATAGGCTCCCAGGTACAAAAATCTGAAGGGCTGAACTAGCCTGGAGAAATCTAGTTCAAAATAAAGTTAGCAGGCCTACGTCCCAAATTTTACTGATGGATTATTATTCCTTTACTTGTATATTTTCTTTTTCCTTAGGAATAAACCTTGGAAAATGTACTCTTTTGATCTAGAGTTTGTAACATTTGGGAATAATAGGGGAAATAGAGGGTGAATTGGGCTTCTGGTTACAGTGCCAGGGGCAGAAGAGAAAGAGTAATTAAGGATTTAGATGACATATCTCTGAAGCCAGGGATTCAAGCAGAGATTCTTGTTAGAGAACAAGAAAGTCAAGGAGACTCACTGCTTTGTTTCAGAGACTAGAAATAAAGGAGACAGTTGTGTGACCATGAGAAAATACCTTGGACATCTTTAAGGTTCAGGTTCAGAACATCAGCCATATCATCTTTGAGGATGCCCCTTCTGTTGTCTTTTACTTTTAAGAATAGCAGACATTTACTAAAACCCCACACATTTCTAGAGCTACAATGTCACATTTAGTCTTCCTGACTACCTTGTGAGGTAAATACTATTATAAGACCTGAATGACAGACAGGGAAACTGAGACTCAAGGTGGCTACAGAAAAAGGATTCTCATTCCAGGACCAACACTCTCAGATCACTAAATTACTTGGCCTCTTTCTCTTTCCTCATCTTTTGTATACAGAATGAGCAGATCACAGAATCTGAGAGTGAGAAGCTAGCAGCAGCAACCTGACTCAGCCATAAACAAAAGAAATTCCTAGCAGAATAAACCCAACAAGTGATCCCCTAAATCCTATCTTCTTCACTTCAACCTTTCCCTTTAATTCTTCTTACCTCCAAAGATTATAATTTAGAACTAGGTTTTATTTTAAAAGATTTGTTTTGTTTACCATATTTGCTTTATTTCCTTTACTTGATTTTTAAAATTAAGTGCTCTTTTTCTTTTAATGACAAACTAATTCCCAAACAAATTGTTACTTTTGACATGCAAGAGCCTCAGCTATTTTTTCCTGTTAGTGTTTGACAAAATGAGAATGCACCATGTCCCAGTCAAGTGATTCTCCAGGCACATAGTAGATACTTAATAAATTTTATTGAATTCTACTGAAATGATTGAAATGATGCTGACTAAATATTGGGCTATTCATTAAGACCACTAGAAGGGACTTATGGAACTTTTTTCCTCTAAAATTCCAACTTCTGTGGCTTCCCTAATTCATTATTTGCATCTGTTCTACTAGTCTCCTTTCCACACTTACCGTGGCTACCCCACAACTTAACTCCAGACAGCTGTGATGCAAAATTACCGATGCAAAAATGGTAGATTATTGGGAAGGAGCACAAACTCTATAAATCTGAAGTATGGCCCAAATAAACTTTATTTTCAATTTTTGGCCAGGTTAAAAAACAGTCATTGGGGACAGGTAGGTAGTTTAATGGATAGAATGGCAGGCCTGGAGTTGGGATAATTGGGGTTTAAATCTGGCCTCAGATACTTCCTAGCTGTGGCAAGTCACTTAACCCCAGCTCACCCAGCCCTTGCCCTTCCATCTTAGAGTTGTTATTAAGACAGAAAACAATGGTTTAGAGGGAAACAAAAAACAATCAATCATTTTATTGTCTATGTAGGTGATGAGTCAAGGTTAATGGTCCTCCATGGTCTCAAACAACTATTGCTTGGAACTTGCTTAGTCCTTTCTTTCTAGGGGCCAGAGTCAGCAGGCATCCATTTAAGCACCTAATATGTGCTTGGCACTGTGCTAGGCAATGGGGATATAACAACAACAACAACAACAACCAAACACACACACACAAAAGATACCTGCTCTCAAGGAACTCAGCCTAATAAACAAGGCGACATGGCAATGATTATATACTAACAAAATATATACAGGATAAAGTGGAGATCATCTCAGAGGAAAAGGAACTAGCATTAAGGAAGATTAGAAAAGGCTTCTTGCCAGAAGATGAGATTTTAGCTGGAACCCAAAGGAAGCCAATGAAGTTAGGAGACAGAGAGGAAAAGGAAGGGATTTCGAGGGATGGGAGTCTGAAATTAGGGTCCTCAACTTCCCTAAATTGGATTTCCCATTCTGATTCCTTATTATCAAACACATGGCAGAGTGTAAAGAAAAAGCCCTGAGCTTGGGATCAGAAGACCTGGGTTGAGTCTTAGCTTCTTGAATTACCTTGAAGCAAGTCACTTTCCAGCTGGGCTTCATTTATCTCTTCATACAATAAGCTGGAGGGTCCCTTCTAGCTTGAAAATCCTATGACTATAATCACTATCCGGACCACTCTTTGTTACAGTGCACCTGGTTTTCTGCATATGCTTCCTTTCAGAAGATATCTTCTTGATTTCACAATACACATTTGCACTTCAAAAGCATTCCTCTGGGCCTTTATTCACTTACAAAGGTGCCCAAGATCCTACTTTCATATATGAAGATAGACAAATCAAGGTCAGTGCCTGGGATGCCTGCCTCAAAATTCAAGAGTTTGTGGAGTCCCCACCTCCTCCCTCTCTTAATAGTTGTCAATAAGAAAAATGTTCTCTATCTCTTCTTTGAAAAATTATGGAGCAAAATGGTAGTGAATTGCCAGTCATTTGGGAGAAGGTAAGGACCACATTTAGCAGGGGTCAAAAGCAAACACTGCGCCATCAATTATTCCAAAAGGAATGAACATGCTAAAGGCTCACTAGTTCATCTTGTCCACACCACAGCAGCCAATGCTGAGTTGTTGCTTTTTTCCCCTAAATTCTGTTTCAAGAGGAAAGCAGCCATTATCCTGAAACATGCATTACATAATCTGAAAAAGTGGAGCCAGAGAAAAATGGCTTTAAAAAACAAAACCAAACAGGGGTTGTTTTTGGTTAGGATTAATTCTAACCAGTCTGTGGCCATAATTGCAAACTATCTATAACATTTATTATATAGACATATTATATGTTATAAACATATATGTGTGTACATATATATGGAAAATCTTAAATATAACAAAATCTGAACTATAGGTTTACTTATGAAAAACAGGAAAGTAGACGACAGAGAAGTTCACATACTACTAGTAAACTCAGACTGCTGCCCCCCCCCTCCGGGCCCCCCCTTACCTCCCCCCGTAAATTATCCTCTGGGTTGGATGCCAAAGTTCTGCCAATTCCATTTACAAGGTACATTCTCTAAGCCAAGGATGATGTGTGGTTGCAACAAGTTGTTGCAATAAGAATGAAAAACAATTTTAAGCTCAATTTTTCAATCATTATGTGGTAAGAGTTAGGTGAGTTCAGAAATATTTGAAAGGAGAGATTGGGGCAAAAAAAATACAATGTGTTCCTGAATTTAAATAAATCCTCAAGAAGAAAAAACGTAAAATTCAGGGTTGGAAAAGGTCTGGCAAAGGTTATCCATTTTCACCTGTCCAGTCTGGAACAAGCTAGTAAATGTTAACTCCTCTCTCTTAACTATGAATTTCTAGAAGAGTATGGCAAACAGAGGCCCAAGAGATGAGGCACTATTCCAGACTGGAAGCAAAGGCATAAAACTGGCATTTTAAATACAGTGGAAGAAACACGAGTCTAGGAGGTCTGAGTTCCAATCTCATCTCTGCCACTCCCAGCTCTTTGAAGATGGGCAAACTAGTTGACACTTCTGGGCTTCAGTTTTCTTAACTGAATAATAAGGATGTTGGACAAGATGTCTTGGACTTGTTTCTATTCCAGAATTTCTTGAATCTCTGATTAAAACTAAGCTTTACTTGAGCCTAATTTTGGTTACCTAAGTAAAACTGTTGACCTTCTTTATATAATCATTTTCCAAATCTTTATAAATGAAGGTGATAATTGCAGATAATATAGATTATTGGAAAGGCTGGCCTGGATTAATTTCCCACCTCAGACACATACTGGTGGTTTGACCCTAGACAAGACACTGAATCTCTCAGTGATGACAGGCAACTCTCTACAATTGTATAAATTGAAAAGAAGGCACTTAACTGCATAAACAAAGACTATTTCTTACTAGAGAGCTCCCTGTTACTGTGAAATCTAGGTCCAGGCCATAGCTATGAAATGAGATATGAAAACAAATCAAAATATTAAAATCCTTGTCAATAGCATCAAAAATTGGAGGGCAAAATGGGGAAAATGACTAAAAAGAGCCAATTATCATTGGAGATTTATAATGTTGTGGCTGTAAATATATTAATTCTAAGCTATTGGGATCATAGAAGTTAGGAATTTAAGGGACCTGGAATTAATACAAATGAAAGCAAAATATTGGTTTTGGAGAACATTAAGGAAAAGAAATCGGAGAATTACTGGAGACCTGGAAAATATAAAATAATAATCATAATAATGTGATCATCCTATTTCAGGGAACTATTTTAAAACTGCCAAAATTAGCAAAAACAAGTGACATTCTGCAAATATAACAAATCCCTGCCTCTAGTCTCTCTCCTCTCAAATTCATTTCTCATCCAGCTAGCAGCCAAAGTGATATTCCTGAAGCACAGGTCTGATCATGTCTGAGAGAAGAAACACATTATAGAGGATTAAGAGTGAGACATATTCAGGAAAATCTGGATTACCTGGACAACTTCTCTGGGCTTTAATGACTTCCTCTAAAAAATGGACTTGATGACCTCTAATAACATTTCTAGCTCTAAATCTGTGAACCAATGGCACCAACATGCTCAAGAGGCTCGTTCCCTATTGCCTCCAGGTTCAAATATGAACCTCTCTGGACTTAAATCTTTCACAATCAGGCTCAGATTTTAAGTCACTTTCCCAGATTTATTTTACATTACTCCCCCCTGAATGCCTTCTGTGGTTTTCAGTTGTTTCAGTCATGTCCAATTCATTGCAAAGATACTGAAATGGTCTGCCAGTTCCTTCTCCAACTCATTTTACATGCAGGAAACTGAGGGAAACAGGGTTAATGAAGAGAAAGGAGTGAGTGAGAAGGGAATCCATGACAGTCAAGGGAGACCATCGGTGACACAGATCAAAGACCACATATTGTTTTCAACAAGTTGGTTAGATTAGTCATACTGTAGAGTATAGTCAAGAACAGTAGGTGATGCATTAGATAGAACACCAGGCCTGGAATTGGGAAAACATGAGTTCAAATCCAGCCTTAGATATTTTCTAGCTATGGGAACCTGGACAAGGCATTTACCCTCTTTTTGCCTCATTTTATAACAACAGCAAAGGATTGCTAAATGCTTTGGCAGGTGACCCTTAATAAATCTCCCTTGTCCTTCCCTTTTCCTTCTCCTTTTCTCTTCTTCCCCTCCCATTCCCTTCCTTTCTTCTTTTCCTTCCCTTTCTATTCCTTTTTTTCCATCCTCTGCTTTTGTGGGTCCAGGCATTTTCACTAGATAGAATGTACATCTCTTTATTAAATGCAGGGATCATTTTGTTACTCTTTTTTTCCCCTATCACTTGGCACAGCTCGCTGCTTGGTATATAGAAGGCACTTATTAAAAACTTATTGATTAAGTGACTGACATACAGAATTTCAAGAGAGAACTCAAATTTCAGCTTACTGAGGAACAACATCATCAAAATTAAAAATTATCTTGACCAAAAAAAAAAAACCCAACTCCAAACAAACAAAACTTTAAGCAGTTAGACAGATTCACTTATAAAGAAATATCACCCCGAGTTTCAAAGTTACTTGTGCAGGGCAAAAGCTAAAAATGCCTGAAGTTATATCATAACATCATTGCATTTTTAATTAGAAGTAATCTTATAAACCATCTACTCAAATCCTGCATCTTTATATGTAAGGAAATTGAAGTCCTTGGATGGGAAATGATTTGCCCAAGGTCACATACATAATAAATAAAATATTGAGATGTAACCATCATCAAAAGAAGATTCCAGAGAAATTGAAGAAATCTGTTTGAAAACAAAAGATGGACACTTATATAGCAAATAGATCCTAAAGAGTTCTTAGAAAGAAACAAAACAATTGTATGTCAAAAAGGCACATGAAAGAGAGAAACAGCAGGAGAGATGAGATGAAAAGAGTACCAGACACTTTTCAACCATGGTGAAATAGCTATGCATACTTTCTTTCTATAGTTTTTTTTAAAGCATAGTTATATTAATTAAATTACTTAATGACTGTTGATATAGGAAAATATGATATAGGCCAAGAAACATAAAAACTAGGAAAAATAATGTAAAGGGAATTATAAATAAAAAAGAGAAAGGCCAGATGAATAGGGGGAGGAACTGCTATTCAAAATGAAGTTCCTATTTTTGACAGGTACAGGAGAAAGGGAGAGTTTAGTTAGAAATAGATTTCATATGACAAACATTCTGTTTAGTGTTCTGTCATTTGATTTTGCTGAGTAATAGAACGATCTTTTTAAAAGTTTATATTTTCATTTAAAAGTAATAGCAACTTAAGAATCCTAAAATATAAATCTAACAACCATTATAAAATAAATGCAAATAGATATAACTCACCAAAAATGAATTTTAAAAGAGTAACCATATATTAAACATAGAGCTGATGCCCCAGAGTATTTATTTTATCATGTTAATGGTAGATCCAGAAAATCTATAATAGTATTATTGAAATGGCATGTAAAAAAGGTCAAACCTGAAATGTTTTAATATTAAAGAAATTAGGAATCTTGATAAAATAAATTTAAAAGTACTAATATTGAAAAAGTTCAAAATCCCTTTATAAGTATGTATTGGGTACTAGTAAATGTTCAAAATGCCTCTGACAGTATCTTCCCACATGAAGGAACCTGGAGATTCTGCTTCTGGAAGAATCATGATGTCATATCAGAGATGGCTTAAAAAGATAGAAGAATTTATAGATATTCTGAAACTGATTCTGCTCAGCTAATCAAAAGTGGTGAATAGGAGAGTCTCTGATGGGCTGTGGAGATACTCAAAAAGAGCAAGTGACCACAACCTGAACCATTTGTCTTCAGATGTTCTCATCAATTTGAGTCTTTTGCTGATAGAGTCCAGTGAAAGAAATGATTTAAGGGCAGAGGCTTTGGGCCTTCTTCCTTCTGAGGCTAAAATGTGTCACTATATAAATACACCCCCTAAATTAGTCATTATTACCTAGT
Organism: Monodelphis domestica; assembly: GCF_027887165.1. Lineage (NCBI taxonomy): Eukaryota > Metazoa > Chordata > Mammalia > Didelphimorphia > Didelphidae > Monodelphis > Monodelphis domestica. The sequence continues at coordinate 402,675,173 of NC_077229.1, read as the reverse complement.
AGACTATAGACAAAGAACACAAGGATGTTTTAATATTAGGAAAATAATTGATATGATAATTCATATCAATAAGGAAAAAACAAAAATCTAATTAGATTATCAAGACATACATTACCCAGTTAGACAATTCTAAAATAACGTTGATAGACATAAATGATGGAATTAACAACTAAAGATATAATACTAAAAATTAATGGCAAAAATATCAGTTATTAGTTCCAAATTAGTGCACAGATTCAATAAAATAAAATACCAATACCAATTCACAACTTTAAGTAAATAAATAAATGAACAAGACAGGAAAATAAAAGGAAAATCAAAACAATTTTTAAATGATAGAACAATTGTACTATTTTTTAAAAATACTTTAAAACAGACAACAAAATGATAATAATCAAAAGTTAACTGACACTAACATCTTTAAAAAGAAAAACTGGCACAATGGAAAAATATTGAAATCTAGAGAAAAACTCAAATATATACAAAAATCTAAAAAAAATTTTTATAAACCCAGTATTCCAAAACATCGGGGAATTGAATCATACTCTAATAAAAATATTAAGAAAATGGATAAAATTATGGCAGAAAATTAATTAACCTCACATTTTACATACTTATTCTTTTTTCAAGAAAAGGAAAATATGCTTATACTGACCATAGAAAGGATACATTTTTATTTAGCAGACATGTAAAAGATGATAAGATAGAGAAAATGAATGGATTGAATTATTTTAAAATATTTTTCACAACAAAAAGCATTGTACTTAAAATAAAAAAGAAAAGCTAAGAAGGTAAAAAATGAAAGATATTTCTATGATTCATGAGGAAATGATGCACATTCTTAAACTGTTATCAAAGACTACAGTTATTTCAAAATAATGGCAGAAACAAAACATCCTGAATTCACAGAAGAAAAAGGTTCTTCTTCACAGAATTCACAGAAGAAAAAATTCACAGAAGCAAAAAAGGTGAACTCGGTAAATCAAATAATTTTGTTCAAGTTTATATTTGGCATTTTACTGAATGATCTATAACTTTCTTAAGGAAGACAATGACAGATATAAATAAGGGAACTCTCTTCAACAGAAGAGATTAAAAATGTATTGAGTTAGTAGATAAGTTCTGTAGAATTATCTGAAGCACTCAGAGTTTAAATGTCTTGTTCATGGCCAGAAATAGAATGTATTGGGAGCAGGATTTGAAACCAGATCTTCCTGGCTCTGAGTTGACCTCTTAGCAACTATTTCATACTGCATCCACTTGAAATTCTATTATTTTATTGTTCACATTTTTGAGACTATTATTAAGCTTGCAATTAAAAAATATTTTAAATAGTAGTGGAAAAAAACCATAACATAGGGATGTATACAACCCTGTTTTTTTCCATAATGCTAATTTATAGCCAATCTATATTCTGAGGTTCAGAGTTTCTGTGAGCTATAAGGAAGAGTACAAGGACAAGAATTCCTTTCAATAAACATGTTATTATCAGGTGTGCCTCCCAGAAGTAGAAGCAGATGGCTGAGAAGGCAACCAAAAGTAAACAACACTCTCTAACTAAAATACCATAATTGTATCATCCAGTTGAAGTGAGATTGCTTGAGGTGGGGAAAAAGAACAAATGAACCTCTTAAAGTGACTTCTGTGCCTGCAGAACTCCTGTAAGAGGGAGAAAGAATGGAATAATTTGCAAGCACCACTTAGCTTGTGACATTTCTCCCCAAATTCCTAAGAAAATGAGCACTTACATAAATCTTTGTGTTCACTGTTTGAAGGGCAAATGTACTGTCAACAGAGGATGAGGGAGGATGACAAAATAACATAGAATTCCGGGCTCACTATTCCAGAGCCAAGGTGGCTGGGTCTCCCCTCAGTGTTCTAAAGGTACCCCTGGGAGGATAAGATATTTCTTTTCTACATTTATAAGATTGAGCCCCTGTTCCAGGCATGTCCTCCCCACCTTTAACCACTAGTGACTAGACCCTAGTTCTATTTGACCACTTAACATTAATTAGATTTTGCAAAGATATTATTTCAGATATGAACATTTCTTTCAGGAGCATACTGTACCCTAAATAAGGATTAGGTTTTGCCCACCATTTTTCCATAACTGATAATAATCAAATAAGATCGGTCACACTTTCACTTAGGTAGGCTCCATATGTGATATTTCAACCACAAAGAGAGAAAAAGGAAGCAGGATCTTCCTCCTCTACTTCAACTCCAGTTTTCTCTCCATTGCCTTCTAGAATTTCTCTATATCAGTTATATGAATAATCATAAGACAATAGCTTGAGAGTTGTAAGAAACCTCAGTGGTCACCCAGTCCTCCTTTTTCATTTTACAGATGAGGAAATTGAGTCCTAACAAGAAAATGAAGAATTGGTTTGATATTAGGAAAAATAGAAATAACACTGGCTATATTGATAAAATGATGAAGTAGCATGATTATATTACTATATTAAGAAAAGGCATCGATATCATACAACATCCTTTTATGTTAAAATTCTTGAAAAACATAGGAATACAAGAACTTTTCCTTCACATAGTAAAAAATATTTATCTAAAACTAAGAGCTAACATTACCTGTAATAGGGAAACACAAAAGGTCTTTCCAGTAACATCAGAAGCAAAACAAAGATATCTGTCATCACAACTATTATTTGATATAGTTATAGAAAACCTAGATATAGCCATAAGCGTCACTCCCCCCAAAAGGGAAAAGAAATGTAGAGAATAAGCATAGACAAAAACCAAATGATTATTGCCATTAGAGACAATTTTGTAGTTTATTTAGCAATTCAAAAAAACAATATAAATTATAATTGGTAATTTAGAGAATTAGTAATTAGTACTTCAAGATAAGTCAATAAATGTGATTAGCCTGTCTGTACATTACCCAAAAAATAAAATAAAATAAAACAGAAGAAAAAAGATAGAAAAAGAAATTCCATTCAAAATTAAAGCTTTATGTATTCTAGGTCCCCATTAATATTGAGACTTACTCAGTAATTATATGACTATAACTAAAAAATTCTCTTTACAGAAATAAAAGAAGACTTTAAAAATTGGAGGTTGTCAGCAATTATTGGAATGGTAGAATCAAGCTATGATAGGATTAACGATTGTGATTTCAATGGTGGAGAGAGCTCTCAGTGAGGGACTTTCTCCATCTTCTTAATAAATTAGTTTTAGACAGTTTCCTAGAGCACTAAAAGATAAAACGAGGCAGGGTCACACAGTGAAATCAGGTCTTCTTGACTTCAGGGTCGGTACTCTCCCCATTGTGCCATCTATCTCCGGCTAGGTGAAATGACTTGGTCTCCATCACATAGCCTGTAGGGGCCGGACGTTGGGGCTTTGAATCTTGGTTCTTATGGATTTGAGGCTTGTTCTCAGTCAACTATTCCTCACTGCCTCTTCAAAGAGGATACTAATTTCATCTACTTGGCACTACTTAAAGTAATCGCATTGTAAATTCACGTGTATAGTCTTTGTTTGCCAAGGGTTTTTTTTTAGCTGAATGGCCAATACTCTTTGAGGGTGTGCTCTCCAGGTTCGGATGAATAGTCAGCGCATACTGGTGAGTTTTAAATCAGTGATACATAAAAGTGAATGTGTAGGCTATACACCCCCAAAATTTATGGCGGCCACTAGATGGCAGACCTGAAATCCAAGTGTCCTTTGGAGTTTAAAGCACTATTCAGGCTGCATTTTATTTGGAGAGTGACAGGAAGAATTAAGCACTTGTCCGAGCTCTTTCAAATGGTTTTACCTAACACCTCCACAGAATTCTGATGAGAATAGGGGCTTAAGCAACTATCTACTGCATATGATTTGAGAGACAAGCCCTTCCTCTCTCCTGCCAAATATATGGAAGACCAAATATTTCCCTCACTAAAAAAGGAGGGGGTAGTCATCTCCCATGAACACATTAGCACCTATTAGGACACACAAACTTTCCAAATCTACTGGTCACCTGGGTAAATAGAAATGAGGAACATTAAAGAACGAGGAAAAGAAGGGGACAAGCCTTGTCGGGAAAGTGAGGATGAAAGGACTATGGGCTCATTCACATTTATATTGGTTTTAAGGTTTATGCAACGGGTTCCTCCCTACAATCCTATGACGTAAAGAGGATAAGCGATATATTTCCGTTTTTCAGATAAAGGAATTGAGACTGGTAGTATGTGATTTACACAAGAATGAATAGTCAGCAAATAAAAGCAAGGTTACAACACTAACCCACTTCATTTGACTTCATGTCCAATTACCATTTTTTTCTCCAGACCAGTGGTGTCAAACTCAAATGGAAATAGATACCTGCATGCTCTATTGACTTAGAAAAACACAAATTAACATTTTCTATGTGTGTTCCATTTTTATTTTATTTTTTAAACATTTCAGATTTAAATTTTCTTCTGGTTCCTATTGTACTGAGTCCTGAAAGCCTTGATTCTAACTTTAAAACCTCTGCTCCACACACTAATATCAACACCATGGAGTATTATTATCACAGGAAGAATAAGAGCAAAAGTTATCAAGTTCAAACTTTACTTCATAATTTGTTGGGAAACCTGAATTACTTATATAGTTGCCTCAATTCTCTACAAAGTTTTCAAAGGGCAGATACAATTGCTTGCAAGAAATCACCGTATTTCAGAGAATCCTAGACTTTGAAAGGCACCCAAAGATTCCACACCCAAAGTGAAAGGCACACCAAATTCATCTCTATTCAGATAAGCTCTACTCATGATCTGGTAGCAAATAGCTGTATGGTTAATATATACATTTTGGTGAAACAGTGTCTTTATCAAATTGAATCAGAGGTCACATTGTGTACTAAAACAAAAACTATATTCAGAATCACAAAATTATAATTATAGAGCTGGAAGGATAATGAGAGATCACTGCTCTATCTCATTTTGAAGATGAGGAAACAGAGTCAGCAATCAATTATTAAGTACCTACCATATGCCAACCCCTTTGCCCACAGAGGCAGTGAATTGCTTAAGATCATATAGGGAGCAAAGAGCACAACTGATTCTCTTTGCCTACAAACATCTTCACAATGGCTTGGATTTAGTCTCTGATGTTCACTAGTAGTTTGGGTAAGTTTATCTAGCTTCTCTAACAGCTCAAATTCCTCTTCTGATTAGCTGTGTGACTGTGTGCATCTTAATTTCTCAATGCACTAAGATGATGCCAATCTACAGGAAGAAGTTACTTCATTGAAACTTCCTACACCAATGAAATTCTGGAACTGATTTAATATATGTGTGTGTGTATTTGGTAGAGAATTATTAGATGGAGTTATATATTTCTAATATAATCAGACCTATTAGGAAACAAGTAGATGGCTCAGTAGATTGAGAGTCACAGTTAGAGCCAGGAGGTTTTTAGTTCAAATCTAGATTATGATACTTACTAGCTGTGTGACCCTGGGCAAATCATTTAATCCACATTACCTAGCCTTTACCTCTCTTCTGCCTTGGAACAAATGCATAGTATTGATTTTAATATGGAAAGTAAGAGTTTAAAAAATATAGTTCCATCATTCATAATCTTGATTTGTGATCCCTCACCAAAGTAAACAAATAAACAGTAAGGAAATGACTGATTTTTTTTTGGTATTTGACATCAAGCAACCTTGGGCAAGTGTAGTTCTGCTATGCTTTGGGGTTCACCAAATCACAGGAAGAATTAATTAAAGGTACATATCATCATCATCATCAACAACAACAACAACAATCACACTATCACCATCCCATTATTACAAATAAAGCTTATGTTTCCTTGCTAAAAACATAATTTCCAAACTGCATGCAATGAAAAGATTTCAAAATGTAGAGAGAGAACTAACAAAAGAAATATCATAGATTGGCAAGATCATCCCTCTCATCATGGCTACTGCTGTGGCTGTTCCAAAGAGGCTGAATCCCCCCAAAAATGAGCACATTTCCTAATTCCTTCTTTGTACCCCTAACTCCTGGCACAGTGCCTGGCATAGAGCAGGTGTTTAATAAATGATTGTTAATGGATTGATTGAAAGCCCTTTATATACATTATCTCATCTTCACAACAATTCTGTAAAGTAGGCACTGTAAGTATTGTCTTTACTGAACTGATGAGAAAACCTTGAGGTTCTGAGAGAATACGTGAAAGTGGTCTATGTGTATATGGCTTCTAAATAAAAAAGTAGTTTTAGAAGCTAGGGCTTCTTGACTCCAAATTCAGTACTCCATTCACTACACATAATCAACCTTCTGCAGAATATAAAGAAGAGGTCAGCAAATTAATTCAGCCTAGGGGTCTGGGAGCTAAGAATGGTTTAGAATTATTTTAAAATGTTAAAACTATTCTTAATTTGTAGTACAACAACAGAAGCTACAGTCTGCAACTGGTATACAGTTCATTCAGAAAAAAAATTCTTAATGTCTTATGGGGTGCTTTTAATTCTAATTATGAAATGAAGCAGGCTGGTCAAATCCCAGTTATTGACTTATCCATAAAGAAACAGTTGCCTGGATAAGTAACTAATAAGTAGCACTGATCCATGCATATTAGCAAATCCAAATCAAAAGCTTCTGAGTCACAGAGATTGTATATATATATATATATATATATATATATATATATATATATATATATATATATATATATACATGATAAAACTGAGACTGAGAGGATAAGTGATTTCTCCAGGGTTACACAGTTAGCATACATAAAATTTCATGGCTGAAAAAGGTTTCAAACTTGAGTCATCTTGATTTTACACCCACTACTCTACCCACGGTGCCATCTAGCTGCCTCTCCTTAGTAACTCTTTTCCACTAGATCGATTTTTTAACCCTTTCTTTCTATCTTAGAATCAATAGTGCATACCAGTTCCAAGGTAGAAAAGTAGTAAAGCTAGGCAATAGAGATTAAGTGACTTGCCTGGGGTCATACAGTTAGGAAGTATCTGAAACCAGCTTTGAACCCAGGACCTCCTATCTCCAGATCTGACTCTCAATCCATTGAGTCATCTGCCCCCTACTAGATCAATTTTCATTAAAATCCTCCAATGACAGATCAGTTGCATGTGGTTCTTTGTCTTGGTGCCTTGATACCCTGAAATCGCACAGTATCATTTTGATTTTTATATCCTGATGCCAATGTAGTGACTAGCACATGATAGGTGATGGACAAATATTGCTGGATTGAGTTGAAAAGTACAGATGGGATCATTTGTGTTGGTAGATTTTTAGAACCCTTATTCATACACTAATTTGCCTTTATCAATGACTAAATAATTCTGGCTTATTAAAATGTTTCATCATTTTCAGCTGGCACAGAAAATTGAGCACTATATTCCAGCACTGTGCCGCATAATGGAAATAGACATATTATAAACATAGTATCTGCTCTGGAAAACTTTACAAGATACTTGGAGAAAAAGGACTAGCTCATATAAAACAGTAGGAAACAATACAAAACAATATATCACCACATAATAAATTGATGTTGAGGCATAAAAAATGGTGTTATGAAGTTCAGGAAAAGAGACTAATGAAATCTGAAATAATCAGTGACAGTTTCCTGGGGGAAACAGAATGGATGTTTTGTCTTGCAATGTGGGTAGGATTTGAATGGGCAGAAAGGAGAAGGGAGCAACTGTAAGGGTAGTGAAGGATAGAAATAAAGCCAAAGAAACAAGACTAAGTAGAAGATGATGAAGGGACAAGCACTCTTTCCACTATATTATGCCTCACTTAAAGGAAGGGTATATGCCAAGAAAGAGTGGAAAAACAAGGTTGGGATGAAAATAAAGCCAGATTATATATTCCTGAAATGTTAGAACAGTTGAGAAAGGAAAGATAACTTTTTGAAGGTCAACAATAAAAAGCAAAATAAAAATTTAAAAATATTCTTGGGAAGAAATGATGAAAGAAGTTTGGAATCCAGAAGATAAGAATGGTTTAGCAAGAAGTCTTCATTTTGCTGTGGGATATTTCCAGTTTGAGAGAACATTGAGTCAAAAGTAGATAAATAGCCAGAATTCAAGGGCTTGAAGCTGACAAGAATTATAATTTTGTATTCAGTTCTGCATGCCACATTTGAGAAAGGACAATGAAAAGCTATATCATGTCTATAGAAGGGAAATAGGGGAATGAGGGGACTGTAGATCATGCTCTATGAGAACATACATATATGTATATATGTGTATATATATATATATATATCTTAGAAAAAGATAAGACTTAAGAGGGACATGATTGTATCTTTATGTGCTTGAAGGGATGGCACCCAGAAGAGGCTTGTTCTGCTTGGCCACAGACAGTGAAACAAGAAGAAAAAGGTGGAAGTTGCAAAAAGGCAGATTTGGGTTTACTATGAAGAAAAATTTCCTAATTATTAGAGCTATCTCAGTAGAAAATGAGTCAGATGCAGCAACCAGAAATGAACATATTTCTCCAGATGTAGTCTTATCAATTCACATTCAGAATATAATGGCGCCATTCACACCTGCAATCTTGACATAATAATAACAAAAATAATGACAAAATGATAATCATATTATTATTAATGTAGTCTAAGTAGAAGCTAGCCAGTTCATACTCTTGACTCACTAAACCTTTGGTCTGCTAAAAGTCCCAGGTCTTCTTAATGGCAGTTGAAAACTAGTCTGTCAAGCAGTGGTTAGACTCTCCACATTGATTTTTCCTACTTGGCGGGCATCCCAAATTCTTCATCCTCCCCTACTCACTAGGCATTAAACTAAAGACTGGTCCTGAATGGCACCTTAGACATCATCTAATATAATCCCCTCATCTTACAGATGAGAAAACTGAGGCTCATAAGCTTTAAGTAACTTATCCAATTTCCCAAAGATAATAAACAGCAGGGTCTGATCCTTTCTACTTTGAATCCAAAGCTCATTCTTCTTCATGGCATTGACTCTCTAAATACAGAACATGAAGATTAAAGCTGGAAGATATGTTAGAGATTTCTTGTCCTACTACACTCTCCACCAATACCTCAGTTATTAAGGTGAGAAATGTGAGGCTTAAGAGATATTAAGAGATAGACAAGTAATTTTACTTGTCTATTGGCAAGTAAGCAAAGCCCAGCTTTGAATCCAAATTATCTATCTTCCAACTCCAATATTTGCTCTACTATACCACATTGTCTTGTGGGCTAGGTGCATGGTAGCAAGATGATTTGGGGCCATTGCTTCTTAAGTGGAATATCTTTCTTTTCCACCAAAAGAGGAGAGTTATTAGGCTCACTAATTTATACCTTCTTTATTTACTCAGTACTTTCTAAAAAGGAAATAGTTCTTAGTTTCCTTGATTGGCTACTCTTTGCATGGTCAAGTCACTCAATCTTATCACAACTTTGCCTTCTGAAACTGTTACATTTTTTATAAGTGCTGACCTTGGGATGTTGTTGATCATTTCAGTGACACATATATAAATATCACTTTCCCCAGTGATTGAGTAGAAGGAAGCATGTCACATTCAGAAAGGAATTATACTTTTCTGTATATCTTTTACAGTGTTTCAGTTTTATTCTCTTATTGATTTTGAAGAACTAGGATTGATTTACAGGATTCTTTAATAAAATTGCAGTTTAGAGTCCACCTTGCCTGTTTGAAAATTCAAAATACTAACAGGATTCATGTTTATGTGAGTCATGGTTGTTTGTAATTAAAAGAAAATATGAATTAATCTAAACTGTCATGTATACAAACTAAAGTAACATGATTTCAAAATCAGGTCTAGGCAGCCTGATAATTTAATGGAAGTCATGACTTATGAAGAACTCCAGATATCTGACAAAAATGACCTTTCATCTTAGAGGGTTGTTTACCAAATGACTAGGTTAAAATATTCTTTCCAAAATAATTCTATAATAACAGCAGAAGTACACTTTTTATAATTTATATTTTCTCAGTTGTTTTGAAATTAATTTCTATTTAAACATACGTGACAAATATGCCTATGGGTATCTGTCCATGGTACCAGTGCTACTCATGGGTGTCCATTTGATTAAGAGACATCTGAAAAATCTTGATCATTGCCTTCAATGCTACTGTACTACTGCAGTCACCACTACCACTACCAGAAAAATAAAAAGCAGCAAAAACTCAGACTTTCTCTTACAACCAGATATGTAGTGCCTTGAAGGCACTTTATTATCCTCTCAAAAAGAACCATTTACATTAATAACAAACCCTCTTTCCATCCACCTATGCTGCTTATCACAAATGGATTGAAATAATTTCAACACTTTTTGTAGTAGCAAACAACTGAAAATAAAGCATATGCTCATCAGTTAGGGAATGACTAAATAAGTTATGGTATGTTAATGTTTTCAAATGTTACTGGAATGTAGGAAAAGATCAATTTGAATGAATGAAAAGTACAAAAAGACTTAGGTGAACGGATTCAAAATGGATTGAGAAGAACTAGGAAAAACATATATGCAATGGCTACAATAACGTACATGGAAAGTAATACATCAGAACAACTGAAACTGAATGATATAAAATGAAAATGAAAAAGTTGTACCACTAAGAAGAAATATGAGGAGGCACCTCTCTTGACTTCTTTGTACAAATTGAAGACTGAGTATATAACACTGTATAGAATATCAGATTTTCAGTATACTGACAAATTTTGCCAAACTAGTTATCATGTTTATTCATTTTAAAATATTAAAGGCAATAACATAGTCATAACTTTTAAATCTATAAACTGTGTAACTAGCATAGGATTAGACTTAGTTATTGTGAATAAGAGATAATTTTAGTTCACTAATTTGAAAAACTGAGTTTTTATACTAAAATGCATTAAAATCATTCTAAATTTTTAAAATTTAAAACAACTTAGGGAACAATGAAATTATTTTTCTTGGTGCATATATTTTTATATACATATATATTTGAGTATTTAAACTACTTTTGGCTTTCTGGCTTTGACATTTTGAATTTAACTTGTTCTTTGGTTCCACATTTTACAACTTGTTTTGAACAGAAAACCTTTGCTCCACTTGATTTTTGTGATGCCCCAATGACCTAGCCTAATAAAGATCTAATTTAAATGTAACCAATATTGAGCTTTCTACAGCTGCTCTAGGTTTCAAGGAAAGTTGCTGAGACCACAAGATATTACTTAAGGAATGTCCCTGAGTGGATTGTTCAGTCATTTATCCAAACTTTCTGAAGGGCTTGAAGACAGGTGGATAAGAAAAGCAAGGCAAGCATTACTGAAACTTAAAGAAATTACATCATTTGGGAACATTCTTCTCAACTATTTGTGCTAAGAAAGTAGCCCAAGTTCCTAATTAACATCACCCTCTCAATCCCTTCCTGACAAAGATATCAAATTTCTGGGCTTTGGAAAGGATCATTATTGCCTAAAAGGATGCCAGTTCATTCTTTAACCAGGGTATTCAGCTCATTCATTCATTCATTCATTCATTCATACATCAATTGCTTGACAGTCCAGAGTATCCTGCTTGGCTATCAATTATTGACATAAAATTTCAAGACCTTATACTGCAGCTTCAAAAATCATTTAGTTAAGACAATGAATAGCTGTTTAGCATTAATTTTTTATCAGTACTACCAAACAACTTGGTTAATCACAACTTGACTAATCACTCACTGATTCACATGAGCAAAAAAATCATTGAGGGTCATATGGAAGTGCTGCTTAATTGTATTACGGAGGTGAGGGCTGAGAAAAGAAAAAATATGAAAGTTTCAACTCCTCTCTTTAAAAATGTGAACGTTAACTTCTTTAATAAATTTTACACATTTTAAAAAAGTAACTCTATTTGGGGACAGCTAAGTGGCTCGGGGAATGGAGAGTTGAGCCAAAAGACAAGGGATCCTGGTTTCAAATCTGATCTCGGACACTTTCTAGTTGTGTTGCTGTGGGCAAGTCACTTAACCCCCATTGCCTAACCTTACTGCTCTTCTAAAAACACAGCATTGATTATAAGACAGAAGTTAAGGGTTTTTTTTTAAATCAACTATCTTCATATATTATAGTTAATGGTGGGAGAATAAAATATTCAATGAAAAGACAAATATGAGAGAAAAATTAAGATGGAAAGAGAAACAGAGAGTTAAATAGAAAGGGAAAGACCAACAATTTTTAAAACTGACCCAATCTGTCTCATTCACCAAAACCCTGCCTTACCCATGCCTATGCTTGCATAGTGTGATCCTGAAAACTCTAATTCTCCAATCTAAAAGTCTACAAATTGCTTCTCTTTGTATCTCATACCCTTCGATGCTCTTAACATTGCTTAAGCAGAATCACAGAATCTCAATTAGAAAAGACCTCAGAGTCAATCTAGTTGAACAGGATAACCCTACACAATATACTTCGGACATGATTATTCTTAAAGGAACCCACTAGAGGGTGAAACAACCCATCCCAACATCCCCAATGCCAATTCTTTTTTTTTTCTTTTTTTTAAATTAAATTTTATAGTATTTTATTTGATTATTTCCATGCATTATTCATTAAAGACAAAGATCATTTTCTTTTCCTCCCCCCCACCCCCTGTAGCCGACGCGTGATTCCACTGGATATCACATGTGTTCTTGATTCAAACCCATTGCCATGTTGTTAATATTTAATGCCAATTCTTTTGCCAATGGACAAAGCCTCCTGTCCACTGACATCCTGCTTTCTATAAACTCCTATCCCTAGTAGACTTCAGTCCCCAAGTTTCTCTCTAATCTGCAAACTGACCAAAACCTGCTCTCTCAACATGTTGTTCAGCATATGCAAGATTAATTCATAGTCTAGTCTCTCAACTGCTCAAACCTTGCCTGGTAAAGGTTTAGAATAATAGAATTCTTCCTAAAAGCTGAATGATATTAAGTCACACAGAGAGAAACTGATGTCATAGAATCAGAGCTAGACTCAGAGTCAAGAGGTCTAGGTTCTAATCTCAGCTCTGTCACTAGCAAGATTCACGACTTTAAGCAAGTTGATTAGATTTCTTTTTAAGTCCCTTCCAACTCTGAAAGTCCACATTACATTTGAACCTGGTTTCTCTTTCTTTTCTTTCTTTTTTGTTGGGGGGGGGGGTGAGGAAAGGAGGGAAGGGGAGTATATACAATGGAAACCAAACCTTAAATTTCATTGATATATGGAACTCCTGGTAAGAAAACTCCCTCTTTCAAAACAGATAATATCCTATCCTGCAATTTAAGGTTTAAGAGGGTTGCCAGAGGCACTGAAAATTTAAGTGAATCGCCAGAGTAATAGAGTCAGCATGGGTCAGGGACAGGACTTGAATCCATGTCCCTGATGCTGAATTCTCTGTCCATTTTGTCATAGTGTCTTTTTTCCTTAATTTCCTTCAGGGATATAAAAAGAGAGTATTAATAAATGTTTGGCCCATTAGTTTTAAAATGAAAAGAATTGTGAAATAAATAAACTAGTATACGTCACAAATATCATACCTTATTTTTGTTATAGTTATAAATGTGTTGCCCACCTCACCCATATATGGAACTGTAGAAACAAAGAGGGCAAGACCTAACCCCAGATCTTCAAGAAGCCCCAGAATATTATGTATTTGGGGACTTTGAGGGCTGGAGTTGGGATCTTGAACAAACAATTTCAATCTTTATAAATTTATATTTAATTTATTTTATTTCCTCTATAAAATAATGAGATTGGAATGGTTCATTTCTTCTAAAGCTAAATTAACATTATTAACTGTGTTTTCATAAATGTGCTCTCTTAAACACTATTGCTTTATTTCATTGCAAATAAATAACTTAAAGAAGATAGATTCAAGTCAGTCAGTCAACAAAATTTGTTAAGCTCTTAGTGTGTATCAGATTCTGCATTAAATGCTGAGGATACAATGAAAGGCCAAGACATAGTCCCTGCTCTTGTGGAGCTCATTTTCTGAGAGAAGCAACCTGAAAACAAACATGGAAATTTAAGATGTATAAATATATAGTTTCAATGGAATGTTATTTTAGAGAGAAGGAACAAAGACTAGGAAAAGTCTCCTACAGAAGGTGGGATTTAAGCTGAATCTTGAAGTAAACCAAAAATCTAGAAGTCAGAGGTCATAAGGAAGAGCACTCTTGAGCATGCAAGAACTCCAATACAATTCTCAGTCAGGAAATGGAGCACTGTGTGTGAACAAGACAAGTATGGCTCAATTGTAGAGTGCTGGAATGGAGTTAAGTCTTAAGAAGACTGGAAGGGTAGGGATGGGCAAGGTTGTAACCAAGGAATAGGGCTAAGTTAAGACATCTTCTGTTGCCTCTCAAGCATTAGGTCATATGCAAGCACAACCCTTCCTGGACATTCCAAACTGGGTGGAAGTGAGAAGCCTGATTTAATTCTATTCTATTCTATTCTATTCTATTCTATTCTATTCTATTCTATTCTATTCTATTCTATTCTGTTCTGTTCTGTTCTGTTCTGTTCTGTTCTATTCTATTCTATTCTATTCAAGTATTTATTCAACATCTACAATGTGAAAGGGGACTGTCCTCAAAGAGCTTACATATTACTGGATAATATAGCCTGAAAACAGTTAGGGGCAAGGTAATTTAAGAAGGGAGAGCATTGATCATATGGAAGAGGAAAGGAGGCATCCTCAGTAGCCAAATAATATGCCTGATTTTTCAATATAGCTAGCTAGGTTGTATCTGCTTCTAGATGCCTCATCCACTTGAGACAACAGTACCAGAAGGGTAGGTTTTCTAACCTGACCAACCCTCTCCATAGTGCTACCCTTCCCCCTCTTTGCAGCTGTTCTAATACACCACAACTACCCAAATCAGGCCAATCCTCTCCCAAGTGCCCCAGCTGCTAGCTCATGTTACATTCTTTACTCCATCACCCTGTTCTTCTCTCTATGCTATCATCTGATCCCACCCCCAACTTAATGTCCATGACAACATTCTGGGTTCCTCTCTCCTCAGTCTTCCTTTCTATTTTTAGCACTACATTCTTTTCTTAATTACCCTGTTCACTCCATCTCCACATTCATTTGACTTCCTTAATCAAACTTCAAGGCTGGATTCTCTAAACAGGTACAATTTTCAGCTCATCCTTGCAACCAAGAGTAGAATTTCTGTGCTTAATCAGCCACCTAATCCAAAATCCTCATTTTACAGAAGAAAATGAATCTCAGGGAGGTGAAGAAGTTTTTCCAAAGTCATGCAGATATCACCTAACTTGTCATTTTGTATCATCTACCAGTAGTCACAGAATCACAAAATTTGAGAGCTGGAAAAGACCTCAGCAGCCATCTATGAAAGGAATCCTCACTATAATATTATAGTGGTTGATTCTTGCCTACACATACAGATCTTCAAGGATAAAAACCTTCACCTCTCAAAGCACTCCAATTCACTTCTGGACAGTTCTAATTGTTTGGAGGTTTGGTTTTGTTTATCCCCTGTCATCAAACCTAAATTGGTCTCTTTATGACTTCCTCACATTGTTTCTAGTTCTGCCCTCTGAGGCCAAATAGAACAAGTCTAAATCCTCCTCTCCATGACAGCTGTGTACATAATTTAACACAGCTATAATATCCTTCCCCCACCTCCATCAAATATTCTCTTCTCCAGGCTAAACACACTCCATTCCTTTAATAAATCTTCATGTGATAAAGACTCAAGATCCTTCACCATTCTGGTTGTTCTCCTCTAGTAACTCTCCAATTTATCAATTCTTTTTCTTAAAATGTGTTACCCAGAAATGAATGTAAAACTTCCAGTAAAGTTTAGCGAGCAAGGCACAGTGAAACTTTTATCTTCCTGTTCCTGAGAACTATGTCCCCTTACTGTGGTTCAAGATCATTTTAGCTTTCGTGGTTGCCATATCACACCACTGAATTATATTGGGCTTGTAGTCCACTGAAAGAAACTTCCAGACCTTATTCAAAGAACAACTGCTGTCTAACCATGCCCAACTCATCCTAAATTTGTGAAGTTAATTATGTGTACCCAAGGGCAAGACACATTTAGCCTTAATGAATTTCATTTCATTTGATTCTGCCCGTAGCTATAAACTTCCCACATTTTGTTGGAACCTAATCCTGTTATCTAGTTTGTTAGTTATCTCTCCCAGACATGTCATCTGAAAATATTATGAATATACCATCTATGCCTTTATACAAGCTATAAATACAAATGTTAAACAGCACAAGGCCAAGCACAGACCCTTGGGTACCCTACCCTACCATCTTCCATATTGGTACTGAATCATCAGCAACTACTCTTTCAATCTGGCCATTCAAACAGCTCTGAAGCCTTCTGACTGTATTACTGTCATTATCTCTCCATCATTGTACAAGAATAATAAAAGAGAACTTGTCAAAAATCTTTGCTAAAATCTCAGCAAATTATATCTACAGCATTACTCTCAAAGACTAGTTTAATAGCCTGGCATAATTTGTCCTTAATGAAACTTCTGAAGGCTTTCTGTAATCACTTCTTTTCTCTAGATATTCACCGCATTCACCAGAGATATATTCTAGAACTTTCCTAAGAATCAAAGTCAAGCTCACTGGCCTAGAGTTTTCAAGCTTTACTCTCTACCCCATCTTTTTTGGAAACTAGAATATTTGTCTTCCAATCTTGTGGTAGTTTCTATCTCTATGATATTCCAAATATCACCAAGAATAGCTTAATAATTATGGCTACCCTCTTTTTCAAGACCTGAGGATGTAATTCAAGTGGTCCAGGTGGCTTGAATTCATCAAGGGCAGTTACACTGATTGCCTCTAATAATGGATTTACTTATCTTGGATATGACCTCACTTTTAGTCATTTGGTTCTGTCATGTACAAGGGTCATTTTCTGTCACAGAGACAATGTTAATAAAACAAGAAATAATCATCTCTGCTTTCATTCAATCCACTCCAAGAAATAAATTGTCTTATTCCTCCCCAATGTAGCCCTAAAAAACATTTTTATTATCCCTACCTCTTTGTCATAAACTTCAGCTCATGTTTAACTTCCCTGATATTTTTGTAAGACCTGAACCATGCTCTTTTTTTCATCTTCTACTACCTGGCCTTGCTTCCATTTTACATTTTTTTTTGGTTGTTTTTTTTTTTTCAAACTGAAGTGAGTTCTTTCTGTACCCACATTGGTCTCTTTGAATAAATCCCATTTTTCCTCATAATTGAAATTCTTTCTCTTTGTGTCTTTTGATTTTCATTCTTTGTTGTAAGACATGATGCAGGGAATGGTTTCAGAAGAACATAGCAAGATATATGAATTGATGCAGAGTTAAATGAACTGAATCAGGAGAACAAAGTACATTATAACAGCAATTAAAGATAATCAAGTGTGAAAGACTTAGTAGCTCTGATCAACACAATGACCCACCACAATTCCAAAGAACTCCTGATGAAAAATGCTGTCCAAGCTTCAAATAGAGTACTGATAGATTAAGTACAGACAGAGCATCTTTCTTCCTCACTCCCTTCCTTCCTGCCTTCCTTCCTTCCTTCCTTCCTTCCTTCCTTCCTCCCTCTCTTTCTTTCTTTCTTTCTTTCTTTCTTTCTTTCTTTCTTTCTTTCTTTCTTTCTTTCTTTCTTTCTTTCTTTCTTTCTTCCTTCCTTCCTTCCTTCCTTCCTTCCTTCCTTCCTTCCTTCCTTCCTTCCTTCCTTCCTTCCTTCCTTCCTTTCTTTCTTTCTTTCTTTCTTTCTTTCTTTCTTTCTTTCTTTCTTTCTTTCTTTCTTTCTTAACATGGCTAATGAGGATAATTTTTCAAGACTTCATTTTGTAATGGGTTTTATATTTCTTGTTTTCTCAATGGGTGAAGGAGGTGTAAAAACAGGAAGAGAATCTGGAACTGAAATAAAATTGAATTTAAAAAAAAACAATTTTCATTCCTGAATATCTCCTGTCCTCCTGTGGTGACTTCTGAATCATTTTACTCCAGGGAAGCTTGTCTATATTTCTTCTGAACCTTTTGAAATGTGCTGTCAAAAAACATAGCATGCGTGTCAGGTGATATCTAGATTTTTTTCTTCCTTGTCACAGGATGGAATGGCCCTTTCCTACCAAGGTTTCCATCATTTTTAGCTCAGCAAAAAGCTCTCATCCAACAATGAGAATCAGAATATAATACAGAATATCATTCCCACTTATTGGTTCCCCCACCTTTTAAATGATGAAATAATAATTAAGACAAGTCAGGAGGTTATTAGCTCTTCTCTTTTTGGCAAAGAGACAATTCTAGCAGATGTCTATATAACTGAAGTCTCTTGTCAATACTGGCCATGTCTCCAGGTCAGGTTTGTGATCTATTTCCCAACATCCTTATCTATTTCCTTATCCTGCCTAAGTGGTCTGTAATATAAGTCAATGACAAAATCACTTCCATTTATCCTTACATTGAATTTTACCCAAATATTACCAATCATGTCTCTCCTCTGGTTCTTAGATCTCCTCATATAAAGACATTTTTTATTTGTAACTTACATTTCCCCTGGCTCTTATTGTTTGTGCTAAATTTAAAAAAATAATGTATACCAATCTAGGGTCATACTTCAAGAATGAGTTTAATTCCACCATTGTTATCTATGGGGTCCAATATGTGCCCTTGCAGTAGAACCTCTTTTTCCTCTTGTCTGTTACCTAAACTTTTGGTAATCCATGTCAATAGTTATATTACAGCATCCTATTTTGAATTTTTGTCTCTTATGAATTTTTTGGTGTCCCACCCACTATTTTTTTCCTTCTTTGTGACTACTCTCTATAATATAGAACATGGAGAATATGTGTAGGTAGTTTTCCTACTTCCCCATCTTTTTTTTTTTTAGTTTAAAATATTTTAGGTTAAATATAGAAGACAAATTTTGTTAAGTATACGCCATTTCTAGTCAGAAATTCATCAACTCTATATGTTAAGTCATGATTGAAAATACCCAGTTCCATTATCAGACACCAGTGTGTTAACTATTCATTTCCCACGTTATTTTTTTTTGTTTGCTTCTGTATCTGTTACCTTCAATGGACAATAATGAGAAAAATGAAGTCTGTTTCTATGGGGTCTTCAGTCTTGCCCAAGACTTCATAATTGATGGAAATGCCTATTAGATTCCTTCTATAGGCGTCATTTGTTTCCAAGTTAATCACCAAAATTGGATAGTGGTCATTCATTTTGATAAGTCTTGGGAGCTTCTTTGTTATATCTAGGGTAGACTAGACAGAAGGGCTATCTCTTGGCTTTCTCCTACTTTCTCAACCAGTGGTGAAGGACCCTTTGAAAGAGTTTTCCACTTTGGAGAGATGTTTTGTTTCATTTTTTTTAAGTTCCTTAGCTCCATAGAGAATAGAAATGTAGCCAATGTAGGCATTTAAGAAAATAGTGCTACATGAACTCTTCCAGTGGAAAGGGTCAGACTTTCAATAAGCATTCTCTCTCTCTCTCTCTCTCTCTCTCTCTCTCTCTCTCTCTCTCTCTCTCTCTCTCTCCTTAAAAGTTACTAAAATGTACATACTCTTTGACCCAGCAATATCTCTATTGGGCCTATAACACAATGAAGATAAAAAAAAGAGGAAATAGTCTGACATAGCCAATAACATTTACAGCAGCTCTTAATAGCAAAAAACTGGAAGCTAAGAGAGTGCCTATTAATTAAGGAATGGCCAAACAAATTATGGTACATTAATGTAATGGATGCTATAGGAATGTAATTATGTGTATGTATAATTATGCTATTAAAATTAAAATTATGAGATAGTTTCATAGAAATCTAGGAAGTTTTGCATGAACTGATCTTATGTGAAGTGAGTAGAATCAGGAGGAAAATTTATACTACAATAACAATAATGTAAAATGAACAATTTTAAAGAGTCTTAAGAATTCTCAATAATGAGATGATTGATTATGATTCCAGATGACCTATGATTTTTTTGAAACTTTACCTTCCAATTTAGAATCAATACTGTGTGTTGATTAAAAGGAATAAGAGTGGTAAGGGGTTGGCATCAGAGTTTAAGTGACTTGCCAGGGACACAGCACTAGGAAGTATCTGAGGTTAGATTTGAACTCAATACCTCCCATCACTATGCTTAGCTCTTAATGCATTGAGCCACCTAGCTGCCCCCTAAATGACTAATGATAAAGAATGCTGCACACCTCATGAAAGAGAACTGATGTGCTAAATAATTTAGCACACAATGAGACATATATTTTTGGACCTGGCCAAATTGGAAATTTGTTTTGAATGAATATGAATATTTTTCACTAGGAGGATAGGGAAAGGAAAAATGTTCAATAACTGGAAAGAAATAAAATTCAAATTAAAAAAAAAGATAAGGTCCTGAAGGGCAGAAATACCTTTGACAAGCCTCATGTCATTTTCCTCTGAAAACTGTCTTGTAAACTGGAATATTCCTATTTTGATAAATTCTCCTGTGAAGTGGTTGTTCTTAACCTCCCCATGAGTTATGTAGCACTTGGGCTGCTCTATTTCAGGGAGGAAGAAAGAAGAACGTGGTAAAGCACTTTGTGATGGCATGTGCTCTACTTCCTCCCAAGATCAATGGTCTACAGTTCACAGAAAGGGCTATGAGATAGTGAAGTGATGCTGTGCACAGGCTAACCACAAAAGAAAGATAATTCTGCCTGGGAGATGGAGGTCTGTCCAAAATTCCAGGAGACTCCTGGCAATTTTGAAATTTTTAGAAAGATTAAAGAAAAGACTAAAATAAAAAGGGAAATAAGGCTTATCATTCTGAAATTCTAAAGGTTGAGGAGAGTGATGCTATATGGAAAGAAAAGACAGGCAGACTAGTGGTTTTAAGTGGGACCACACACACACACACACACACACACACACACACACACACACACACACACACACACACACTTCACCTCAGCAGGTTCACGATGAGTCTAGTGTCTGGTCCCACTGTTCTGCAGTCTGGTACTAAAGTAATCGGCTTATCTCTGGGGGTCATCATCAAGCCTCTGGGAAAACTGGCTTACTACTTCCAACTACAGTTGGGACTGTCTCATGAACCTGAATGCCAATTTGCAAATTTACAGTCAGACTGCCAAGTGGACAGGAATGTTCATGTTGGCTAGCCAGGGCACTCTCTCCTCTGAATAGTTCAACAGAAGCAACAACAGACATGTTCTTACCCTCTAAATCTCCCCTTTTTTAGATGCCATGATGATAACCTTTCAGTTGACATGGTGCAATTTCCAAGTTTACAACTGAATATGCATCATGTCTCTGACATCTAGGGCAACACGTTAATTTCACCTTCTCTAATGGGTAGTTAGCTTCAATCAAAGAGAAAAGCTTTTTCCTGGTCCTGTACTCTTCTTGACCTTGTTTCCTTGATCCTACAGCCCATCATACATTTGAGTCTATAGCTCTGCTTGATAAATCCAACAGGATAAAAATGGCCAAAATTCTAATCTATAAGGACAGCTTAAATGCCAACCTACGTTTAGCAAATCTTATCAAAATGAGGCAGGGTGTATCCGTTAAGTCCTTAAAAATCTATTTTGAGTGGAAGTATATTTTCCATCACCACACATATGTAACCTACCTCAAATTGTTTACCTTCTCAAGAAAGGGGACGATAAATGAGGAGGGAAGGAGGAAATTTGGATCTCAAAATTTTGGAAACCATGTGTAAAAATTGTTATTACATGGAATTGGGGGAAATTGTTTTTTAATCTATTTCAAGCACTCCTATTTTACAAACTTCATTAAAAAACAGTTCCTGAGAGATGGTACAAGCTGAAAATTTGTCATACTTAGTTATAGAATTCCTGAATCTTTTTTCAATTTTCTCTTTAAGATTACTGTGGAAAGGGAAAGCAGGTACAAAAGAATTTAGGTTTTAGAGATCCACTGCCATTCATTATTATTTTTTAAATCCTTACCTTTCATCTTAGAAGAAATACTGTGTATTGGATTTAAGATTGGATTTAAGGCAGAAGAGTTATAAGGGCTAGGCAATGGGGGAGAGGGAGCAAGTGCCCAAAGTCATACAGTTAGGAATTTATATACAGATTTAGACCTAGAATCTCCCATCTCTGGGCCTGGCTTTCTATCCACTGAGCCATCTAGCTGCTTCCTTTATTAGTTTGGGTTTTTTTTAAGTATTTATCTTAAGTGGAATAAGTCATTAGAAAATTATCATTAAACATTGATACAAATAATGCAAAGCAAAAAAGGAGAGTCCTCATTATTATTTAAGATACTAACTTTCATATGCTAAAGAACAGTGAGGTTACCAACTTAGTTGCAATTTATAACATGTTCCACCTTCCTTCATTAATTTATCTCTGCTTAGAGTAAAAAGATTCCTTTGAACCCAGGACCTCCCTTCTCTGAGCCTGGCTCTTATTCCACCAAACCAGCCAGGTGCCTCACCTCTAACCCCCAAATACTCCATTTTAAGGTGTGGTTGCTTTCATGTTGAGAGAGCTGTAATTTGAAAGTAAATGAAAATTGGTATTCAACTTGAGATTTTCTCTATTTTCAAGTTTTTTATCCAAACTAATTTTTCATACAAATTAAATAATAGAGTTAGAATAACTACACTACATATATGTGGAGAAAATGTAGGGAGTGGACAATCTGTGAGTGATTACAGCCAATGGTTTCAAGAAGGATAAGATAGGAAGCAAAATGTTGTAGTGGAAAGAGTCCTAGACAGTGATGAGACCTAGGTTTTGATACTGGCCCAGCTAATAAATGACTATAGACCACTGGGTAAAATCACTTCCCTTGAATTTTAAAGTCAGTCCAGATAGGACTGATTTATTCTGACCCACATAACTGATTACTGGATTTTACTAGTTAGGATCTACAAATATGTGGATGATAACACAACACTAGGTTAATAATATTTTTCTGATCCAACTTCATGGAGGGGAGCCAAAATATCCTTTAAACTATCTGAAATGTGGAATGGGATACTTCAAAAGGTAACAAATTCTCTGGAGATTTCAAGTGGAAACCGGATGACTCCTTGGGATAATATAGCACAGATTGCTCTTCAGCTATATTTCAGATTAGATGACATAATGGATAGAGTGCTGAAGTTAAGAGTCAGTAAGTTTGTTGTTGAATCATTTAAGCCTCTCTCATCCTCAATTTTTCTCAACTATAAAATGGGGTCAATAGTCCTCTACCTCTCAAGACATTTGTGAGGGCCAAATGAGATAAGATATAATGTGCTTTATAAACTTTAAAGTTATTATGGTTATTATTATAACTTCTATAGAATATGCCCACCCCAAAATTCTGTGATTCTACTGTCAAAGAGTACTTAGTCAGTACTAGAGGAATCGTGGATCTGGCTCACTACCATATTTCTAATGTTCTTAAGCCCAAAACCATGTACAGCACAGAAGTCACAAATAGCTCATTCACAAACACCACCCCACATCACTGATCCATGTTTGTAAAACTTCTGGTCATCCACTATGATCACTGGATCTCTAAGATTCTCTAAGAATGTTGTTAATTGCTATGAATTGTTAATTTTTCTTTTGCTCTCTAAAATCCTCTGATTTCCATGTGCTAGTTTCTTGCTTAAAGCTTTCACATTGTGTGTTTTGCTTTATATTGTGGTTTCTGTCTTTAAATCAATGTTTTATTATTCTTCAAAACTACAGCTCTAAAACTGTGGTATCTGATGGTGATGGAATACTATTGTGCTCAAAGGAATAATGAACTGGAGGAATTCCATGTGAACTGGAATGACCTCCAGGAAGTGATGCAGAGCAAAAGGAGCAGAACCAGGACAACATTGTACACAGAGATGGATACACTGTGGTATGATCAAATGTAATTGACTTTGCTACTAATAGCAATGCAATGATCTAGGACAATCCAAGGGATTTATGAGAAAGAATGTTGTCCACATTGAGAGAAAGAACTGTGGGAGTAGAAACACAGAAGGAAAACATATGATTTATCACTTGTTTATATGGGTATAGGATGTGAGTTCTTGTTTTTTAAAAGATTATCACAAAAATGAATAATATAGAAACAGATATTGAGTGATAATTTATGTATAATCCAGTGGAATTGCTTGTTGGCTCTGGGAGGGGGGGAGGGAAAAGGGGAGGGAAAGAACATGAATCATGTAACTAGGGAAAATACTTAAATAAAAACATAAAAATTTAAAAAATTAAAAACTATAATTCTAGATTCAGATATAAATATAGCTATAAAAAGGGAAAGAAGAAATGTCCAGATTTGTGCTGAACATAGTATTAAAAATGGGGGGGGATACTTTGGTGAATATATAGAGAGAACTTAGTTTTCATATCCATCTACTGAAATGAAAAATGGTAGGGTAGGGTAGTGAATAGAGCCCTCAATTTGGATTTGAGGACCCAGGTTCAAATCATCCTGACTCATTCTTGCTTCCTATATGGCCTAAGGCAAGTCAATTCACTTCTAGGAGGTTCTATTCCTTGTCCATAAAAGGAGATCATCAGACCAGATGGCCTCTCAAGTCCCTTCTAATGCTGTCTATTTGTGAAATATTCTATCCTAAAATGATTTTCCTGATTAGCAATGCATAACATTGTCCCTATGAAAATAACTGAAGTCATTTCAAATATTTTTCCCCTAAAAAACAATTAAAGGGAGAATGAAGATGTCTACATTACCTAATTGTCAAGTCAGTCTCTTCTCTCTTCATCATTTTCTACATCTGGTTATTTCTCCCTACATGGTATTTCTTTTCCTTTGCTCTTTATCAATTTCCCTTTCTCTTTCTTCACCTGCACTCATTTATTTCTTTACCTGTTCTTCAAGACCAAAGTTTCTGGGCTTAATCATTTTGTAGTCAGGACCCCTTTCTTAAAAACTAATGCAGACTCTAACAACTTTCTTTTATTTATGTGGGTTATATCAAACAATATTTACCCTAATAAAATGTAAAGTGATAATTAAAAAATATTTAATTCATTTAAATAACAACAAATCCAATAAATAACATTTTATGAAAAATAACTCTTTTCTAAAATTAAAAAATTGCATGTGGTATTGTTTTGCATATTTCTTCAACTATCTTTAATGTCTGGGTTGATAAAAGACAGCTGGATTCTCATATCTGCTTTAGTCTGTTGCCATGCATTATGTTGGTTGAAGTGCATGAAGATAGTCCAGCCTCACAAAGAAACACAGTTAGAAATGAGAAGAATATTTTAATAGGCAAATAGTGTTATAGTAATATTATGGAAACAGTTTTAAGGTCACAGAGCCCCTAGGGCTCAGGAGCCCCAGAGTCCATGTAACCCACTTTGAAAATGTTTGCTTTTCAGTTTTTTGGTGCTTCTTCTGCCAATGGTTCTAATTCCCATGCCAAAAACTCCATGGCAAGAAGAGATGAGAAATTTTATTTTATTTTATTTATTAAATTTTTTAGTTAGAATATTTTTCCATGATTACATGATTCATGATTTTCCCTCCCTCCTCCCTCCACCCTCGAGGAGCTGACAAGCAATTCCACTGGGTTATATACGTATCATTGTTCAAAACCTATTTCCATGTTATTCATATTTGCAGTGGAGTGATCTTTTAACATCAAAACCCTAATAACATGCCCATCAAAGTATGTGATCAATCATATGTTTTTCTTCTGTGTTTCTACTCCCACAGTTCTTTCTCTGGATATGGACAGTGTTCTTTCTCATAAGTTCCTCTGGGTTATCTTGGGGCATTGCATTGCTGCTAGTAGAGAAATCCATTACATTTGATTGTACCACAGTGTATCAATCTCTGTGTACAATGTTCTCCTGGTTCTGCTCCTTTCACTCTGCATCAGTTCCTGGAGGTCATTCCAGTTCACATGGGATTCCTCCATTTCTTTATTCCTTTTAGCACAATAGAATTCCATCTCCATAAGTTACCACAATTTGTTCAGTCATTCCCCAATCGAGAGATATCCCTTCATTTTCTGATTTTTTGCCACCACAAAGAGCACAGCTATAAATATTTTGTATAAGTCTTTTTTACTTATTAAGAGTTGAGAAATTTATTGCTGGAAGTGATCTTGAGGGGAAAGGGGGGGGCATCCAGGCTAATTCCTTCATTTTATAGGTAAAGAAACTGAGGCACATAGAGGTGATATAACATCTAAGTTCTCCCTCCACAAGAGGAAGAGTCAGGATTTGACCCTAATGTCTCCAAATCAGACATCTTTGTAATGGTGGAGTGATTTACAGTTTACAAAATACTTTAATACACATCATCTCATTTAATCCTCACAACAATTCTGGGAGATAGACAGAGATGATATAATTATCACCATTATATTTTTATTCAGTCTATAATTCATTAATTCCTTTCTTTGACAACATCTTATTAAATACCAATTAAAGGCTTCTATGGAAGGCAGGTGAGGTAGCATTGTGTTTTCCCTACCGTTAACATAGATTTTAATATCTTTCTACAGTTATAATTTATCCCTGTACCATGACAATTAGGTACCCAGACACAAAGAGGTAAATTGATTTTCTTAGTCACCCAGAAAATTAAACAGTTTGCTATTTGCTCACAAACCCACATTATTTCCCACATCAAATATGATTTTAATAAATAAATTGGAGAGGTCCAGATATGTGATTGCTTTAAGATAGGGAATTTCTAGTATTAAAATGTCTTTCCTCAGTGCACATAGAACAGTTCTGTTAATTGTCTTGGAGGAGCCTAGAGTTCTGAGAGGTTAAATAACTTGTGGAGGGCAGAGGGAGCAGGCAGCTAGGTGGCTCAGCAGATTGATAGCCAGGCTAGAAACTGGAGGTTCTGGGTTCAAATTTGACCTCAGATGTTTCCTAGTCTTCTTCTGCCTAGGAGCCAATACTGATATTAATTCTAAGATGGAAGGTAAAGGTCTTATAAGTAAAAAATAACTTGGGTCACACAGCTGGGATACTGAATCCCAGGCTTTATCCAGTATGCCATAATACCTCTCAATAACTAACGTATTTAAGGGGGGAAATACCAAACCTAATTCAATAAGACTAAATCACATAACATTTTTCTTTTTTTTTTATTCTTCCCAGAATATTTTGCAGGAATCTTGGCTTCTATGAAGTTATACCTCACAATATCATTGAATGAGGAAATTCATAGATATAATAATAGAAGCACAACAAAGAGGGAGAAGAAAAGAGATGGAAAGGGAGCCTATGGGCAGAGGATAATCTGACTGAAGGAGTCTAATATGCTCCTCTAATAACAGGCAGCAGGTGAAAGCTTTATTTTCTCTCTCTTTTTCATCTCCTTTTCTCTCTCTTCTCCTACTAGTGACCCAGAGATGGAGATTGTGAGGACTGTTTAGCAAGATACAGAGCTCATCTGAACTGAAGGAAGTTGTGTTTTCCAGCCTCCTAAACTAGTCTACATTATCTCTGGCATCAATAAAAAAAAGCCTGAAGCATATAGCATAGGAACTATTTTTCAGTGGCCATGGCCATAGCCTGAGGCAAAATTACAAAATTTGTTTTGGGCACTCTCTTACCTCCCTGTCTGAACCTCAATCTCACCACAACCCTCTGCTCCCTGGCCCCAAATGCATCCAGTGTCCTTATGCTTCCCACTGGAATTTCCCAAATCACATATCTCCCTCCTCCAGGCAGGCTGGGGTTAAATGGTTTTCATTAAGTGTTGGGTGGGTGAGAAAACATTGGATGATGTCATGGTATGCCTATGAATTTCTTTTTGCAATTAAAACAGACAACCTGTAGCCAGAGAGATCCCTCATCTTGGAAGAAGGGTCTTGTTAGGTTTTGTTACTTAGTTATCAAAAGTAGAAAATTTAAGTAAGATTTTTTAAAATTCTTGATTTTTATTGAAATGGGTTTTTTGGGTTTTCTTGGTTTTTCTGTTTTCTTAGCTCTATCACCAAACGAGTTGGGAAGGATCCTCCTGAATATGCCAATTTCAAACCAATGACCAAAAGAAGTAACTAAACTATGAGGTTATCCAGAATCTCCTTCACAAAAACAGCTGGAAGAAAGATGGAGATTCATTATCTGCTAAAAAATCCCCATACTCTGTTTCAGGCACTGTATGTACAAAGACAAAAAAAAACCCCTGCCCTCCAAGAGCTTACAGTCTAAAAGATATGAGGAAGGCAAGAGAAAGTAGTTCCAAACCTAGGACAAACCTTTCTTTTCTTCAAGCATTGGTTCTCTATTATGAAATATGAATACTCCTGTCCTGCCAATCTTTGAGGAAAGTTATAAGAATCAAATGAAGTAGTGTGTATGAGAAGGCTTTGTAAATGAACTATAAAATGCACAGGATTGCTACTCTACCCAACTGTAAATGTTGTTCCCCTTGCCTAAAAAGCTTTTCTCTCCACATCTCTCTTTCCCTTCTACCAAAAATCATCTTCACCTTGAAAGTCTACTTCAATTTCTTTCTCCTTTCCAGGCCATTCCATGTTACTGCAATTTCCCTTTCCTCTGAATTCATAATACTATCTGTACTGCGCCTTTTAAAATTAGCCATGTACATTGTTAGGACTCCTCCTATCTATGATTATTTGCTCATTGCCTTGCATTGCTAGGTGGTGCAGCAGATAGAACAGCAGGTCTGGGCTCAAGAAGAGTCATCTTTCTAAGCCCAAATCTGGTGTCAGATACTTACTAGCTGTGTAACCCTGGTCAAGTCACTTAACTCTGTTTGCCTTGATTTCCTTCTCTAACTTCTTTTACACTTCATATTTACAATATGCAATTTCATCCTCTAACTGTACTGTACACATTAGAAGTTTATTTTATTCTGACCTCTTCACTATTTCATATGGGTCTATGCTGTTACACTAACGTGTCTGTGAGCTCCTTCATTTCATAGTGAGTCTTGTGATTCTTGCCCCCATAGATATACAGCTCAGTTTGCTTTTCTTACTCATTTTTGTAGGCAGCTGTGGTATAGTAGAGAGAATTATAGATTTAAATTGGATTACTCATCTGTAAAATGGGAATACAAATATTTATTCCATATATCTCAAAATTATGAGGATTAAATGAAATAAAATTGAAAGTACTTTAGGGGAAATTAGGTAGCTAGATGGATAGAGAGCCAGGCCAAGAGATAGGATGTCCTGGGTTCAAATTTGGCCTCAGACACTTCCTTGCTGTGTGCCCCTAGGCATGTTATTTAACTCCCATTGTCTCACCCTTTCTGCTCTTCTGCCTTGGAATTGATGCTTAGTTGTATTCTAAGACAAAAGAAAAGGGTTTACTAAAAGAAAAAGTACTCTAAGTACCTTTTAAATGTCAGCTATTAGTACTATTAGCCTCATATCTTCTA
This sequence comes from Monodelphis domestica, assembly GCF_027887165.1. NCBI lineage: Eukaryota > Metazoa > Chordata > Mammalia > Didelphimorphia > Didelphidae > Monodelphis > Monodelphis domestica. Next base: position 402,645,860 of record NC_077229.1, on the reverse strand, counting down.
CAGGTCCTAGCTCAGTGTCAGAGCAGGAATGCAATAAATGTTTGTTTAATTGAATTGAACTACAGAGTATTTGCTCAATAAATACTTGTTGACAGATTGATTGAATGTTGAAGAAAGGAAAGGAAATTAAGGTGGTATATATAAGAAGTATGGGATGAACATTCTGACAAAAGAAGGTTAAAATAAGCCAGGAAGCATGCAGTGAGTTCCTGGCTGTGTTCCTAGGACTGTACTAGGCTCAGTCATGCCATTAGTAAAAACTGTTTCCATTGAATGGAGAGGGTCAAATCACATGGAGAACAATTGACAGAAACAACAGTAATAGAGGAACATTTTGTCTATTTCTGGAAATTTGGAAAGTATATTTGGAGATGGAATGATAGAGCTGAGAAAAAGGAAGATATTTTAGAGAAACTTTTTTTTAGGATAGAGAAAAATGGCATATATTTAAAAGCTAGTGAGAAAATAAGCTGTTTTACTTTCTTCTTGGCGAGATCTATGACTGGAAAAAGAAAATGGATTGATCACGTAGCAAATCACGGATAACATGAAAAAGCTCATTGCTCCATTGGTGTCTATGACCTATTCAGAAATCTAGAGGAAGACTAAGCTTATTTCATGGATCCTTTTTACAGAAAGTTACAGACAGGAGTTGCACAAGATGAAGCAAAAATAGGTTGCTATCTGAACCTACAAAAGGATCAAAAAATAGACAAGAGTTATCCCCCCAAAAAGGCTTTGATTGGATAAAACTGGGTAAAGCAAGTAGGTAAAAATAATCGTGGTGTTTTGAGTTGATTAAGGCAGCAAAAACAAAACAAAACAAAACAAAAACAAAAATAACCTACTTCAGTTTCAGAGCAGGAATGCAATAAATATTCGTTTGTTGAAAGATTCAGGAATTTGGTAGCACTAATACAGAAATATAATCTTGAGCTGATCATATAAGGAAATTATTCCAATGTTATTAAAATAACATCAACAATTGAGGCTTCAACACAGAAAATAATACATTCTGAAGGGACTAGAGAATCCTCTCCCAAAATGCTCTTCCAATCCCCCAAATAAACAAAACTTTCTTTTGACATCTCTGTCTCTGTTTCTGTCTCTCCATTGCAATCACGAATTTCTTCCCATTTCCAGGATGGAATTATTTCCTCTGTTGTCCTGTTACCATGCTATCCAACCTGCCTTCCTATATTGGCTCACAACAGTAGCATAAGGGAGAGGGAGAAAGTAAACAGTGTAGAAAGGGGTCCACATCTCAGAAATGTAGTACAACAAAAAATCCCTACTGCTCCCATTATCAATTTTAGATGTACTCTGCCATATGCCAATCCACATTCTCTTCCAACAATGGAAATTGAGTATTTACTGAGCAGTCATGGATTTTAAATCTTTTTGGTAGAGATGAGGCACCTAGCACATTAAGCACATTTATGCTACTAAGTGTTTCTTCCATGTATTTTTCTCCTATAATATGCTTGTTAGAGATGGAAAAGGGACTTCACAGTTCCCTCAAGTATACCAGAAGAGCCCAAAGGCCCTCAGCTCAAAAAATATTTTCCTCACCCCATCAATTGGAAGATATACTTGAGATGTTTTTAGTCTTCCCACAAGCCTCCAAATATTCCCTAGAATTAGTAAAAAAAAACACTGCTTTGATTAATTATATATCTAAATGAAATCAATTTTAGAGATTGGACCTTTTGATTAAGTTGAAAATGAAAGAGGAAAAAAAAGAATAATGAAGGAAAAAAGTAATCTAAATTTTCTAATCTCTGATTCCATGCCACACCATTGTCTCTTCTTCCAATTCTTTCCCCTCTCTATTATTTTGAGTATTTCTATACTTCTCAGGTGTATGGAATTCCAAGAATCTACCCCCTACAAATACCTGTCTCATCCATATGTCAAGACAGAATAATAACAAATCTTTAAATATTGAAAAAGAGACCCAGCATACAAATTATAAGACTGTAATCCATCTACCTACCAACTATAACTTTAGCTACAACATAACTATATGATTAATAAGAAACAAAAATTTTCTTATACCATTTCCAGGCCATGATTTCCTGTGGTCAATTAGCTGTACTAAGCAATGGAGAGCTCTTTCAGAGAAATCAAGAAAGAGTACTTACTGACTCAGAGGAAATGAAATTCCAAAAAACAGACACATCCTTCTTCACCTACCCCAGCAGTTTCTGTGGTTTCCATCATTTCGTTGCTATCAAGCACAACTGTCAAAGTCTTTGGAACCAAATTTAACTCTACCAATAAAGTTGATTTACAAAAGCTGTTTTCTTCCCCAAACACACTGCCTTTTGCTGCTGGATTCATATGCCCATTGTAGTTGAAATTAAGCCAAGTTTCTTGCAAAAACCAGATGTCCTCTTTCAGAAGCTTGTGTTTACTACATGGTCTTCTACCACATCTGAAGGAAGTTCTTAGTGGACAAACCTCATGATCAGAAATCTCACTCAGGGGTCTATAGTGATAACCCATCACAAATCAGTCAGTATCCTTAAACAATCATTATCAGCATCCTGAGACTATGAGAAAGGTCTGTAATGAAACGTACACATTATACCTAAAAAAGGTAAAATAGTTAAATTTATGTCAAGGTAGACAGTTGATTAGTTTAACAAGTCTACAAAATCTGTTCACTATCTCCTGCCACTATCAGCTGTGGGACCATGGGACTAGCTTTAAAAACTGTGAAATAATGATCCACAGACGCAGTCCTGGAGACTCTAAGGATGGGAAGACACTTTCTGCATGTCTATAGTGTAAGTCATAGAAAGAATTTTGCTTAACAGATAATTTTTCAAGTCTACATCTAGTCCACCCTATCAGCGATCATTATATTTACTCTTTTGGTTAACAAATTGATGATGTAAAAAAATCAATCTAATTCAATAATAATCAATACCTACTATCATTAGGATACTATGCTGGGTGTTGCTTATACTAAGATAAACAATAATTCAGTCCCTGACCACAAGGAACTTATTGGCTACTAGAGAAGTTGAAGGGGGAAGGCAAACGAATGTGTACATAGAGAAGGATAATACTTCTGGAGCCAAGGAGGATAAAATAGGAATCTAGAAAAAAGAGCTCCAAGAAAATTTGAGGTGGGAGAGAATATTATGAATAAAATGAACATTTTAAAGAAGCTGGTAATATAAAGCTTATGTCAAAGGCTCTTAGACATGAGATTTGTATAATTAAAAATTATTTTCATAATTATATTATAATTTCAATTGTTTTCTTCATAATCTTATGTACTTTATTTTATGCATTTAAAAACATTATTCTGAGAAAGGACCCATGGACTTTACTAGACAGCTAAAGGGGTCCATGACACAAATAAGATTAGGAACTTTACTTAGATGACATTCTGAATCTAAAAACATCTCTGGACTTTTATCTGAGAAAGGTAATAAAGGATGAGGAAGGGTAATCAAAACCCCGAATAGAACCTTGAAGGAAGATACAAAATTTTAATAGGTAGGCATGATATTAGGATGCATTCCAGGCAAGGGGAAGGGTCTACATAAATTTGTGAAGGCCTCAAAAAGCATATCAAGTTTGGAAAATGTCTCATTTGGTTCAAACAAAGACTCTGTGAAGAATAGTAATATGAAACAAAGCTGGAAAGATGAGTTGGAGTTGGAGTTTGAAAAGCCTTAAATTCCAATCAGAGGAATTTGTATTTTTTTCATAAAGGAATAAGAAGCACTAGAGATGTTTGTTGTTGGCTGTTTTGTTGTTTTGTTTGTTTGGTTTCTTAGCAGGGAAGTGATATAGATGGTCAAAGCTTTGCATTAGGAAGATAATAATTTTAGCATCCATATGAAGATGGACTGGAGAAGGGAGAGAGAAGGCTGAGAAACCATTACAATAAAAAAAATGAAAGGATGATACAGCACTGGGATGAGGATGCTGGGAATGAAACAGAATAGGATGTGATAGAATATGACATAATCTAACAGTCTGGTTACAGAAGAAGAGGAAAGAAGAAAACAAACATCCCTGGGAGGAGTAATTTGAAATGATGTTTTTGTTTTATCGTTAGTAATAATAATGATGATGCTCATTGCTGAGATTTTTTATGGTACCTTTAAGAGAAAGCACATAATATATGCTTGTTAATAAACAAAATTTCCTCACAGAATCCCATGAAGTAAATAATACATTTCATTGCCTCCAGTTTACAAATGAAGAAACTGAGTCCTGTAAGTGAAGTAACTTGACCCAAGAAGACTGAAATTCAAAACCAATTCCTCTAAAAACAAATCCAGAACTCCACATTATTCCAAGCGACTTCTAACTTTTTGTTTTGTTTTAATTGTTCTGAGTGAAAAGTGACACTGTTAGACAAATTCATAGTCAGTGTTAGTAGCTGAAATAGACATTTAAGGAAATTTTGAATCTAAACTACTGGTGCAAGTTAGGAAATAGTACCGTAAACACTCTAAAGCATTTACTTGTCAGATGAGAGGACTATCAGAAAACTTCCTGAGAGGAAATTAGTCAGTCAAGTGGCAACAATAAAAGATTACTAGTATCTAGGCAACTTAACCAATCAAAGCCTTAAGAAGCAATTAGGATCCAAGACAGCTACTAAGTGCAAAGGATATGGTGGGTGAAAGCATATTCCTTTCCCATCCAGAATTCAAATGCCAATGCTAAATGACCACCTAATTGAAAGCTCTTTCCCTGAAACTCTCATTTATTCATTCAAGGAGTAAATGAGAGGGTTGGATTAGCTGATTTCTAAAATCCTTTCCTTCTAGCTCAAAATTCTAAATGACATCTTATTGTCAAAGATGGGATTCTCTAAGTACCCATTCATGGAATCTACACACTTACCTGAAATATTTTGTTGCCCATAAGAGGCTTGAAATCTAATTCTGCCTACAGCCAGTAAATAAGTATGCAGGAAAATAAATTAGCGTTTCTATCATAAGGTGATCATTTCAAGAGAGAAAAGAAGCACGAAAGGAATTAGAGGAAGGATGACTTGGGTTTGAAGGAAAGGAAGATTAGATAGGGAAGATGGAAACTAAATTAGTCCTTGAAGAATGGGCAGAAATTTAGGAGAAGATACAGCTGACTCAACAGGAAGAAATGTCTTTCTCAAAGGCAGAAATTCCCATGATATTTTATGAAAAATAAATCATTACAGGTTTTCAGGCAAGATTGTAGAAGGCTCTGAATGTGAAGCTCAGGAGTTAGGAACTGATTAGTCAAGAAGAATTTGGCTTTTTAAGTTCTTTGTCAGAGGAGTAACAAATACATTAATCTGGCAACTGGAAACTAAATAGATTAAAATGGGTGACACTGAAGGCAGGAATACCCACACAGAAGTATCTGCAGTAACTAGCTATGTGTCCTTGGGCTGGTCAATGTATTTGGTTTCTTCATGTATAAAATTATGAGGTTATATGGTAAGTTTACAGATTTCAAGATGGAAGAGATCTTAAAGGCCATTTAGTTTTCTTCAAAGCTCCCTCAGATTAAGCACCACCTTCAACAAAAGCCTTTCCCTAACTATTTCTTCACTCCTCCTCCAATTTCATTCTTTAAAAAAAATTCTGTCTTTCATCTTAGAATCAATACTGTATATTGGTTCCAAGGCAGAAGTAGACAATGGGAATTAAGTGACTTGCCCAGGGTCACAGAGTGTCCGAGGCCACATTTGATCCCAGGAGTTCCCATCTCTGGGTCTGGCTCTCAATCCACTGAGCCACCTAGCTGCCCCTCTTCTCAATTTCTAATGTCTTTACTATTCTAAAATCACATTGTATTTATTTAGAATATGAATTTATATGTACATGATGTTTCCCTCAAAAGAACAGAAGCTCTCTGAGGTCAGGAATCATTTCTATTTTGTGTCTTTATTGTTCTTGACACTGGCTCAGAAGGATACAAGTTTTACATGTTCAAAGGACCAACAATATCCTGTCCATTCTTACCTAATTTTTATCAATTATCCATTATGAATTATTTATTCTTTCATTTGCATAGTTCCATTATAAACTTGTATTCATATGACAGTTCCTCAGAGTAAGTTGCACATTTATACATATTGTAACAAAAAATAAAATAAAAGATGCCCTCTCTTTTATTTATCCTAAAACTAAGGAAAGATCAGAGCAGCTGAGTGGTACATTGGATAGAAGTCCCCAGTTTTGTCTTAAAAGAAAAAAACAAAAATTTTCAATGTATGGAATGGCAGAAAGAATGTCCAAATACTGCAATGACAATATTTTCCTAGTTGTAATTTTTCCTAGTCTTTTTCTTTGATCCCATCCCTAACTTTTCTTTTTTCCTAACACATACAAAATGGCAGCTGGTGATAGAGTGGATAGAGTGATGGGCCTAGAGTTCTGAGACAAGACATGAGTTCAAATCCAGCTCCAGACACTTAGTAGTCATGAGATCCCAGGCAAGCCTCTTAAATCTCTCTTCAGTTTCCTCAACTCTATAGTGGGGTTAACAATAGCACAGATCTTGCAAAGTTGTTGTGAGGATTATATGAGATAATATTTGGAAAGTCCTTAGCAAGGTGTTTGGTGAATAGTTGGTGCTTAATGAATTCTTGATTTATCCCATACCCAAATCATATTAAAGGCAACCTCCAAACTCACACAATCAAGAACTGGGTTGAAATCTAGCTTCCTACACTTCTATAAGCTGAGTGACCCTAGGCAAGTTAGTTAAACTGACTCAGCCTCAATTTCTTTTTTTTAATTTCAAGTTTTTATTACAGGGCCATTTTCTCTCCTTACAAAGATATATCTCTCATCTCATAGCCCAAGTCCATGGAAAACATAATCTGACATAAATATTGTCCATAGAATTTTCAGGAATACATCCAATTAGAACTGCAAGGTTAAAATGTAGAATGTAAATTTTATCTTCATTTATTGACTAAAGTTACATTTATTTCTACCAAGTCAAAATTGCTCATGAAGCATGCTGAAATGAATTACTTTACATTACAGTAATATTGTACCGCATAGCCAAACGATAATGCTTTCCAAAGTATCAAGTTCTTTATGTTAAAACAACAACAACAATAAACAAATCTATTTTCAGGATCAAATGAAAAAATTTATGTAAAGTCCTTTAAAAACACTATCATTGTGAGTTATTATTACTTCTCAGCTTCAATTGATCTTTTCACTTATGAGACCTGTTCACCTCCATGTCTCCATTTATCATCTCTAAACACAGTAACTCTACCAAACCTGTTTTTATATTATTGAAATTTCCAGGTCAATATATCCCATATTTTTGTCCTGTATCCATAGCTGCTCTTCATATTTCCAACTGGATGTCTTCTTACCTCAAATGCAACTCATTTAAAAAGTAGTGACCACCTCATACTTTAAGCTATCAGGGTGTCAGAATTCACACCCAGGCAAAAATCATGATATTATTGATCCTGAATTCATCTTCCTTCTTCACATCCTTCCATAGTCAATCATTCTCCAAGCCTTGCTGCTGCAGTGTCTCTAAAAATTGTCCATTCCTTTTTATTTCTACAAATACTACCATTTCAGGACCTCGTTCCCTTCACAACTAAGAGAGCCTTCTATCTGGTCTAACTACATGTGCCCTTTCTACCTCTCCTCTTAAATGAGTTTCTTTCCTTTCTCCCTAGATTACTCTGCTGGCCATCCCCAAATTCATTTCTTTGTTTATCTCGTTCCCTTGGCCTCCACTGCTACATTTACCTCCACCACTCTAAATCCTACCCACACTGTAAAGCCCCATGCAGCAAAATCCCAATTTTTGTAACTTTATTGCCACCACCTAAGGTTTGGCATTCCTTGAGGTTATAGCCTCAAGAATGTATTTTTTGTTTTATTTTGTTTCCAGGCTGATTCCTCATAATAAGTCAACAACAATACATTCCCTTGGCAAGTCTTTCTTAAGTGCAAAGAAAACATTTTACTACACACTTGAGAATTTATTTGAGAAAAACGATGCCAGTGAGTAATTGCACACATATAGAGTGGGTACAGAGCACAGCTTTGTCTGCTTTAGGAGATCCATTCAATCATTCATTAGGCATTTATTAAGTATTTATTGGAAAGCCCACTGGACTAACAGGAGACTAAATTCTATTCCTGGAACTGCCACTGATAAGCTATGTGACCTTTGGCAAATAATTTTACCTTTCTACTGCTCAGCATCTTCATAAGTAAAATGAAACAGATTGTCCTAGTTGGTTCCTAAGATTCCTTCTAGAACTCATATTCCAGGATTTTACTATGAGTAAAAGAGAGAAGCCTATGTTAGTTGCTATGGGAGACAGAAGTGAGACACAACTCCTGTCCTCAAAGAGTTCAAAATCTTCCTGGATAAAGATCATTCTAAATATATTTAGCTACCTGAACAAAGTCTTTTTTTTTCAGACTAAGATCTCTCTTTGATCATTCAAGAATATTCTTCTAGTTCTACTCATCCATGTTTCTCCTTCATCCAAAATGAGGTATTCTTCTAAGTCTCCCTTCATCATCCCTCAAAGCTGCTCTTTCATACAGAAAATCCACATAAACTTAATCCTTTTTCCTTGTCTTTTGTGGATTATTTGATTCCTTGAGTCCAAATTTTAATTAAATATTTAAACTGGAACCCAGTTTTGTTCCTACTAGCCTTGTACTTCTCAATGTCAAATTACTTTAGAATCTTTGGCAAGAAAATCCCAAATGGAGTCTTGGAGAGTTGGACACAATTTTTTTAAATGACTCTTGCATAACTCTAGAGCCACAGGACAGAAGGTAGAATCAAATATTGTAGGGAAATTTTTCTAATAGACCTGTCCAGAAATAGAACAGGCTCTTGTTAGAAAGAATTTCTATTTATGTTGTAAACTGAACTAGATAATCTAAAGATCTTTTCCATCCTATAGTTTTAAGATTCTAAAATAGAAGTTGGTACAGAAGAAAAACAACTGCTTGATCACATGAGTCAATGGGGATATGATTGTGGATGTAGACTCTAAACAATCACCCTAGTGCAAATATCAATAATATGGAAATCGGTCTTGATCAATGAGACATGTAAAATCCAGTGGAATTGTGTGTCAGTTATGAGAAGGGTGTAGGAGAAGGGGAGGGAAAGAACATGAATCTTGTAACCATGGGAAAATATTCTAAATTAATTAATTAATTAAAAAATTTTCAAAAAAAAAACAATAAAAAAATAAAATAAAATAGAAGGTGGTAGCACATCCACACCAGGTAAAAGTAATGATGGGGCTTTTCCTCATACTTGAGTCAAGTTTCACTTTCTTCCTTGCAGCCTTCCTACTCTATTCCAGCATGATCCATCTCCTTTTCTGAAGAAATGGTATTATCTATACCACAAAATCTAACATTAGATATTTTTTTCTGCTTTGTATTGTGGTCTTATTGTGTTTCATGCTCATAAAATTTCTTTTCCTCCTGGTTGTTCAGACTACCACACTCCCAAAAAATCTATAAAATAAGGTGGAGAAGGAAAGGGCAAACTATTCCAGTATCTTTGCCAAGAAAATCTCAAATGGGGTCATGAAGAGTTGGACACGACTGAAAACAACTGAACAATAACCACAAAAACACCTTTTTACCTAAATCTCTTATTTTCAGGGAACCAATTAGTGGCAAAGGCCAGAGTATGCCTTTTTGTTGTTGTTATAGGCAGTTGTGGTACAATACAATAATCAAAGTATTTGTAGCTGGTGGTCCTGGGTTTGATGCCTAGTGTTATTTTTTACTAGTTGTAGGACATTTAGTTATAATCACTTTAACTTTTTTTCATTTAAATTTGTTTCTTACATTAAAATACCAAATTAACTCTCCCCCCCAATTAACCCTTCTAAGCATCAGTTTTTTCATCTGCAAAACAGAGGTAACAATACTTAATACATTCGCTCATAAGATTGTTGCCAGCATTACTTTCCAAATATGAAACAAAACAAAACACTATTCCCTGGTGGCTAAACATAATTTTCTTGAGGATACTTTTGTGTTTGTATCCCTAGAACTTAATATGATCCTTGGCAAGTAGTTTGAATAACCAGTACTGTGTAATCTTCAAAATGCTATAGAAATGTCAGCCCTTATCATTGTCTCCCCACAGAATCCTGTTGGGAACATTTCGGTTAAATGTGGGTTTTTGTTTTTATGATGACAGGGAAAAAGGTGAAATCGTTTTCAGATACTAATCAAGTCACACTGAAAATGAAATAGTTGAAATTATGCCTTTTCCCCTCTTAGAAACACATAGCTTACTAACCTCATGAGGTTACTCCTTTCACAGGTCAGCACATAAATTTTGCAGCCATGCACTTTTAAAGCTGATTCAGCATGAGCAGGATCTGAAGATGTAGTACTGCCATATTTAGGACTGCCATTCATCTAGTCATCTTCTAGACTGTACAAGGCCTAGACTAAAGGAAACTTGCCAAGGTTTAAAACACAGCAGAAACAGGCACAGACTTCCCATCTGATGCAAGGGTATCCTGCTCTGCATGAATGGGTCAAATAACACTGAGCTAACCAGAAATCTCTATTCCCTAACCAAGACCATAAATTATACAATTGTGTGTCATAAACAAGTTTGGGAGGATTTTAGTACTTATAAAGCTCACAACAGTAATCATTGGTCTATTCCTGTCACCCTTTCAAAGTGTTAATGTTGGGTATCTTTCATTTGGTAATACTCTTCTCCTATGGGAATCATCCTTTATCCCCTCTAGATTCCTTTCGTGTTTGAGGCATCCTTTCTAAGAAGGAAACTCATCTTAAATTATTATTTAGCAAGCTATGAGTCATCCTACAGATACAGAATCATCTCAACAAGCCAAAAATTCTGGGATGATACCAATATGAAGAAATTTAACAGGGCTAAATGTAAATTCCAGAACCAGAGATAAAAAATAATTAGCAAGTAAAGAGCACATTAGATACAATATTGTATAAAAATAGATCTGAGGTTTTAGTTGATAAGTTTAATGTAATTTAATATAATAATGTAACTATGAAGAGCTAGTGCAAACTTAGACTACAGAGTGTCTAAATAAAATAAATGCAGATCACATCCAGAAGATGGTCATGTTTTAGATATAAGGGAAATGTATCCTGAGAATGTCAGCTAGGATGACTCAAGGTCCAGAAAATTTGTCATATAAGAAACAGTCAAAAGAACTCAGTTTTCTCATCTGTAAATATTGAACTAAATAATTATAGTTCACGTTTTATGTTGTCTTACCATTTATAAAGTACTTTCCCGATTACTCTTTGAGATAATTGGCCATACACCTTCCTTTAATTTCCTTCAAACCCCTAGATCTCCTTCTGGGGAGAAAACCTACTTAGCTTTAGAGCTCTCATCCTGCAGCCCAAGCTATCTTGATTGATGCGAGAGGGCAACCCTACATGACCCTTTGAATGACTTAACTATAATCAATAAGGTAAGTATCAAAATACCAAAAAATGAAGACTAAAAATTGTATCAACATGTAACCTGGAAAAAATTTAAATATCAACCACCTTATGGTGCCATTCATCTTCTGTATGAATTCCCCAAACCAAACCAAACCAAAACATGACTTCCTGGTCACCACTCCCCTATACATAAATACCTTGAGGATACTTTTATGTTTGTATCCCTAGAACTTAATATAGTCCTTGGCACAGTTGTTCACTGAATCAGTCTGGACTAGGGAAAGCATTAGAAAAAATCAGGGTTAATGATATAATAATGGTATTCTGAAAACAAATATTGCTTTATGTGTTTAGCTTTTAGATGAAGAAAAGATATTTTTAAAATATTTTGCCTGTTTAAAAAAACAAAACAAATTTCAAAACCTAATCTTCTAAGTCCAATGGTCATTCTGCAACACCATATTACTCTCATTTATTGAATGTCTAGATTTCAGAGACCTAAAATGCCTTGTAGAGCTAACATTTAATGATTTTATGAGTTTAATCAAAGAATGTGCATTTATACCTCATCTAGCTGTAAGTAAGAAGAACAGAAGTCTAAAGGGACACATAAGATTATCACCAAATCATTTTTGGCCAAAGTCCATTTTAAAGACTTGGTGATACCTTCAAATGTATAAAGGACTATCACATAAAAGAGAGAGCCTCAGTGGTAGAAAGGGATGTTCTGGAAGCCCATCTCCAGTTGCTGGAGGAACTAGAGCGGAGATTAAATGGCCATAGATCAGAGGTTCAGCAGAAGTTCCTGAATTGGGTAGAGGTTGGACTAGATGACGTCTAAGATCCTTTCCAACTCTGTTATTCTAGATCTCACATGCCTACTACTACTGCCAACAACAACAATAGCTAGGATTTCTATAGCACTTTAAGATCTACAAAGCACTTTACACATATCCATTTTGACCCTCACAACAACTCTGGGAGGTAGGTTCTATTATTATTGCCTACTTTACAGATGTGGAAACTGAGGCAGACAAAGTAAATGACTTGCCTGGGGTCACATAACTAGTAAATGTATGAGGCTAAATTTAATTTAGATCATCCTGACTATAAATTCATCAGTGAAACCTACATATTTCTAAGGAAGTAGAAGCACAGACCAGAGATGGGAGAATCAGTGTAAAGTGCTTTAAACCTAGGGTTCAAGTCAAGTCCCCAGGCAGGAAATCAGATAAGGAGGATGGAGTATAAGGATCAAAAACTAATGCCAGGGCTGGCAGGGACCGGGGCTGTGGGGCTTGGCTAGGTGGCTCAGTGGATTGAGAGTCTGGCCCAGAGACAGGAGGTCCTGGGTTAAAATCTGGCCTCAGATACTTCCTAGTTGTGTGACCCTGGGCAAGTCACTCAACCCCCATTGCCTAGCTCTTACCACTCTTCCCTGGAACTAATACACAATATTGATTCTAAGATGGAAGGTAAGGGTTCTAAAAAAACTAAGGAAAAGCTTGCACCCCCAGGAAGTTGATAAGCTCAGAAAATATACACAGACATCAGGGCTCAATGCAAGGCAAACACGACATCAGTCAGGGAGCCTCCTATCACCTTCCTTTTAATAATAAATAAAAATAAATAATAAAAGAAGTCCAATGCTGGTCCAGTAGAATTCAGCCTGCTGATGCTCCTAGATTTTTCTCCTTCCCTTCCCTCCCCAAAACACACACGCGCACACACACACACACACACACACACACACACAAGGTCTACTGTGTATTGCTGCGACTGCCAATATCTATAAGGCACTGACAAATTAGAAGGAACCATGTAAAATCAAAGAATTCATCCTTATTTTATTTAATAATTAATCTAGCAATTACATATCTAATTATCTATAATTATATATAGTATACAATACTCTAATAATTATCTAGAAATTATCTAGAAAATCATGTGGGACCAAAAATTCCATCTTTTTTAATGAAAAATTAAAAAAACTTTCAAAGCATACTCTTCATTACAAGAGCCTCTCTTGTCTCCTCCACCAATCCTGCGGGTTAAAAAAGAGAATTCAGTGTAATAGTGAGAAGAGCACCCAAACACCGAGTGCAAGAATACAGTCTGCCTAAGAACTCTACACTTAGTATAACCCACAAACGTGTTAAAAGCCTCTCAAACCCTTTCCAATCAGCATCCAAAGTTGATTAGTCACATACCATCAAAAAGTTCAACCTTGAAAAATTATGCATGGAGAAAGGATTATTATGCTTAAGGCTCAGAGGCTAATTAGAAATGCATTGGAGTTTGGGGGCTCAGCTCCACCTGTCACCGTTCAGTGATCGCCCAAGAGGTGTTCCGCACTCTAGCACCGCTGCTATCCTGTCATGTAAGACTCATAGAAACACCATTAACTCAGTAGGGGGTCTGGCAAACACTGGAAAAGTCCAGCTTGGCCAAACAAATATTAACTCTCTCAGGCTTCTCAAGAGATGACTGATCAACATTCCTGAGCAAAATTCTGCAGAATGGCCCGCAGGGTGATATACATTCTTTGTTATTTATTCTTTGGCTGAGTCTCAGGGCAGTAACTCAGGGATACTGTACAGCGGTAAATAAAGTAATAACTATTTATATATGTGTGGCATATTGTTATCACAAAAACTCTTCACCTGATTTAATCCTCCAAGGAATCCCTTTGATGTAAGCAATGCAAAGTATTATAGGTCTCATTTTTTAGAGAGCAGGAAATTGTGTCTCAAAGAGATTAGTGACTTGTCATTTACCCAGTCACAGAATTTGAACTCAAGATTGCTGACTCCAAATTCAGTACTTTTCCAATAACACTCACACTTCTTTCAAAAGTTCCTTGACTTTAGAGAGTTTGGTTTTTTGTGGTTGTTTTTAAATAGCCTCAGCACCAAGTATAATGACCTGCATATAACAGGCAAATAATAAAACAGCCATTAAATTAAATAAAGGATTTAAACTGACATCATCAGCATCTTTTCCCCTTACTTTAACTACATTTACATTTTCTTTTATGGTAATTGCATTTGCATTTTCTTAAATGCCACAGGGGTACTTTTTCCCCACCTTGCTATTCCTGATCACTGATTTCTCCCACTCCCTACCAACAGCATCCTCCCTAAGAAAACCAAATCACCATACTGACAGCAGGATCTCAGCTACACTCCAAACTCACAACCCACTCTCCACAAACAGGTATGCTTCTGATAGGAGGTATTTGAAGTCATGATCAGAGCTCTGGTGGCTTTCAAAGTTGTTTTCTTTGATGTTCCTATGATATTTTCAAAGGCTACAAGAAGCTGCTCTTATTAATAAAATAACTAACACTGACATGGTGAAGCAAAAAGCAGGCGTAACCATTTCATCCCCTGCTCAAAAAATCCAGTGGCTCTATACCACTGGATCAAATAGAAAATTGTTTGAGGCATACAGTGAAGAGGATTGGTTTAAAGAGGGAAGAATATATATACACACTCAGCAGTGTATAGAAATCTATCTTACTCAATAGGGAAATAGGAGGAGAAGGGGACCAGAGATGCAGGGAATTGGGAAAGATAATAAAATAGAGGACTGATTAAAGGAAGTAGTGTCAGAAGCAAAAGAGACTTTTGAGGGATCACAGATACAGAGAGAGGGAGAGAAAGAAAGGGAGAGAGAGGGAGGGAGGAGAGGGACATGGAAGTAGAGAGAAAGAGAGAGAAGGATAAATAGAAGAAAACAAGATGGAAGGAAATACACCCTAATCATAAATGTGAATGCAATTGGGATAAGCTCAGGCATAAAATGGAAGCAGACAACAGAATGGATTAGAAACTAAAACTCCATACTGTGTGGTTTACAAGAGATACACTTGGAAGAAAAAGATATACATAGAGTTCAAATAAAGGGCCAAAGCAGAATCTATTATGCTTTAGCTGAGGTGGAAAAAGAAAACAAGCAAGGGTGGCAGTCATGATCTAAGACAAATCAAAGGGAAAAATAGACCTAATTAAAAGAGAAAATCAAGAGAACTATATTTGCAAAAAGGTACCATGGACAATGAAGTAATATCAAAAAATGTTATAACAAATTTCTCTGATAAAGGCCTCATTTCTCAAAAATATAGGGAATCAAGTCAAATTTATAAAAAAAAAATAAAATCCATTCCCCAATTGATAAATGGTCAATGAATATAAATAGGCAGTTTGCAGAAGAACAAATCAGAGCTTTCTCTGGACATATGGGAAAGTGCTCTAAATCACTGTTGACTAGAGAAATATAAATTAAAACGATCCTGAGGTACCACTTCATGCCAACAAAAATGACAAATGCTGGAAAGGATGAGGGAAAATAGGTAGACCAATAAATTTTTGGTGGAGTTGTTAACTGGTCCAGCCATTCTGGAGAACAATTTGGAACTATGGGCCAAAGAGGTATAAAATTATGCATTTCTTTTGACCCAGCAATATTAATACTAGGTTTGTACCCCAAAAAGATTTTAGAATGAGAAAAAGAGCTATATATACAAAAATTTTATAGCAGCTCTTTTTGTGATGTAAAAGAATTGTAAATCAAGAGGATGCTCATCAAATGGGGAATAACTGAACAAGTTGTTATATATGATTGTGATGAAGTACTATTATTCTCTAAGAAATAATGGGGGTGAGTGCGGTGTGTAGCTTCAGAAGAAGAAAAAACATGTAAGACATTTCTATACGTACTCATGCAAAATAAAATTAGAAGACCCAGGAGATCATCATACACAGGAACAGCAATGTAATAGTGATGATTAACTGTGAAAGACTTGGTCACTAATCAATAAATTGATCCAAGGTAATTCCAAAAGATTTATGATAAAAAAAATGCTATCCACCTCCAGAGTGAAAACTGATGAACTCTGGGTGCAAATTGAAGTATATTATCACTTTTATTTTCTTGTAGTTTTGTGATATGGCTAATATGGAAATATATTTTGCATAATCTCACATATATAATTGATATTGTGTTTACTTTCTCAAAGGGGAGTGGAGGGGGTCAGAAGCAGGAAGAGAATATGGACCTCAAAATTTAAAGAGAAAAGAAATTTTAAAATAAATATATTTTTAAAAGAAAGAAAATCTTTTTGTTATATATAACTTGGCCACCTTCTTACCTTTCCAGGCTTTTTTACAAAGTTCCCTCTTCCTCCCCCATCAACCCAGCAATTCAGAGACCCTGACTCCCTTATTCTTCCTTGAATCAGATTCTGATCTCCCAATTCCCTATGTTTTCACTAGCTGTCCTCCGTACCCAGAATATTCTCCCTTCCTCATCTCTGCTTCTTGCCTTCCCTGACTTCTCTCTAGTCTTAGCTACAGTCCCATATTTTAGAAGATGTGAAACAGTACCTTTACTCTTTAATCATTTCCAACTTACCCTGTAATCAGCTTATCTGTACATTATTGTTTCATTGTCTTCTCCATTAGACTGTGAGCTCCTTTTGGATTCCTTGGTATCCCTAGCACTTAGCACACTGCCTGACATATAGTAGGTGCCTTATAAATGGCTACTAAATGTCTGACAAAGAATAAGAAAGTGTCCAGGGCTGGGCAGAGATCAGAGATCAGCTGCCTGGCAGCTGGCAGACACTGCTACCAAATTCCTGTTGCACAATGGCAACAGCACAATGGCCAAATACCTGGACAGAGGGAAGGTTAAAAATGTGCTTTAAGGAATTTCAAATGCATTTGGAATCATTGCTGACTCAATGGAAAAGCTGTGAGAGGTAGATTCATCCTATGGGTTTTCTTTAAAAAAAATCCTTCAGCCCTTCTCCACTGGCAACTCATTTACTTTTCATCCCTATGTAAGAGTGGAAGATGACTTCCGGTTAAGATGGCGGCTTAGAGAAAGCTGAAGTTCAGATCTCCGGAAAACCCTTCCCGACCGATCTCAAACTAGAAGCTCCTAAGGCGCCAAAATTCAAAACGATCAACAGCACAGACCCTGGGAACCCTCCTCCTGGACCTGGACCCGGTTCAAAAGGTACGGCTCCCCTTAAAAGCCAGAACCCGAGATCCCTCGGACCTCAGGGGTAGGAGCGCAGAGTCCAAGGCTCCCGGAAGCGGCAGCCGGGCCGGGCTCAGAGAGCAGGGTCTGAGGAACAACAACCCTCAGGGTCTTCTACCCAAGTCCCAGTCCGGGTGAAAGTTACTGCCTGGGGCCTCCGCTGCAAAGAGCCTGTCGGTCTGGGTGAAAGTTACTGCCTGGGGCCTCCGCTGCAGAGAGCTGGTCAAAACAACAGCAACCCTCAGGGCGGGCAAGACAGCCTCACGGGCTGGATCCTGCTATCCAAGTCTCAGTGAAAGTCTGTGCTCTCGGAGCTTGGGGAAGCGGCAGCCCATCCCCCCGCAGGCCGAGGAAACAGCCTCACGGCCAGGGATTCTGAAGGCAACTTCCGGAAATCGAGCCGGGGGGAGAGTGTGGCCTCGTGGTCCGACTCTTCCATTCCAGTTCCAGTGAGGCATATTCAGTTTAACCCAGGGAACGCTCATAGAACCAACATCTGCCCAGGACTAAAGCCTCTGATCACCAGACAAAGACAAGAAAAGCCAATCCTCCACGTTCAGAGATGACAAACTCCACAGAAGCACAGAAGCCCCAAAATACCAAGAAAAATAAGAAGAAAGGGGCGACTCTGGACACATTCTATGGAGCCAAAATACAAAATACAGAGCAGATAGAAGAAGATATACAAGAAAATTCTCCAAAATCTTCCAAAGGAAATAGAAACTCTCCACAAACCCATGAAGAATTTGAATCAGAAAGGACCAAAAAGATGGAAGCCCTCTGGGAGGAAAAGTGGGAAATGATGCAAAAGAAATTCACGCATCTACAAAACCAGTTTGACCAAACTGTAAAAGAAAACCAGGCTTTAAAGCAAGAACTAATAAAGCAAAGCCAAAACACCAAGAAATTAGAAGAGAACATAAAATATCTCACCGACAAGGTGATAGATCTGGAAAACAGGGGGAGAAGAGAAAATTTAAGAATAATTGGACTCCCAGAAAAGCCAGAAATAAACACCAAACTGGACATGGTGATACAAGATATAATCAAAGAAAATTGCCCAGAGATTCTAGAACAAGGGGGCAATACATCCACTGACAGAGCTCACAGAACACCTTCTACACTAAACCCCCAAAAGACAACTCCCAGGAATGTAATTGCCAAATTCCAAAGCTATCAAACAAAAGAAAAAATCCTACAGGAAGCCAGAAAAAGACAATTTAGATATAAAGGAATGCCAATCAGGGTCACACAAGACCTTGCAAGTTCTACGCTGAATGATCGTAAGGCATGGAACATGATCTTCAGAAAGGCAAGAGAGCTGGGTCTCCAACCAAGAATCAGCTACCCAGCAAAACTGACTATATACTTCCAAGGGAGAGTATGGGCATTCAACAAAATAGAAGACTTCCAACTTTTTGCAAAGAAAAGACCAGAGCTCTGTGGAAAGTTTGATACCGAAAATCAAAGAGCAAGGAATACCTGAAAAGGTAAATATTAAGGAAAGGGGAAAAATGTTATCTTCTTTTACTCAAACTCTCTTCTATAAGGACTACATTTATATCAACCTATGTAAACTAATATGTGGGGAAAATGTAATGTATAAATAGGGGGTAAAGAAAGACCAAATAGAATAATGGTTCTCACACAAAGATTCACAGGGGAAGGGGAGGGGAAGAAAACTCCTATAAGAAGGAGAGGAAGAGAGGGGGGGGGGGTTACTTAAACCTCAATCTCAGGGAAATCAACTCTGAGAGGGAAAAACATCCAGATCCATTGGGATCTTGAATTCTATCTTACCCAACAAGGGTAAGGAGAAGGGAAAACCAAGGGGGGGAGGGGGAGAGGGAGAACAAAAAGGGAGGGAAAGAGAGGGGGGAGGGGGAGGGAACAAAAAGGGAGGGACTAAAAAGGGAAACATCAAGGGAGGGGACAAGGGGGACTGATTCAAAGTAAATCACTGGACTAAAAGGTAGAGCCGAAGAAGAAAAGGTTAGAATTAGGGAAGGCAATCAAAATGCCAGGGAGTCCACAAATGACAATCATAACTTTGAACGTGAATGGGATGAACTCACCCATAAAACGTAGACGAATAGCTGAATGGATTAGAATCCAAAACCCTACCATATGTTGTCTTCAAGAAACACACATGAGGCGGGTTGACACCCACAAGGTCAGAATTAAAGGATGGAGTAAGACCTTCTGGGCCTCAACTGATAGAAAGAAGGCAGGAGTGGTAATCATGATATCTGATAAAGCCAATGCAAAAATAGACCTGATCAAAAGGGATAGGGAAGGTAATTATATTTTGTTAAAAGGGACTATAGACAATGAGGAAATATCATTAATCAACATGTATGCACCAAATAATATAGCACCCAAATTTCTAATGGAGAAACTAGGAGAATTGAAGGAAGAAATAGACAATAAAACCATACTAGTGGGAGACTTAAACCAACCATTATCAAATTTAGATAAATCGAATCAAAAAATAAATAAGAAAGAGGTAAAAGAAGTGAATGAAATCTTAGAAAAATTAGAATTAATAGACATATGGAGAAAAATAAATAGGGATAAAAAGGAATACACCTTCTTCTCAGCACCACATGGCACATTCACAAAAATTGACCATACATTAGGTCACAGAAACATAGCACACAAATGCAAAAAAGCAGAAATAATGAATGCAGCCTTCTCAGATCACAAGGCAATAAAAATAATGATTAGTAATGGTACATGGAAAACCAAATCTAAAACCAATTGGAAATTAAACAATAGGATACTCCAAAACCGTTTAGCTAAAGAAGAAATCATAGAAACAATTAATAATTTCATCAAGGAAAATGACAATGGCGAAACATCCTTTCAAACCTTTTGGGATGCAGCCAAAGCGGTAATCAGAGGCAAATTCATATCCCTGAAAGCTCATATTAACAAACAAGGGAGAGCAGAGATCAATCAATTGGAAATGCAATTGAAAAAACTCGAAAGCGATCAAATTAAAAACCCCCAGCAGAAAACCAAATTAGAAATCCTAAAAATTAAGGGAGAAATTAATAAAATCGAAAGTGATAGAACTATTGATTTAATAAATAAGACAAGAAGCTGGTACTTTGAAAAAACAAACAAAATAGACAAAGTACTGGTCAATCTAATTAAAAAAAGGAAGGAAGAAAAGCAAATTCACAGCATTAAAGATGAAAAGGGGGACAGCACCTCCAATGAGGAGGAAATTAAGGCAATCATTAGAAATTACTTTGCCCAATTATATGGCAATAAATACACCAATTTAGGAGAAATGGATGAATATATACAAAAATACAAACTGCCTAGACTAACAGAAGAGGAAATAGAATTCTTAAATAATCCCATATCAGAAATTGAAATCCATCAAGCCATCAAAGAACTTCCTAAGAAAAAATCCCCAGGGCCTGATGGATTCACCTGTGAATTCTATCAAACATTCAGAGAACAGTTAACCCCAATACTATACAAACTATTTGACATAATAAGCAAAGAGGGAGTTCTACCAAACTCCTTTTACGACACAAACATGGTACTGATTCCAAAACCAGGCAGGTCAAAAACAGAGAAAGAAAACTATAGACCAATCTCCCTAATGAATATAGATGCAAAAATTTTAAATAGGATACTAGCAAAAAGACTCCAGCAAGTGATCAGAAGGATCATTCACCATGATCAAGTAGGATTCATACCAGGGATGCAGGGCTGGTTCAACATTAGGAAAACCATCCACATAATTGACCACATCAACAAGCAAACTAGCAAGAACCACATGATTATCTCAATAGATGCAGAAAAAGCCTTTGATAAAATACAACACCCATTCCTATTAAAAACACTAGAAAGCATAGGAATAGAAGGGTCATTCCTAAAAATAATAAACAGTATATATCTAAAACCAACAGCTAATATTATCTGCAATGGGGATAAACTAGATGCATTCCCAATAAGATCAGGAGTGAAACAAGGATGCCCATTATCACCTCTACTATTTGACATTGTACTAGAAACACTAGCAGTAGCAATTAGAGAAGATAAAGAAATTGAAGGCATCAGAATAGGCAAGGAGGAGACCAAGTTATCACTCTTTGTGGATGACATGATGGTCTACTTAAAGAATCCTAGAGATTCAACCAAAAAGCTAATTGAAATAATCAACAACTTTAGCAAAGTTGCAGGATACAAAATAAACCCACATAAATCATCAGCTTTTCTATATATCTCCAACACAGCTCAGCAGCAAGAACTAGAAAGAGAAATCCCATTCAAAATCACCTTAGACAAAATAAAATACCTAGGAATCTATCTCCCAAGACAAACACAGGAACTATATGAACACAACTACAAAACACTCGCCACACAACTAAAACTAGACTTGAACAATTGGAAAAACATTAACTGCTCATGGATAGGACGAGCCAATATAATAAAAATGACCATCCTACCCAAACTTATTTATCTATTTAGTGCCATACCCATTGAACTACCAAAATACTTCTTCACTGATTTAGAAAAAACCATAACAAAGTTCATTTGGAAGAACAAAAGATCAAGGATATCCAGGGAAATAATAAAAAAAAAACACATATGATGGGGGCCTTGCAGTCCCAGACCTCAAACTATATTACAAAGCAGCAGTCATCAAAACAATTTGGTACTGGCTAAGAAACAGAAAGGAAGATCAGTGGAATAGACTGGGGGAAAACGACCTCAGCAAGACAGTATACGATAAACCCAAAGATCCCAGCTTTTGGGACAAAAATCCACTATTCGATAAAAACTGCTGGGAAAATTGGAAGACAGTGTGGGAGAGACTAGGAATAGATCAACACCTCACACCCTACACCAAGATAAATTCAAAATGGGTGAGTGACTTAAACATAAAGAAGGAAACCATAAGTAAATTGGGTAAACACAGAATAGTATACATGTCAGACCTTTGGGAGGGGAAAGGCTTTAAAACCAAGCAAGATATAGAAAGAATCACAAAATGTAAAATAAATAATTTTGACTACATCAAACTAAAAAGCTTTTGTACAAACAAAACCAATATAACTAAAATCAGAAGGGAAACAACAAATTGGGAAAAAATCTTCATAGAAACCTCTGACAAAGGTTTAATTACTCATATTTATAATGAGCTAAATCAATTGTACAAAAAATCAAGCCATTCTCCAATTGATAAATGGGCAAGGGAAATGGATAGGCAGTTCTCAGATAAAGAAATCAAAACTATTAACAAGCACATGAAGAAGTGTTCTACATCTCTTATAATCAGAGAGATGCAAATCAAAACAACTCTGAGGTATCACCTCACACCTAGCAGATTGGCTAACATAACAGCAAAGGAAAGTAATGAATGCTGGAGGGGATGTGGCAAAGTAGGGACATTAATTCATTGCTGGTGGAGTTGTGAACTGATCCAACCATTCTGGAGGGCAATTTGGAACTATGCCCAAAGGGCGACAAAAGAATATCTACCCTTTGACCCAGCCATAGCACTGCTGGGTCTGTACCCCAAAGAGATAATGGACACAAAGACTTGTACAAAAATATTCATAGCTGCGCTCTTTGTGGTGGCCCAAAACTGGAAAACGAGGGGATGCCCATCAATTGGGGAATGGCTGAACAAACTGTGGTATATGTTGGTGATGGAATACTATTGTGCTCAAAGGAATAATAAAGTGGAGAAGTTCCATGGAGACTGGAACAACCTCCAGGAAGTGATGCAGAGCGAGAGGAGCAGAACCAGGAGAACATTGTACACAGAGACTAATACACTGTGGTATAATCGAACGTAATGGACTTCTCCATTAGGGGCGGTGTAATGTCCCTGAACAACTTTCAGGGATCCAGGAGAAAAAAACACCATTCATAAGCAAAGGATAAACTATGGGAGTGGAAACACCGAGAAAAAGCAACTGCCTGAATACAGAGGTTGAGGGGACATGACAGAGGATAGACTTTAAATGAACACTCTAATGCAAATACTATCAACAAAGCAATGGGCTCAAATCAAGAAAACATCTAATGCCCAGTGGACTTACGCGTCGGCTATGGGGGGTGGGGGGGAGGAAAAGAAAATGATCTATGTCTTTAACGAATAATGCTTGGAAATGATCAAATAAAATATATTAAAAAAAAACAAAAAAAAAAAACAAAAAAAAGAGTGGAAGATGATTGAATAAATCAATCAAATCACTCCAACCCATTTAAAGCAAATGCTAAGATGCTATATTTATCCAGTGAGAACACCCTGAAGTTTTTCACTAGTTATGAGTCAATCCAGAATGCTTCCCCAGGTGCCACAGGAAATTTATTCCCATGGCTGAGGGACTTGTTCAGGCCCTTTGGGGCTGTATAAAACCAGCAGGGCTGGTTGGAATTGGACATTTGAGCATTTGTTAGCATAAAGGAAAGCCTTTCTGTCCAAGTCTCCTGAGAAGGAATCACTGGGGGAAAAGGGAGGATAAGAGAAGGCAGGAGGGAGAAGACTTTAGGCTCAGCTTCAGTCTTTATCCCAACACCTAACAGGATTTGGATTTTGTTATCAGCATCCTTGCTGCATCCCCTCAATGGGAAAAGTTAGAAAGTAGACCAAGGCTCCATATAGAACCCAGCAGAAAAGCTCCACCATAACTGAGGCAGCATCTTGAGCACTCCAGAACAAGGACTTGTAGGAATATGATTTCTAAGTGTGACCCCACTTTTCTCTGGATTTCTAAGTGAATGTATCACAGACTTCTAAAAAGATATTTTATATCAGCTACTGTTACTATACTACCTTGGTAAATACATCTTTCTAAAAAACCAATTATATCTGATTGATTAATTTATGTCAACTGATAATCATGGCAGGAGGCATGGAGTAAGGGGGGGATATGAATTTATAGCAACAGAAAAACAATACCCACCCCAATCTCTTTGGACTGGCTACCCTTTAGACTGAGGACGGATGTAGCTAGTCAAACTCTGGGGACTCTATGTGACAGGGCTTGTGTGGCCTGGGAGAATATCTAGGAGGCCTTTACTATACCAAGATAGTTATAGAAAGAATAGGGCTATTTATAAAGGTTTAGCAAATATCACTGGGCATTTTGTGGTGCAGTGGACAGAGAGTCAGGTCTAGAGTCAGGAAGACTCATCTTCCTAAATTCAAATCTTCCCCATACATGTATTAGCTGTCATCTAATCCTGTATACCTCAGTTTCCTCATCTGTAGAATGAACTGGAAAAGGAAATGGCAAACTACTTCAGTATCCTTAGCAAGAAAATCCCAAATGGGGTCATGAAGAGTCAGATATGGCTGAAATGAATGAACAACAAAAGTTAATATCACCAGCACCCTCTCTAACTGAAAGCAAAAGTACTCAAGACGTTTTTAAAATAAATTTTTATTAAATATTTTATTACATAGCTTAAGTTTTCCTCTGTGTCCCTCTTCTTAATCATCCCTGAGTCATCCCATAAGTAATATTTTTAAAAGACCATAGAAGAAGAGGAAGAGAAAAAACAATCAGCAAAATCAATCAATTCACTGAAAAAAATCTGAAAATATATGCAATATTCCACACTCAGAGACCCTCCCCCCCTTCCTATTTGGGGCCATGTCTATTCTCTAGCATTTTGAAACATTCACTTTTAACTGGTTGGTAGTTATTCTTTCTACTTACTTTGCAATATTTGTGTCTGTAGTTTTCTTGCCTCTGCTTATTCCATTCTGTATCAGTTCATGCACATTTTTCCATGCTTTCCTCTATTCATCATATTCATTGTTTTTTAGGGGGCAGATAGATAGTCAATTGCATTCATGTACAATAATTTATTTAAATACTTCTCCAAATGATATGCCTCTAATTTATTTCCATTCTTTAACATAAAAAGGACTATGCTAAATATTTTGTTATATGTAAGGTCTTGTTTTTTTGTCTGTGATCCCTTGGAGGCATATGCCTAATAGGAAAATTTCTAGGTGAAAAGGCTGATTTTTTGCATAATTCTATATTTTTTCTAAAATGGTTACACTCATTCAAGGCACCAGTAATGAACTAGTGTGCCTATTTCCCCACAATCTAGACCTGTTTTGAAAAAATCACCCCAAAATAGTTGTTACAAGTATGATATGTTCATATCTTCTTTATGGAAAAACTGAAAAGATCACAAAAAATGTATATCTTTATTGAATTGTAATAGTATAAGTATTACTACTCCCCTATAGTATGTTAAATTTACCTTCCTGCCCATTTTGTGTCAATTTTCTTCTAAAAAAAGTCATGTTGATTTTTATTACTTCCTAGTACCCAGAGCCTACTTTAAGACCCTCCACAATGGAAATAAAAGTTTCCTTTGAGAAATCTGATACAAGGGGGGAAAGAAGGAGGAACAAACATTTAAAGTACCTACTGTGTGCCAGGCACTGTGTTAAGTGCTTTGCAAATATTACCTCAATTTACAGCCTCAACAATAAGAGACAAGTACTATAATTATTCTCTTTTTATAATTGGGAAACGGAGGTAGACAGAGGTTGTGACTTGCTCAGAGTTACATAAATAGACTTGAGCTCACATCTTCCTGAATTTAGATCCGGCATTTCATCTACTGGGTCACCTAGATGCCCAGCTACACAATAAAGTTGGAAACCAACAAAGTTGAGATTTTCTCATCAAATTTTAAAATCATATATTTAAGGCAGGAAACGACCTTAGAAGTCACCTAGTATACTCTTATCACTTTATAAGGAGCTAGGCAACACCACAACACATATAATGCTAGCTTGAAGTCAGGAGAACCTGAGTTTAAACTGGGCAAGTCACTTAACCATTGTTTGCCTCAATTTCTCCATCTGTAAAATAGGGATAATAATAGCACCTACCTCTCAAGGTTATTGTGAAGACTGAATGAGATAATAATTGTAAAGCACTTAATAAAAGCACCGGTCCATAGTAAATAAATTTTAAATGTTAGCCATTATTATTCTTTTAAATAATGAAACTGAAACCTAGAAATGTTAAGTGACTTGCCCAAGTCATTCAAGTACTAAGGAATAGAGACTATATCTAAAACCAAGTCTCTGATTGCAAATCCATACCTCTTTCTGATAGTAACTCAAATTAACCAAGCTGATTCTCACTTGGCTTTTGTTCTCTACCCTTCCCAAGCTAGAGTCCCCGTCTCCATATCCATCCAATTCAAATAATCTCCATCCTTCATGATCTTTCTCAGGTGGGGCTTATTTGCCTCTTCTAAGGTCTGGAGATGTCTACCTCCCTAAACTCTTCCTGCACTTACAGTTTCTGCCACTCACACTTAGCACCTCTCAGGGCTTGATCCCCTCCAGCCCCAGAGGTTTGTTTATCCCTTGTATATACCCTTTGTTATAATAACCCCCCCCCATTATGGCAGAGTCCCTAAAAAAGAAGAGTGCCCTGGCCAGGAGGTGCCATCTTTCTTCTACCTGAAGCCTTTCCTGATCCACCTGCCTTTGCTAGTATTCTCTTCCCCAGACTCCCTTTATTCATTGTATATGTATTCTGTGTATTCTCTGTGTCTTTATATTATATATAAAATGGGACAGCTAGGTGATGCAGTAAAAAGAATGTCCAGTCTGGCCTAAAGAAGATTCATTTTATTGAATTTAAATCCAGTCTCAGACTCTTACTAGCTGGATAACCACTACTTGCCTCAGTTTCCTCATCTGTAAAATGAACTGGAGAGCGAAATAGCAAATTACTCCAGTATATTTGCCAAGAAAATTCCAAATGCAGTCACAAAAAGTTGGACATGATTGAAATGATTGAACAATATAATAATATAAATTATGCAATATATGTATTGTATACACACACACACACACACACACACACACACACACACACATATATATATATATAATTTATATATTTAACACATGTTGTCACCCTGAATACCAGGCAATTCTCTTAGGTTAAGTTAGAGATGGATTGCATCATCATTGCATCGATGGAGCTCCCCTACTATTCAGGTATGACTTTCAGACTAATTAAAATCCCTAGACACCCAAATAGTTACCACAGTTTTGGTACTTAAAAATCTTTATAGTCTGATCACTTCCTGCCTGTCTTAATTCCTTAAGGGCTGGGACTGATTTACTTTTATAACCCTGTTATATACCTATTATGTACCTGGCACATCAGAGGTGTTTAATAAATATTTATTGATTGATTAGCACACTCTGAAAAAATAGTGGGAGCTTCACCACAACTTGTAGGTTTGTTGAGTGATTGCCAAAAAGATTTAAAAATATATCTAAGTCAATTTTATTTTAATGCACTTTTATATGAAGTCAGAGGACTGACTTTGAAAGCATTGTTTCTCTTCAAAGATCATAATAGGTTCCACTATTGGCATCAAGAAGTAGGATAGAGTAAAAGAATGGAATTCAGTGGAGAAACCTAGGCAGAAACACTGAACCATTGGAGTGGTAAAACACATATGAGTCTCTTTTCAATGAAGGGAATTTGGAATATTATGAGGCCACAGAATATCAAGAAAGATCAGTGGGTCACTAATACTAGGACAGGTGGCATGCTTCTGGGAAGAGCATAAAGGACAGATTCAAGAGAGATTTCCCCCTTCTCACATTTACGAAGTATTTGACAATGAGCAGGTCTCTTTATTCCTCTGAGCTAAAGTTTCACCCTCAGTAAAACAGAGATGATACTGATAGTGCCTACATCCCATAATATATGGGAGGGCAGGAATCAAATAAGGCCATGTAAACAATACTTTGTAAACCTTAAAGCCCCAGACAAATGTGAGCTATTATTGGAATCTTGTTATCACACCCAGAAAGAATATACATGTCCTAGTAGTTATAGGAGATATAAAGAGGTAACATATTTTAAAGAGGTATACAAAAGACAGATCAGAATCATATTTTAGAAAATCTCAAATACTCAATAACTAGCTAAGCCTTCCAAAAGTAGCCGAGAGCCACTCAAGGCAGAAGAATCACATGTTGAAGGCATTAAAAGGATCAATATGGTACAGAGGTTTGGGAGGTGGTATAAAAGGACTGACTGAAGATGATAATAGAAGCAAAAAAGAATCAGAGAATTTTAAAGTCTCAGAACTGGATGGAACCCTAAAGACCATTTTTCTAGTACTCAACGAGTAATCTTCTCTACAACATACCATCCAGCCTTCACTTGAAAACTCTAGGAAGGATAAATCTGCCACCTCTAGTGGCAATTCATTCCACTTTGGGATATCCCTATTATTTGAAAGTTAATCCTTCATTACATGAAACCTACATCTTTCTCTCTATAGTTTTTCCCACTGTCAATTCTATATTTTATACAAACAGAAAATGATTGATTCTCCTGCCTATCACAATTCTCCAAATACTTGAAGGTAGTGATCATATACCTGCTTAAGTCTTCTCTTATCTAGCCTAAATCTCCATAATTCACTCAATAAATTTTTTTTACACTGTGGTCTCCAATCTACCCATAACTGTTGTAACCTCCCTCTGAATACTCTTCGTCTGTCCATTTTACTTTAACTCTTCAAAAAAAAAAAAACCAAGGCATATATTTTTCCCATCTCTTCTGAATGTATTTTTGGCAGATTAAAAGGACCCAATAGAAAGGGAAGATATTAGAAAGGCAGAAGAGAGCATTTAGTCAAAAAAGTAAATTCATGTAGGTGGTAAGAAATGATAGGTTAAACAGTACAGGAAAAGAAATTAACCTTTAGAAAGAATAGGCATACCTCTTCCTTTGAGAGAAGAGGAGAGGATAAATATTTATAAACTTTTTTTAAAAATTAATAACATTTTCAATATAATTTGCTTCTTTGTAATCCTATGCATATTATTTTTATACATTTCAAAACATTAATCTGAGAAAGGGTTTATACTAGGCTTCATCAGAATGACTGAAGGAACCATGATATAAAAAAAAAGATTTGAGAACCCCTGATGTTGAGGTAGATATAAGTGTAGATAAAGCCAGATAACATCCAGCTTCTTAGTAAAATAGAAGGCAAAGCTATCTGATTAGATTGAATGCTGATTACTAAAAAAATAACTCTTTTAAAATTAGAATTGGCCAAATGAAAGCTAATGAGTCCATGAGATAGCAAGAAATAATAAAATCAAGAAAAATGCAAATTAAAGCAACTCTGAGTTACCAGAGTGGTTACTATGACCAAAAAGGAAAATAATAAATGTGGGAGAAGATGTGGGAAAATTGGGATACTAATGCACTGTTGGTAGAACTGTGAACTGATACAACAATTCTGGTGAACAATTTTGAACCATGCCAAAAGGGCCATAAAATTATGCATATCCTGTAACCCATCAATACCAATACTGGGTCTATATTCCAAAGAGATAAGAGAGAGGAGAAAAGGACCTGCATGTACAAAAATGTTTTTTTGCAGCTCTTTTTGTGGTGGCAAAGAATTGGAAACTGAAGGAATGCCCATCAGTTTAGGAATATGCTTTGATATATGGCTGTATTGGAAAACTATTGGGCCATAAGAAATAATAAACAAGATTAATTCAGAAAGCCTGGGAAAGACTTACATGAACTGATGCAAAGCAAAGTGAACAAAACCAGGAAAACAATGTGTATAGTAACAGAAATATTGTATGATGATCAGTTGTGGAGAACTAAACTATTATTAGAAAAACAAGATTCCAAGAAAACCCAAGGGACTCATTAAAAAAAAATCACTTGCAGATGAAAGCATACCACCTTTCACATTATTTCCCTTGTGAGCTTTTTTATTGTACATGTGATGTGTCTTCACTCACAACATGGAGAATATGGAAGTATATATTTAATGAAAGTACTGGCATAACCTATATCAGACTATTTACCATCTCAGAAAAGGGGAGGATAGGGACAGAGAGAGTATTGAAAAATGTCAGAAAACAACTGTCAAAAATTATTTCTTTGTGTAATTGAAAAAATACCATTCAATAAAAATAATAATAATAAAAACAAGGACAAAAGTCTAAAAATATAGAGGAAAATGGGGGGGGATCTCATAGGAAAAATAACTGACTTGGAAAACAGCTTGAAGAAAGATAATTTAAGAAGCAATGGACCACCTGAAAGCCATAAATGAAAAGGAAAGTCGATATATTTCAAGAAATCATAAAAAAGTACTACCCTCATACCTGAGAACCAGTAGAAATTTAAAGAACCCAGTAATTACCTCCTGAAAGAAATCACTAATAGCGTATGGTGAAGGTATATGAAAAATAGGGTCCTAAACAGATTGCACCAGGATGTTAAGGAGGGATGATAAAATAAATACTAAGTAGCAGAGAGAGCCAACAAGCCCCAGTCCTACCAGATCTTTTTTATTTTGTATGAAAAAGACCCCTCTTGATCTGTCCTGTTTTAAAAGACTACTTTTCATCATTTAGCATGCTTTTGTATTCTGCTAGTGACAAGATTTTCATCATATCACTTTTTACTAGATGGCAAATTCCCTGAAGCCAGAAGTCTTGTATAAACACAAAGGACAAGAATTGTTTCCTTTTTTTTATCTTTATATTTCTAGCAAATAGCATAAAGACTCTTACATAACTGGTGCTTAATAGATGCTTTTCTTTGTCGAATTTTATCTTTTCCAGCACCTA
Organism: Monodelphis domestica; assembly: GCF_027887165.1. Classification (NCBI taxonomy): domain Eukaryota; kingdom Metazoa; phylum Chordata; class Mammalia; order Didelphimorphia; family Didelphidae; genus Monodelphis; species Monodelphis domestica. Next base: position 402,614,702 of record NC_077229.1, on the reverse strand, counting down.
ATACTAAGGGAAGGAGGAAGGAAAGGACAAAAAAGCTAAGTAAACAAACTGCCACAGCCCATTTTGTCAACATACAAGGCTGGTACTACCCAGGAAATTTCCTTTCTCTGGGCTCCATTTTTGCCCTAGGTTTTGTCATCTCTTGATCTGGAGAAGTTCACTCTCAGGAACTCTCCTTTATGAACTAGTATGCCAGAAAGCTGTGCTAACAAACAGAATTCTCATGAAACTCTTGCTTAAGGCAACTATTACACAGGGATGAAGGGGAAAAAATTGCAAATGCACAGGCTTCTCCCCATCTTAGGACCCAGTTCCTCTCTGGCTGCACTCTGGTGTCTTCTGAACAGGAAAAGGCAGCCAGCCAATTATGTATGGAGTAGTCCCAGTTGCTGAAAACCAGTTGGTAATTGTCCATATTCTCTCAATAAAGTGCCAATGAACATATATACACTTTCTATAAAGAGGAACTTTGATGGCACTGATCAAAAAAATAAGCAGCTCAAATCAGAGGACTCCCCCAATTATTTTAGAGAGTAGTTTTAGGGGGGAGCTGGGTGGCTCAGTGGTTTGAAAGCCAAGCCCAGAGATGAGAGGTCCTGGATTCAAATTTGACCTCAGACACTTCCTAGCTGTGTGACCTTGGGCAAGTCACTTAGCCCCCATTGCCTAGTCCTAACCAGTCTTCTGCCTTAGAACAAATACACAGTATTAATGCTGTGATGGAAATTAAGGGTTTTAAAAAAAGAAAGAGAAGTTTTTATGGGGGCTATGGCCCCCTGAGTCAGACACTAAATGGTATCAGCTTCGGTCCAAGTCTAGACACCTGCACATATCCAAGTCCTAGGATGCTTATGGGGGCTAGAACCTTGAATACCAAATGACATCAGCCTGAGTGGTCCAGGGCCAGGGGCACTTATCAGAACATTTGGTCCCCTCCAAAGAAATGTCATCAAGGGAAATTCTGTTAGTTCCTGCCTGTATAGGGCTATCCATCTTCCCAAGTCCAACTAAGGGAGGGGACAGAGGGACCCTGACTTTTTCTCTATAAAATTCCTATTTCCCCACTACTCCAGGGAAAGGCAGCTCCACTCCCGAAAAACTACAGCTCCCCTTTCACCAGCCCAGGCCACTTCTTACCAGTTACCCCAACAAAAACTTTGCCTGAGATGAACAGAGCTCAAATGACAAATTCTTTTGGAGAGAGATGGAACCTGAACATGACAGTTTGAAGGAGATGAGAAGTACTGTCACCACAGAGCACAACGTTGCAGATGTTTTCCCTCATGGACTGATTAGCCATTGTCAAACACTCTGCAGTCAACAGCTCTCTTTTAAGAAGATAATAGTTAACATTCACATAGCTTGAATTTATACAGCACTTGATCTAGCAAGCATTAAATATAAGTATTCCAGTTTGTTGCAAAGAACTCTATTTCTATCAATAGCTCCTCAGAATAACCTACAAAGGAAGTTGATATTATTATTATTTCCATTTTATAGATAAGGAAACTATGGCTGAGAAAGTTTAGGTGACTTGCAAACAGTTAGTTAGATGAGGATCAGGATTTGAATTCAGTTCTATAAAATCCCAAGTTCAGCAATGCCTGCTCCTAATATACTGCCACTCGGTAAGATCCATGCCATTTGTGGCCATAGAAAATTCCTTACTCTAAATACCATTGAGTCAAATCACTTATTCACCACATACAACTTTGATCAGTGAGTCAAATAACATGGAAGAAGACTGCTTGTCAGTATAGCTGAGTAGATAGCAAATTGGGTTAATTAAGACTAATGATTTAGAATCACATGAATATGCTTGAGCAGTCTGGGGACTATGCCAATATATTTTCAATTTAGAATGTTAAGTCAACAGTTATCAAGATCTTCTCTTTATGATAACCAAGAACAAGCCACCTAAACCTCCCATTGTTCATTGTTTCTATTCTACAATGTAAAACCAAAGATACTCTGAAACTATTGCCCATAAAATTGATATATATGTACATGCAAACATGGCTTCTATTTGTTAATAGATTAATTTCCATTCTGCTTTAAAAACAACTATTAATTTTTCATTCACTCTACATATGTATTATAATTTCTCAGCAATTTCTACTCATCAGTTGAGATGAAACAGATGACCTAGGAACAATTAAAAGGCAAGATGATTCTCTGTCCCAGTCACTGGCTCATTTGTGAGAAGACCCTTGTAAGGTCTGACTAGTTTTTGCACACAATGCTCTTTTTCTTATCCTGTTCAGGTATGACCCTTTGCTTTCCTGCAAAGTTTGGTGATCAAAGGCATCAACATTAGTCCAAGGCAGGTAAAGAAAGCAGCTTCCTCTTCCTTCCTCATCTCTCCTACCTTTGAGTAGATGCCAGAAACGCTTTCCTCATTCTACAATAAGGGATAAGATTAAAATTGCAACTGCCCCTGAGAGAAATCTGTTGATAAATTCATACTAAGATGGAAATGATGGATTCCAGATTATTTTCTTCCAAGTAGGTTTCAGGGGTAATTTAAAGAAGGAGAAAAGAAGAGAATGCTAAATCCCTTTGGGACAAGAGCTATCATTTAGAAGGGGAAAGGAACAGAAAAGGCAGCTGGGAGAAGCATGGGCTACTTTGCTTACTTCAAGGGGGACCTGAGGCTCCTTTCTATGTAGAAGAGGATATTAAAGGTCTATTTCAGACAAAGAACAAGTCAAGATGCAATGGCCTAATAAAGAAAATATACTATTAAAGGGTGGAGTCTGCTTACCACAGGAATTTATCTTTCTTTCTGTCCTGCCTACCTTTTTTTACCTCACCAGTGCATGCCATAACCCCAAAGATCTCATATGGAATTAATGTTGGAGAGGAAGCAATGGTCCAAAGTTGCTAAGATGGAATCCGCAAAAAGGGGAAAAGAAGAAGAGGAGGGTAGCCCAATTAAAAAAAAAAAGTTCCTGGGAATGCCATTCCAATGTGAGGTATTCACAAACACACACACACACACATGCATGCATGTACATGAATGAGTAAATGAACAAACGAATGAATGAAACATTTATTAAGTACCTTCTCTGTGCAAAGCTCTATTGATACAAACAGAAAAAGTAAGATGGATTCCCCTCTTATATATGTATGTCCAAAGTGAGAGACCAGGCACCCTGCCTTGCCTTCTCTTCCTCCATTTTCTTTTTGACCCCTTTATTTTTTTTAATCTTTCTATCCATGTAGAGTACTCAACGATGTTCATTTGTTGGCTGAAATCAAGTTAAATTTGCCCAAGCAAAATGTATTACAGGCTTCCAATGCCAAACCACTCATGCAGTGGATCAGAGATTTCACTGCTTCAAATTCCCCACATTTCACCTTTCACTTATCCCAGGATAACCTTCCTCTGCTCTATAGTACCATACATGTAGTCCAACCACAACCATTGTCATCTGTTTCAGCTTTTATATGCTTTACAAGCAGGCTGATAAACCTAGACCCTCCAATCTGAATCTGGTCACTGGAATTCTCTTGCCTCTCTAAAAGCCCCAGTTTTCAGCTCCCTTCTCCCAAGAATCGCTGCTCTGTCTGGGGTGCCAAGTGACATCTCATTTGCATTTTCCAGGTTTCATGCCTACTCTGGGACAGCATGGACACTGGCATGTCTACCAGCAAATAGACTTTAATTATCCTGGCACCAGACAGATGTGGAGGTTCCCAATCCACAATGATTTGTGGGATGGGTGTGTGTGTGTATATGTTTAGACTGTAGGCATATACAAACTTGGTGCTTTGTTTTACAAAGTCTTTATATAAATAGTGACTAAATAAATGCCTGGTTTTCACCAGTGAGGAACTCTTAATGGGGGAACTCCTTTCACTAACTCAGATAATAACCCATCTGTGACAATATATATGTCTGGGAATTGCCCAAGTTTCAAAGTCATTAAGTGACTTGCCTAGGATCACAGGTCTAGCAATGTCAGGAGCAGGATTTAAATTTAAGTCTTTCAGCTCCTAAGCCCAGTAGTCTATCCACTACTTTAAAAGGACAATAAGGGCTTTAAGATACTATGAGAGGGACCACTGAGTAGTATAGTGTACAGAACACCGGGGCTACAGTCAGAAGGACCTGGGTTCAAATCTGGCCTCAGACACTTCCCAGCTATGTGACATTGGACAAGTCACTTAACCTGGATTGCCTAGCCCTTGCTACTTTTATGCCTTAAAATTGATACTAAGACAGAAGTTGAGGGTTTTCTTTTTTAAAAAAGACATCACAATAAAGAATAAAACAGAGATGTTCAATATTCATAGGTATGGGAAAATTCTAGGAAGGATAAGTATTTAAGTATTCTTCAAATAACAAGTTTCATCTATTGATGTAACACATTTGTAAATACTAGAGAGAAAAGGGTAGTAAGTAAAGTAAATTTACAATATAAACATAAATATTTGCATTTCAAGTGCATTGGTACAGTGAGGAGAAATTATAATAAAATTATTAAAATATCTGAAATTTATTTTAAATCTTGCATCAATAAATGTAATTTACAAATCTAGTACTTATACTATGAATGAATGATTTTTGATTATCAAAAAGGAAAAACATTATTCATTAAAAGTAAACATATTTTTTAATCAGAAACAGATCATGCTAGATTAATGTTGTCTTTTTTTTGCCTGAGTTCCTAGATTGGAGGATTAGGGGGATGCTATGAACACAGGTTGTCCATATTTTATGAAGTTTTACATGTTATCCTTTTGAACCAAGAGGGAAATATGACCTAAAAGATCTTACAGTTGGGTAAATTTGAAACTGGCGAAAGATTTGCCACTAGAAAGTGAGCCAATATCACATTGGAAGGTCTCCAATCAGGCACACCAGGGACTGTTTGGTCTTATGCTCTTTGACATTTTTATTAGTGATTTGGACATATGGAGAAGCATATGTTTATCAAGTCTGTAGATGTCTCAAAACTGGAAGGCTAACTCACATGCTGGATGACAGTCAGGATTTGAAAAAGCCTTCAAGGTTATCAAAGCTAGACAAACTGATATGGTGACACTTAATAAAGATGAATGTGAAGCCCTACTTACTCTCAGCTTCAGAAATTTAACTTCAGAATAAACTTCTTTAGTATGATTTGAGGGGTAAAGAAGGAATCTATGGCTGGATAATATTTTGTCTAAAAAAAAATCAGTGGATCTTAGTGAACTGAAAGCTCAATATAAGTCAACAATCTGATGTGGCATCCCAAATGTATTCTTGGACTTTATTATGAGAGGCATCATAACTAGACAATACAAGGTAATAATGTCACTTAGTCCTACTCTATTTATAATTATCAAATTCTATCTTGGATGCCATCTTTTAAGAAAGATGCTCACAAGTAAGAGTGCTCAAATGAGGATGGCCAAGATAATGAATGATCTCAAAAACCATGCCACCATAAGAGGATTCATTGAAAGAAATAGGGAAGATAAAGTGAGAGTTAGGGATAATATCTGCCTTTAACTACTTAAAGGGCTATTAAGATGAAGATTGATTTTAAATTCATTCTGCTAACCTCCCCTTCTCCTACAAGAAGGACTAGAATAAAAGGAAGAAAGTTAAGGATATAGTTTTCTATTCCAGTAAAGAAAAAAACATCCTAATGATTAAAGCAATCCAAAAGTTGAATAAGCTATCTTTCCTGCATTAATTAGAATTTTTCAAGCAAAAGATTTCCCCATACCCCTTATTTCTGCCTTCATTTATCTATCTATTTATTTGTTTACTTATTTAGTAGCAGTAGTCAACTCTAAAGTCCCTTCCAACTTCAAGATTCTTTGTCTCTGCTTCTTCATTCCTCATGAGACCCCAAAGATGTTTTATATTGCTGGACTTTCGCAAAGCATTGAATAAATAAGGATGGAGTGGGACCTGAGTCCATTATTACCCTATTTTTCACATTGCCTAATCAGACTCAGAGACCTAAATAGAATATTCATTATTACTTAGTGGTTCAGGGTAACCAACGAAACCATGATGAAGCTTGACTGAAAAATAACTGATGAAACATGGTTCTTTCATTTTAAAGTGGCTGGAATTTTTGCTTTTTTATTATTCTATATAATGCTAAAATTTGCTACTATTTATGTAGTGTTTACTATATGCGAGGCACTGTGCTAAATACTTTAAAAATATGATCTCACTGATCCTCATGACAACCCTGGGAGGTAAATGCCATTATTATCCCAATTTTACAGTTAGAAAACTTTGGCAAACGTAGGTTACGTGACTTTCCCAAAGTCACAGAGTTAGTATCTAAGGCTGACACTTTCTCTGAGTTAAGGTCTATCTGATTCCAGCCCTAGCCTTCTGTCCATTGTACTACCTAGCTATCTCTTGACTTCTCAAATCATTGGCAAAGCTTATTCACATTGAGACTCCAAAGTGAATTGTAACTAAACCAGGCTGACACGTGTTTACATTCCTTCTTCATGTTAGCTTTTCATTAATGCGCAGAAGGAGTGTTCTGAGATTTCGTTCCAACCTTAAAAAGAATTTCTTTTTCCTAAAAAAATTGCTGACAGTGGTTTAAAGCTATTTGCCAATAGCAGTTACACACAAGATTAAGACCAATAGATACATTCATTAGACAAGCAAGGAGCAATATTATGCATCTTTCAACAACCATGAATATTTTTTTTTATAGGAAAGAAGTTCCAAAAGGTACCGCAGCCTACAAGATACAATTTAATTTCCAAGTCATCACAAAGAATTGCTGAGACTCAAGTGGTGCATTTAATGAGATGTGGAGGAGGCCTGTACCTACAAAAAAAAAAAAGCCCAACAGCAGGGAAAAGCCCAATAAATGCCATTTACTAACTTGTAGAAATACCAAACTGCTGAAAAACAGTGGTCACTTTTCTTCAGACTATAAATTCTTAAGTGGCTGCAGTTTCAGAAGGCAGCTGTGCTTTCTCAAAAGATACCACTTTCGTTTGAGAAACGTTTGTGGATAATGTGGTGCAGACTGGCATATAGAAATATAGTAGAGTTCCCATTCTCTGGGTTTACTCTACCCTGTAAAACTTGAACTGAAATTTGTAGAATTCTCCTTGAATGTCACGTAATCTAAAGTCATAAGAAACAGAGTACTTAAGGTACACAGATGCTGAAAATCAAACTGATTTTTAAAAGGTCATGATAACTGGGTACTTTAATTAATTTTAACTAATTAATTTCAAAAGACCTCAAAATGAGCAAAAGTCATTGCCTTTTGAAATTAATATAGCTTATTTTTAAATGTTTTGTTTTTCTATCACCTTCATTTCCAAATATGTTATTCCCCCACCTCAAAAAGCCATCCCTTGTGGCAAATTTAAAAAGCAAGAAAAATTATCTTACTTCTTTAAATACCTCCCAAAACTTCATCAAATATTTTTAAATATTATAGTAGCATTCCGTTTATATAGGTAATTCTCCAAATTTGGAATGTCTGGAGTCTACAATTTATTTTGGGATAAGGACTGGATCTTCCATTTCATTGGTGAGACACTTTCAGGTGAGGAAATTAATTTCCCTCTACCACTTCAGCTCCACCATCTCTGCAACCTCAAGAACTGCCCAGTGCTAGGGATTTGCTCAGGGTAATGCAGCTAATGTGGATAAGAGGTAGGACCTGAATAAGCTATAAAGGATGCCTCTTACAATGAGTTGCAAACTCATTTAATCATCTTTATACCCAGTCTCTCCGTGGAAGATTGTAGATTAACTACCAACCATGTAAATCTGGCTCTTACAGAACAGACTGGTCTCATTCCACAAAACAATAAGCTTGCCAATAGAATGTAGCCTAGAAACTTGCCAGCAAAGAGTTAGGGGTTGGGGTTGATGCAGGGAAGACTGGAAGAGGCCATGACTAGATGTATCAAGCTATTATAAAGAGAGCTGCCATTCATATCTGGATGGCTAACAGCATAGAGGCAATTGGTTACTTTAAGAGCTAGAACCAATAGAATAACAGATGAGTTAGAGAGGTATCGTTTTCAACTAAAAATGCGAGAACTACCATATGTCAAGTGATTTCATATTTAGGAGACAAATGTAAATTTTTATAAGTCATTCAATTACGTTCAACTTCAATTAGTAAAAGTAATATTTCAGTTAGAGAAATTTTAAACAAAACTTTTAAAAATCAATTACATATTATTTCAAATAATAAATCATTGAACATTTTCCCTTTTCTCTTTCATGTATCTGGAAAATAAAAATTTGTGATAAGTAGGATAAGATCCTTTGTCGGGTTAGTAGTGAATTGTCCATAATGGAAATATCTTCTCATTTTTTCCAGTTAGGGAAAATGGGGAGAGTTTGCTAAGCAAACACTAAATATTTGTATAAAGCAGGGACAGCTTGCCTTTCTTATTTCCTTTAAGGAACTCATTTCAAGGATGTCAATTATTAAAGAATCACAGAACATGAACGAGAAAAGTCCTCAGAGATCCTTGAGCTCAGCCCCCTCATTTTATAAATGAGCAAAGTGAACAAAGAGAGATTCACTGATACACCCAAGGTCATATTAGTTGGTGAGTAATGGAAGCAAGACAGACTCCAGAGCTCTTCAATCTATTAAAGCTCATAGGGTTCCCTGAGACATAAAGCCAAGATTTCCCTTCCCCTGTGGTAATTCTTTTTGGATTGTGTTACTTACATACTTAGAGTACCTAAAAACCATCTCAAAACTTAGTTTTCTCAAATTCCAACTAGTCTTTGCCAACTCAGCCCCCAAATTTCAGTCATCTGTTGTTCAGTTGTTTCAGTTCTGCCCAACTCTCCATGACCCTATTAAGGATTTTCTTAGCAAAGATACTGGAATGGTTTGCTATTTCCTTCTCCCAATCATTTTACAAATGAGGAAACTGAGGCAGACAGTGTTACATGATTGGCCTGGGTTCACATAGCTAGAAAGTGCCTAAAGCCAGATTTAAATTCAGGAAGATGAGTCTTCCTGACCCCAGACATGACACACCATATCCATTGGGACACCTCGCTGCCCTATTGATTGAGAGAAATCATATCCATTCTAAACAAACATCCTTTTTTTCCACCTCTCCCATCTCACCCAGGCTGGAAGGGAGCATCCCTTACAGATTTAATCCTTTTACTGATCTGCAAAAAAGCTTTGGCCAACTGGATTTCCAATATGGATTGGTTCAACCTCTCCTTAGGAAGTCTGGCACACCACCTCCAACAGGCTCTCCAGAACTTATCCTAGCACACTGATGCTCAGAACCCCAGAGCTCAAATAAGCTACTAACTTCAGCCCCCCTTAGCAACAAAGACGACCAGCACTCCTAGTCAAATACTCTTTCAATAAAGTCAATGTCCTGACTTTGACTTCAGTGCCATATTCCAATTCACTTGACAACTTTAGCCAAATCCCATATCTCTCACTCCATATAACCTGGGAATCTCATTGGCTGGTTGCTCTCTCGCTGCTCTTTTCACCTTGACCTTTTGGTTTAGGTCACTCTTCTTCTAAGTGAAAATGTCTTTTCACAACCCATGTTTAAAATACTGCACAAAATAAATGTTCCCCAACAATGCAATCACAGTTCTTCCCGTGATCTAAAACATTCGCTAAAGTGTTCACCGTGTAAACAAACTCAGCAACTGTATATGAAACTTGGTCAAGAAAAACACATATTTCCTCCCCTTAAGGAGTTTACATTTCAAGATGTACACATTGATGTATGTCCAGCTAGGAATGTGATCAAGAAATGTGCATTTGTCAGACATAAAAAACAGAGATTTTTTTCTTAGTTTTCTGTCTTATTGGGTAGATTTCTAGGCAAATGGGGAGTAGTTTAAGATAGGGATGATGTTAAAATGTAGAAGAGGAAAGGTCACCAAACTCTCAAACAATCAAAAGTTTCTCTCTCCTCTTCCTGAGGGACAATAATTATGTGAAATCAATTCTTATTAATCTCCTGGTCAAGGGGTTACTAGGTAGCTCGGTAGCTCAATGGATAAAGTGCCAAGCATAGAGAAACAGGAGGTCCAAGGTTCAAATCTGGCTTTAGACACTTCCTAGCTGGGTGACCCTGGGCAAGTCACTTAACCCTAATTCCCTAGCCCTTACCACTCGGCTGCCTTGGAACCAATATATCAATTGAAAAACAGAAGGAAAGGGTTTAAAAATATTACAAATATTAATTGCCAAGTCAAGCTGCTACTCTGGCCTCCTTATAGTCCCATGTTTTTGCTGTGCATATCATGCTCCATTCCCTCTCCCATGCATTTTTGTAATATAATTGTTCTTCAGTCTTATCTGAACCACCATGACCCTGTTCGAGGTTTTCTTGGCAAAGATACTGGAGTGGTTTTGTCATTTCCTTCTCCAACTGATTTTACAGAGGGGGAAATGAAGGTAAACAGGGTGAAGTGACTTGTCCAGGGTCACACAACTAGTAAATATCTTGAGGCCCAAATTGAACTTGGGTCTTGTTGACTCCAATCCCAGCACTCTATGCACTATGGTGCCACCTACCTGCACTACATGTCTATTTCTTCCATTAGAATGTTCATTTCTTAAGGGCAGAACTTTTGAGGGGCCCTTTCTTTGTATTTCAGCACTTAGTGCCATAACTAGAACATAGTAATCACTTACTAGATGCTTAGTGACTGACTGCTAGAGCACAGCAGAGATGGAATAGGCAACTGTCTAGGTACTATGATGGGGGGAAAGAGCAATGGAAAAGATCTCATTCAAAAAAATAAAACCCCTGCCCTCCAATTTATCCCCAAATACACTGCCTAAATCTAAGATGATACCGCCATAAGAATCATTTTACATATTGATGGAGGGTGATACTTCCTTTTACAATGATTTTGTAAAAAGAAATATAAAAGGAATGGAGCTTTCAAACTGAGGGAATAAGACAAGGGGGTAACACTGGAGCCTGGGGCAGTGCCAGAGTTAAGAAGGGCTACTCCAATTAGTCACTTGGCAACTTTGGGGCACCAAGAATGTACAGAAAGCACAGAAATGCTGCCAAGGGCAGGCTCTACCAGTAGGATTTGAGTGAAAAACCCAGGACATCAAGTTGCTTTCAACATCTTTGTTGAATTTTTTGCTTCCTTAGTAGTCTCATTCCCTAGATAACTCTGCATGTAGTCTATAACCCAGCAAGAGCTTGAAGAGAAGGGATAGTGGTTTGAAGTCCCGACTCTCAGTTTGGGCTCACGGCCAAGAAAAATGACTTTTAAACAAAAAAGCTCTTGCTGGTGCTTGGAGAGTCTGTGTGAGCTGGACAGACAGCAAGCTTAGAATTAAAGGGGGCAGACAGCCCTGCTCCAGCTGGAGGACAGGCTGGAAGGTAGTGCTGCCCATTGGAGCCTCAGCATGGAATGAGGGACAGGCAGGAGTTGAAATGGACTACAGATGAGGAAAACTGGGCAGGATTCCGGCTACTCCTGAGCTTGGTCTTCAGCATTATTATTTTATCTGTGTGGTGAATTCCTAGAATGTCAGGCAAAAGAAAATTTCACTTCAAAATCCAAATTAGAGTATTTATGCATTATCCCTTACTTTAGATTAGTCATATTACTGCTTTTCCCCTTCTAAATCTTTGTCCTCATTAGTCCAGAATCTTGAAGCTTGACTATTTATGGACGTAATGTTAAGGTATGTAAACATATGCTTAAGAAAATACTTGGTCTTCTTTACTTCCCTTTTGGAATTTTAAGCTGAAGAGTGAAAACTGTGTTTTACCTTACAACCTAAAATCACCTCCAGTGCATGGAAAATAACTATAACAATAATAATTATAACCACAATATTTATATAACACCTAATATGTGTGAGGCACTGTGCTAACCACTTTATAAATATTATCTCAATAACTTTGGGGGGGTAGATGCTCTTATGACCCTCATTTTAAAGTTGAGAAAAGTGAGGCAAAGAAAGGTTTCTATTAACAGCCTTTAAACTCTTTCAAGACATCTATCATATTCCCCTAAGTCTTTTCTTTGTAATTCTCTATTCTGTGATTACCATTGTGACTCTGGGTACCAGATAATAAATAAGGCCACAAACATTCATTTGAACAGTGTCTGATAATCACATAGTTAGAGAGGAAGATGCTATTAGGACCCTCATTTTACAGCTGAGAAAACTGAGGCAGAGGCTAAGGACTTGCCTAACATCAGATATCTAATAAGTGTTTGAGACTAATTTGAATTTAGGTCTCCCCACACTTGCCACTGTATCCACTGCACCACAAAGCCACCTCATTCCCCCCGTAAGAGACATGACTCCCAAAGACTATCATTAAACACATACATACAAATGTACTTCTGTATTTATAGAGCTGTGTGACTGTATGCGTATTCTATATGAAGGCAAGGCATAGGCTTGATCAAACTCTGTGATGATCAGATACTGTTCACATCAGTGTTTGTTGAACTGATTTATAACATGGTGCTAGAATCACAGTGTTAATCACAGAGTGGAGATTCACAAAGAAAAGACTTAGGGGGATACGACAGATGTCTTCCAAGAATTTAAAGGTTGTGCCTTAGAAGACACAATTAGATTTGTCCTGTTTGGGTTCAGGGGCAGAACTAGGAAATTGCAAAGAGGTTCATTTAGGCTCAAGGTGAGGGAAAACTTCCGGACAATTAGAGCCATTCAAAAAGGTAATGAGCAGCCTCAGGAGACAGTGTCTTTGGCCACCAAGGAAGACTTCAAGTTACTTGTCAGTCAGTTTGTTAGGTGGAATTCTTGTTGAATCAGATGGCTCTTGAGTTCCCTTCTTACTCCACGACTTTGTGAATAAAGATTTTATTTTTTATTTTTTCTTAAAACTCTTCCCTTCGTTTTTAGAATCAATCAGTTCTGAGGCAGAAGAGGAGTAAAGGCTATGCAACTGGGGTCAAATGGTTTGCCCAGGATCACACAGCCAAGAAGTGTCTGAGGGCAGATTTGAGCCTAGGACCTCATGTCTTTATGCTTGGGTCTCTATCAAACTGCCCTGTAAATAAGAACTTTAAAGTGACCCTCAAACTTTATGTGAACTGATGCAAAGAGGAATGAACAGAACCGTGAGAAAACAATATACAGTAACATCAATACTGTACAATGACCAACTGTCAATGATTTAGCTATTCTCAGTAACACAGTGATCCAAAATTCTGAAAGGCTTCTAACAAAAAGTGCTGTCCACCTCCAGAGAAAGAACTGGTAGAGATTGAATGCAGATCAAAGCTTTTCTTGTAACGTTTGTGGCATTTTACAAATATGTACTTTTCCCCACAAAATGACCAGTATGGACATTTAGAGACCTTTAAATCAGTTCTCCAATCTGTCCTACCAATCCCTGCCCCATCTCCTAACCCTGGCAACAATTTTAAAGAGTCGTAGATTGTTCACATCAACTTATCTTAAATTAAAAAGACCTTTCATTTGGGATTATAATTTCCTTCATGTTTTCACAGCAGGTCCTAGGATTCCTTCAATCCAAGTGAAGTCCTTTTCCTGCTCAAAGTGGTAGATGCATGGAAATATCCCTTCAAGGGCCCCACACCCCCTAGTCACCTTCAGTGAACTAAATGAGGTTTATCTAGAGTTAGTCTTAAGTGCAGTATGATTAGGACTCCTTTCTCTCCCCTTCTTTCCCAACCACTTTTTAATGTTTGAAATTGCTCTAAACAGGGCAGAAAGCCTTGAATTAGAGAAAAGGGGCTTAAAAATCCTAGTTGAGGTAGCATGCTGACGGAAACTCATGTACACTGAAGCATAATCAGTTAATCAGTCAACAAGCATAATGACATTTTAGATCCCTTTCTTCAAATAGGGAGAGGTTAGGCAACAGAAGGCATCTGGGTAACTAAAGATGCTAGAGAAGGGGAGCCTTACACAGTAGATGATACAGAAATAAATTCACAACTGTTGTATTGTGCTATGTGTGGAAAGGGGAGGAAAAGCTGGGAACCACGAGGCAGCATGGAACCAAGGGAAATGGGACTCTAAAGTCAGAGGACTTGGGTTCAAATCCCATTTCTGATGCTTACTCTTTATGGAACCTAGGGAAAAGTCACTTCCCCAACCTGTTTCCTCAACTACAAAATGAAGGAGTTGCACCAGATCCTCATGCCAGATCCTTCCAGCTCTGACCTCCACTCCTCAGCCAAACTTCCCACAATGTCTCTTTATCCTCAACAATATTCACATAACTAGAAGCTATGCATATAAGCATCGTCCTGAGTTCCAAGCAGCTTAGTGAGTACGTGTTCATTTACTCATACACTACTACCAACACTTCTTGGCAAGACTACAGATTTTTTGCTTTAACTTTACTATAAAGGCATTTAATAATTCCTTTACAGATAATTTGTAATCAAGGTAAAGACTGAAAGATTTACCTATGGAAAACTACTTGGAGATCTATTCAAAATCCTATAAAATATTATCTATAAAGGGAAAAGTTGACAGAAATACTTTAAATGATGCTTTTTTCTTCTTCTTTTGGAAAACCACTCAAACTCTTATTAGCTACATAGAGTGAAATGTGTAATAATACAGGTATACCACACTCTTTTTACAAATAGAAGTAAGTAGAAGGTAAACCTAAGCATTTTCCTACGTTTTCATTGTCTCCTCGAAGACATCATCAGTGCTAGAACAATGGGCCAGGCAATGTAAGTCTGGGCATATCTAGGGTGCTGTGTAGACCAGGAGTGTCAAATTCAAATAGAAGGGATGCCTGCTAGCTGCATACGGACTTAAAAAAAACCCATAAACTAACATTATCCATGTTATATTTTATTTTCACTTATTTTGTTAAACATTTCCCAAATACATTTTAAACTGGTTCTGTTCACAACTGGGAATGAGTTTGATACCTCTGGCACAGTTAAAAGGACCTGGGAATCAGGAGAACCAAGCTAGGACCTTGAAACTCAGAACCTCAGTTATGTTATTCCTATAACAATTCACACACTACCTACTATATAAGGTCCTTATACCAAAAGCACATTCACTCTAAGCCTCGAAGTACTAAAGAAATGGTGTGCCAAGGCTGGCTAAAAACACTGTTAAATTTTCAGTTGCAGCATTTACATGCTAGAAATTGGGAAAGACAAACAAATCAGGGCTTAATTAGCTCTTTTGTTGATTTTCTAGAAAGTGATGGAGAAAAATCAGAGCTGGTTGTTAAACATTTCTCAGAACACACCTGTCTACAGACATGGCAACTATTAAATGACTCTGGACATTGTTTTGTTTCCTTATCCCTACATTCTTTGATTCATTCAATTTAGTTCTATTGACCACAGACTGGAGAAAGGTAAAATCCAAATCCCCAGAAAAAGGAAGCAATGGAAAAATACTAATCACAAGTCTAACTGATTTAAATTTAGGGGGAGGAGAGGGTTGCAATGTTCAGAAGCCAAATTTTTTCAGCTCCCATTCTTCAAGAAACTGGAGATGGACAGGAAAGCAAATGGGACAGCAACTTGGAATTGGGCTAAAAGTTATACATTTTCCAAGAATATTGTTTCCTCTTCTCTTTTCCACTGTGCTCCAAAAGCAGAGGAGGAGAACCATTCCCTTGATGTCTCTTTTTTCTGATTAAATAAGACTACTATCAGAATCCCAGAGGCATAGAGTTGTTAGAGATCCCAGAGGTCATCTAACTGAACACATTCTAAGAATGAATCTGATAACATCCCTTGTCAAATAAGTATCTGTTCAATCTTCACCTGGAAACCTCTAGCAACAGAGAATTTACTTTCTTTTGAAGTAAGCCATTATATTTTTTATTTACTTTAATTATCAAGAAGCTTTTCCTTAAGTTGAATTAAAATTTATATCTCTGAAAATTCCATCCATTTCTACAAGTTATACCTTTCGGGGACAAGAAAAACAAATCTAATGCATATGGCAACCCTTTACAGGTAGGTATTCAACACAGAGCTAGTGTCCTTCTGAGGCCCTTTCTTTCTTAGCTAAACATACTTTCTTTCCTTCAAATGACTCTTTGAATAATTTAAAGCCTCTTTGCTGTCCTAGTTTCTGACTTTCATTCATGGAGACATAAAGTGGTCACAGTGCAAATGGTAGAATCAGAACTATAAACTGAGGCTCCTTCCTCTTACTCCTGTACTTTTACTCATTAAGCCATGCTGCCTCCCTGTCTACAAGGTTGCATAACAACCTTATTGCCAGTATGAAAAATTTCCCATTTGTTTAGATCAATGATCAAACTTAGTACTGGGTTTCCACACACAAGTCTTGTAAATTCCAGGGATATGCTGGTAAATGTTTAACAAGCAGGATACACTTTTAAGTTTAATCTGTATTATCAACATTTTCTCCATCACTTTCTTAAGTCTAGACAATCAACCAAACAATAAATCAAGCCCTGATCTGTAGCTTGACTTCCAAGGTGTAAATTCTCACACTGAAAATTTAACATTTGGCTCCATGCCCTATAACAAGCCAGCTCCCGCACACTAATGCTTGTAACTCTCCAGAACAAGACTTTAAAACTTTGAATGCAGAGTCAGGTTTGAAAACAAAAGGAAGAAGATATATATATAGGAAACAGAAATAGGATGGTTCAGTGGTTTAAACCAATATTTAATTTGTGATGCAGAAAAATACAGAATAAATCAGCAAGTGCAGCAGAAGATAACTACTAATAAAACATCTGAGATTATTAAAGAGGGGTGTGGCTGAACCAGGGATGTTTTAAGGTCCAAGAGACACAGTCACAATATTAGTTTAGGAGGCAATGAAGAGAATGGGAAGGAGAAAAAAAAATCAGTTCCTAGATACAAAATTGCTTAAGGTCAAACTTTCTGTATTGTAAATAGCTCATATTGCAAGTGATTTTGAATTGAAATCTATGCTGACATCATTCTGGAAACACTAGGGAACTAAAGGGCTATGGGGATGACAAATATCCAATTATTTGGAAATCCCATCCTAAAGCTTGAGTTACTGTATCCCTTTTGGGGGAATTATTCCTTATATCATTTTTCTCTGCAGAGAAACATTATAGTGATGGCGGCAGGCATTTAAAGAATTATCGATTTTGTAAAATGTCTATGGCCATCTTGAATATCCTGTTTCCCCCTATCCTAACATCAAGGATATTTTCTCGCTACCAAATGCAAACCTAGTAATCTAGCCCAGGGATCAGAGAGCCTTCTAATCATTTGAGGCCTTACCTGAGGTGAACCTTTGCTCAGGTCATCAATGCAACTGACCTAGGAAAGGAAAACTTAAAAGTGAGTAGAGTTTTGGAAAAACTGTAACTTTCTAGATACAATCACAAACAACCAGGGGATCCTGTGATGAAGTTCAATTGTGCTCTTGTGCTCTTAATTTGTGACTTGATTTTTAAGGTCTCAAAGACCCTCCAAAAAAAAAGTTAAATGCCTGGATCTTAAAGTAGTGACTGAAAGTGTGAGTGACAGAAATTTCATGATCAGGAGCTACCTAGTAAGAGCCTATTTAATTTGGAAGAGAAAAAAAAAGCTTTCAAAAAATTTCAGATTCAAAAATAATTCCTTCTGTTACCACAATTAGAAAGGCAGGACAGTTGATCTGTAGGCAGGAAGGCAACAGTTCTTGCCAACATCCCTAATGACTTGACCAGCCTCTCTCCTACCCTGGTGCTGCCTGTAGGCAGCATATAAAAAGCTGGGAGAACCTGCATGCACAGACTGGTGTCTTGTCCAGTTCTCTATCCTGCAGGGATAGGACTCTGAATTATAAAGAGAAAGAAGAAAGATAGGTGATGCCTCTTAGTGACAGAGCAGGGCATTTCTTGGGGGTGGCTGTTCTTATGTGCTCCCTGACTTTACTATAAGCAGCCAAAGGTCTGGAATAGAGAAAGTACAAAAGGACTGAGTGGTGAAGACTGTCTATTACAATGTTGGTGTTAGGTGTATCTTAAACAGCAAACTTCGGGGGCAGCCAGGAGGCTCAGTGGATTGAGAGCCAGACCTATAGATGGGAGGTTCTGGGTTAAAATCTGGCCTCAGATACTTCCTAGCTGAGTGGCCCTGAGCAAGTCCCTTAAACCCCATTGCCTAGCACTTCCCTCTCTTCTGGCTTGGAATCAATACACAGATTAATTCTAAAATGGAAGATATGGGCTAACAAACAAACAAACAAACAAAAACAAACTTCCTTTCCTTCTCTAAGCCATGCTGTCTATAGGAAGAGTGGCAGGATCCAGAATATTACAGAGGCTCCTTGTCCCACAATAACCATCCAAAGTCTGATGTAGTTAAGGAGTACTGAATGAACGCTTTAACTTCGTAGTTGCTTAACTTGATATATAGAAGGATACAGATTAAGATGACAGCAGTCATTCTACCAGAATCCTCAGCTTTGGCAGAATTGCTGGTACCCAAGTCTGCCAATTTTTTACAACCCATGGTTCCAGGAGGAACAGAACAGATGCTGACCTTCCTGGGACAGTCATAAACAGAGCTTCAAAACTCAGTGCTTAACCTTTCCAACAAATATGCTAAGGGTGGCATACATTAAGGCAGACTAGGAGAGGGGTCCTAGATTTAGGGGTTGATGTGATGGAAGAGGAAATAAGTCCCCTGATGAAGAGTTATATTTTTAAAAGCAGTGTTTCTGGCCATTATGTGGCCATATGATGGCCATACATACTCCCATCACCAACAAGCTGGGACTCAGATTGGAATTCTGTCAAATAAGTATGACCTTGGGTTAAGAAGATGTAGCACTGATGGAACAGTTCAAAGAGCTTGGATAGGAACCCAAAGGATCATTTAGCAGAATATTCCATTCCTAGCTAGGGTTCTGGCAGTCTAAATTAATGTCAGGTAGTATAGTTTTCATTATTAAACAGAATATCTGGGCAGGTTCATGGCAAGCAAGATTATCCAAAGTCATTGGGCCAGTAGGAAAACCAATCTCAAACCCATATTACTGGAGTTAGCTGGATATTTAAGTGTCTCGATTGTGAGTAGAACAAGCCCATACTATTTGACACCTGGAAGTACATATGGGTCAAGGATTGATCTCACCAAGAATGATTCTTTTTAAGTAGAATTCCCAGATACCTGGCACAGTAGTGCATTAAGCAACCAACAAGAGGTTGGAGAGCTGCCAAAAGCAGAAAAGGAGGTATATGAATGGGGAATGAAAGGGTAACAGTGATTTAAAAAGACCTCAGCTTGTCCTACTTAAGAAAAGATTAGCCTGGAAATTGGGAGGGACAAAAATGGCATAAGTCCTTGGAAAACTATAGCTTCAGCAATTATTCAGGACTTGGAGATATTTCTCCCAAATGATAGTTGAATGAATTCTGGATTGAGAATCTACTGAAATTCATTTCTTGTATTATATTTAGCAAATTACTTAATATCTCAGGGTCTCAATTTCCTCATCTGTAGATAGATAAAGCACTTTATCTATAAGCTACTTACTGCATGATAGTCATTGCACAGAGCACTGGCAATTTAATATAGGCAAGTGAGATAGACCCTGCCCTCAAGAAGCTTATATCCTATTGGGGGGAAGACATCACAGGAAAGAGTGAAGAAAATGGAGGGAAGTTGGGAGAAAGAGGAGGATGCCTAGTGAGGAGAAAGCCAGGAACTGCCATGTGGTCCTGGGTCACAACAGAAAAGATCAAAGTTCACAAAACCATTAAGTCCAAGGGTAGAAACCAATTAAAATGAGGAAGGTTCGACTGTATGAGGGTCCTTTTAAGGATCCTTCCAGTTCCAAATCTACAATCCAAAGGACTACATCCTTTAATAATTTCTAAGACTTTCTTTGTGATTCTCTCAGGCATGTTAGTATCAGAGGCCATGGGACTTAAAGGTAGAAGTTGAGGGGCCATGGCATATATGATCCCACAACCCCAGGAGAGGGCTTCAAATATTTACAAGTTGTGATGACCATTTAACACTCAATTTGGAGGGTTTTTTTTCAATTGTCCTCAAAAGCTTTCATGTGCGTTACACATATCTCTGTTTCCTGGGAAGGCACTATTTCTTCCTACTTTTGATTCCTCTAATGTTTGGCAGAGGGCTGAAAGATAAATGGTAGATGCTCAATAAATATTCAATTGTTGAATGAATTATTTGTAGAGAAACCAGAGTGAACAATGGTTAAAATAATTTTTCCTGGATGATTTTTTTTGCTTGTTGCTTCTAGTATAAATTTTATCTCTTAAGACCCTTGACCTTCAGAAATTTATTCTGATCCCCCTTTCCTCCCCTCCAAAAAATTCTTTTAGTTGGTAAGCTACATGAAAATAGAAAACATCTTTTAATTTATTTTCCTTTAGTGTCCAACATAGTAATATATATGCATATATATATGGAAAACCCTTAGTAAATCATTAACTAAAGTTCGGAATACAGTGGAGAAAGTATCAACTAAGCAATGAGACCATCTATATATAACATGATTAATATGAGAAGTCATAGTTGTAGGGAACCAAAACTGTTCTCAATCATTTGTTCTCATATTTTCAGAGTTTTTTGGATGTTCTCAAAAGCCAAAGAAAAGTAACATCACATTTCTCTTCCACTACTGAAGGCAGAAGACATTCATAATGAGGAAACTATCCCACATGGTGTGAAATGTAAAGTGGAAGCATATGGTTTCCTAACAGAAATTGAGAAGTTTCATATCCATCCAGTTGGACTTCCTGGTACCCTGTGCACCTCGTGCCTCATCAAATGTCCTCTTAATCTTCCATATGACCTAGCTGAAGATTCCTATGCTCCAGTTACAGCAGAGTTTATCCACATGGGAGATTTGAAAGAAGGTGGGACCCTCAACAGAAAGAGGGAAGTTGAGGAGAGAAGTGGGATTAAAGGGCCCTTCAGGAAAATATACTCATCTAGGAATTAGCAAAAATGGCATAATAAATTTTCAATAGGTCAACCCTCATAAAATGGAGGGTGGGGGTGAGGAACAGTGAGGGAAATTCCTTTTTTTTTTAATCTAAAGGGTAGAAATTACTTTCTCTAGAGCAGGGAAGGGATAACAGCAGTTACTTGAGTAACCCATTTTGTCAGCAAAAGTTCACATTAGACCCCTAGCATTCCCAAGTACAATAAGAATGGATACTGTGAGGAGGGAGAGGGCAGTGTTGGTTTCTCCCAATTACATTCATCTAGAATTCTCTCTAAAATCATCCAATAAAATGTTACAGATTTATCTCTGACATACTTGATATATTTGTCCTGGTTCTACTGAAAAGTCACCTATCAAATCTTCTAGAACAACTAGGAAACGTAGTGGGATCTAAAAATAGAAACAAGTGAGTAAACTGAAGAAAGAGATTAAATGAAAATGAAAAAAAATAATGAATATTTATTTAATCAGTATAAAGCAGGGGCAGCTAGGTGGCTCGGTGAATTGAGAGCCAGGCCCAGAGATGGGAGGTCCTGGGTTAAAATATGGCTTCAGACATTTCCTAGTTGTATGACCCTGGACAAGTCACTTAACCCCCATTGCCTTATCCTTACAATCTTCCATCTTGGAACCAATACGCAGTATTGATTCTAAAATGGGAGGTAAAATTTTTTAAAAAATAAATGCAAAGCTACCAAGTATTGACAACCTAAGAAAAATAATAGTTATAACTAACATAATATATAACATCCCTAAAATGATAAGAAATAAAATGCAAACTGGAAAACTATGGTTAAAAATGTTTCTACATTTTTTTGCTGATTTTAAAATTATAAATGTATTGTTTGAAAAGAAAATCACCAGTAGGCTTCCAGAAAGTATTGTATTTGAAAAGCATCCATATTTCCCTATGAGAAATATATGTAAATCGCCCAATTCTGGTCATCTTTAGTGTTTGATTCATTCTGTTGCCATTATATTGAATGTAGTAATAAAGCCTTTATGTGCACAAGTTTTATCTTGGAACTCAGAACACTTAATGTGAGGGTGCCTCACATTAGACATTAGCTGTATTCCTATAAAAGTACTCCTGGCAGAAAAACTATGTGAGAAATTTCTATAAAGTGAATCATATTTTAAAAGTACTAAGGGAAATCATTATTTATAGGAACTACCTAAACTTTAAGTCTGTCTTCAAGTCTTAAGAATTCCTTCTTAGAAAAACTAAATATTTTTTTTAAATTTTAGTAATAACTTATGTGATTTGTTTCATAATGTTTTTCCAAGTTAGATTTTCTTAGAGAGGGGCATATCTGTGCTATTCATCTACAGGTATTAGTATTATTGTACAAAAAGAAATTGAAAAATTCCATTGAAAGAAGCACTGCAATCTAGGACCAGTTTCTTTGTGATATAAATATTCTCTTGCCTACTTTCTGTTCTCCTGTTCCCCAGCATCTTATTTCCTGAAATTAATCAATGCATACACATTTATTAAGCTCCCACTATGTGCCAAATACTGTGCCAATATTTGAATCCATAATCTCACAGCTACAACAAATGGAATAATGCCAAATGAGACTGAGTACATTAGTAGTCTGAAAAGCATAGTTTCCTAGATAGTACCAGTTAATGAACATTGAAAGAAAAAACTATGAAAAGTATCAAAACATACTTCTTTATGCTTGACTGAGAAAACTATCCTGAAACCAATGATTTTAAGTATCCTTCTCTTGCTTTATTTATCTTATAGAAAGGATCTAGCAATCTTGGCCTAGAATAACTTGGTTTTTCCTTTCTATCGCTGTTCTTTCCCAATGTACAACGTGTCACTGTAACTTGACTAAAGTCCTTTCGAGCTCTAAAATAATTCTATGATTTTATGACTAGGACCATGATTTTTTTTTCCATTGTGAAGGCCCTGTGTCCAAAATGCGATAGAGAATCAAACTACTTTTGACCATGATGTATATAATTAAGGACCCATAAAGGCAATTATATGGTGCGGTCATTTGTGGAAAGCTTTCCATGGAACATGTGGTATACCCTAAGAACCAACTACTTATCTGGACAATGACTCTGAAAATAAAATTAAAAGAGCCTTTTGGCAAATACTAGAATTAGAATTTTTTTGCTAGCTAGTACTATGCTTATTATAAGAGCTAGTATAAAATTCAGCCTTTTATTGCATATGTGACACAATGTGAAGCTTCTTAAGATGCACTGAGCATCAGGGGTACCTACTCAACTTACTCCCAAAGCTAGGAGTTGGGGGAGAGGCATGGGAACTGCCATTGTCAACAACCTTAAGCCCAGATGCAACTTTTGACACTCCCTCGGGTCCAGCCAGGGTGAGAGGCAAAGGGTTATCTTGTATCTGCAGCTATGGTCACCATTAGAACAAAAGTCATTGGTGTCACTCATTAGGATTAGAAATGGAGATTTGACAACTAGCCTCTTGCTAGTCTTTAATTGAAAGAACACCAAGAAAGAGCCTTCACCCACCAACCCCTATCTGTCTTCTGCTCATATTATTCTAGGGTTTAAGTTTTACATAGAGTCTATTGGAAAAGGAGTTCAGCTTTTCTTCCAGGAGTATTTTTCTCACATTTTGAAATCTCCAGAGGTCCCAAGGTCACAGAGTTTAGTGGATAAAACTTTAGACATTGAGCACTCAAACAGGTTGATGAAAATATAAGTAAAAGTGGGGAAAGGGTTGTTTTTTAAAAAATTTGAACAATAAGGAGCAAAAAGGAATAACAGTAAATGATAAATTTTTATTTTAGGTAAACTATGCCCTGTTCAAGTTCTTAATTTCTTCAGCTAGCTTTATCCCTCTTAGAAAAGGGGAAATTGAGGATCAAAGTAGATAACTGACTTGTCCAGGATAATATAGGTTATAAATATGAGGTTGATAAGTAAAATTCAAACCAAGGTCTTTCAGACTCCACACTCAACTCTCTATCCCCTACCCCACTTTCATCTGCTCATGTATTGTATAAAAGAAGATTTGGGAATCAATAAACCTGGGTTCAAGTTCTGACTGTGCTACTGATTTGCTTAGTAGCTTATGTGTATTCAATAGAGGCAGTGATGTGGCACTGCCAATAATTAGTAGCTATGTGAGCCTGAGCAAGGTACTTGACTGATATTTGCCTCTTTTCCTCAAATATAAAATAAGGTAATAATAATAGCACCTTATTCCTATGGTTGTTGGGAAGATCAAATGAGATAATGTTTGGAATGTGGTTAGTACTATGTTAAGAACATGGGGTTGTGAATTTTAGATTTACTCCACACTGCTTAGTCTATAGAATTTTAGCACCCAGGATTGTTTACACCCCCACTTAAGGATTAAGTGTGGGGGAGGAAGGTCTATGAGTCGCATGTGCTGGCAAGTGACAAATAAGAAACAACTGACTGACTCCCTGGACTGTCATGAGCCAAGTTTAAGCCACCATTGGTACATGTGAGACACAGAAAGTGATGTAAAGAACTGCCTTTATATTTTGCATCACTTCCTGTGAGAGGAACTTTGGGGTTTTTGCAGTGGAACTTGACTTGGTGGAGTGTGGGACTTCAGACTGCATCCCTGAAACAACCATGTGGTGAGTAATAAGGCTGACTCCCCTTTACCTTAACCTTTCTAGAGGCACCAGCCTCCAAAGAGGCCCCTCATCTTAGAGGCGGCCTCATGGCTGGAAGCTGAGCTAGATTTAACCTTCTGGGAAGGCCCTGTGGCTGAAGCCTCTGAACTCCCCCTGGCTCAGACCAAGCTGGAGCAGATCTTCCCTTTCTCTTACTCTCATCCTCATTCTTAATTTCTTCCTTCTATTGTAAATAAACCACCATAAAATTCCATTCTAACTTGAGTATTTCATTGGGATTTAGAATTTAAATCCCTGGTGACCACTGAAAAATATTTTCAGTCTCAACCCTAAAAATTTAGGGTTGTATTAAGCAGTCGGTGCTTAATAAGTGATGGTTTCCTTTCCTTCAATAAATGCTTTTTTAGATACTGATGAAGCAGAATCAAGATGGGAGAGTAAAGATAGGGATTCTTCTGAGTTTTCCCAAATTCCCCTCCAAACAATGTTAAAATAATGCCTCAAAATGAATTCTGAAGTAGACAACAAACAAAATGATAAAGTGTAAAAAAATTTTAGCCCAGGATAACTGGCATGAATATCTGACCAAACAAAAGATAGAAAGCATTATGGGATGTAAAATAGATAATTTTGATACATGAAATTAAAAAGAGTTTGCACAAAACAAATTAATGCAACCAAGATTAGAAAGAAAGCAGAAAACTGTGACATAAAATTCTTAGCAAATATATCTTATAAAGGTCCTTATTTCTCAAGTACATAGAAAACTGAGTCAAATTGATAAGAATAAAAATCACTTTATAGTTGACAAATGAGATAAGGATATGAACAGGCAGTTTTCAGAGGAAGAAATCAAAGCTAGTATATAGTCATATGAAAAATGCTCTAAATCAGTAGTGATTTAGAGAAATGCAAATTCAAATAACTTTTATGTACCACCTCATACCTATCAGATTGGCAAATATGACAGAAAAGGAAAATGATAAATATCAGAGAAGATATGGGAAAAATGGGACACTAATGCACTTTCAGTAGAGTTGTAAACTGATCTGACCATTCTGGAGACCAATTTGAAACTGTACCCAAAAGGCTATAAAACTGCATATCATTTGATCCAGTAATATCACTACTACGTTTGTATCTCAGAGATTTTTTTAAAAGGACTTATATGTTCAAAAAAATTCATAGCAGTTCTTTTTGTGGTGGCAAAAATTGCAAACTGAGGGGATGCTCATAGAGAAATGGATGAATAAGTTGTGGTATATGATTGTGATGAAAGCCTATTGTGCTATAAAAAATGAAGGGCAGGTTGCTTTCAGAAGAAAACTGGGAAGACTTACATAAACTGATTAAAAGTGAAGTGAGCAAACCTTAGAGAACACTGCATAGTAACAGCAATACAATATGGATGAGCAACTGTGAATGACTTGGCTATTCTCAGGCAATACAATGATCCAAGGCAATTTCAAAGGACTTATGAAAAAAAAAGCTATAAACAGATAAAGAAGTGATGGAATCTGAATGCAGATCATAGCTTACTTTTTTAGTTTTATTTTTGTTGGTTTTTTTCTGGTCTGTGTCTTCTTTCACAACATGACTAATATGGAAATATGTTTTGCATTACTGCACATGTATAACCTGTAGCAAATTGCTTGCCTTATCAATGAAGGAGGAGGGTAAGAAGGGAGGGAGAGAACTTGGAACTCAAAACTTTAAAATACAAATGCAAAAAAAAATTGTTTTTACATGTAATTGAGAAAAAAATTTAAACCAATGAGGAGGGTAATAATGATTTTATATATTATCCCACTAATTTCATGCTTATTCTATAAGACCATTTTTTAAAATAGAAAAATAATTAAATTGAAAAAGTTCTCAAAATATAGGTGAGATGTAAACTAGAAATCAGGTGGATTCTTTTAAATTTGAAGAATCTTAGAGGATGAATCTCTTTAAAAATGATAGATCTTCTACTTATTAGTTGTATCAACTTTCTCTTCAATGACCCTCACTTTCCCTATCTATCAAGTAAGGAAGATTGAACCGATGATTGCTAAGGTTCCTTCCAGCTCTTCTTGTAGTAATTTATAACTCAAGTCATTTAGATAATTAAGTACACCAAAGTGTGAGAACAGGGAAAAAAGGAGGAATAGGAAGAAGTTTGGCCATCCAGCCATATAATCAACATAACAATTATGAAACAAAATGTGTATTCAAATGGCAGGATAGCAAAGACTAATAATTATTTTAAGTTTAGCTTTTTCTCTTATCATGTTCCTGCCTACCTTCTTTTTCCTAATCAATTCTATTTACTTTTGCCACTTTCCCCCGACCCACAATTTCCTATGGTCAACAAAAAGTACCTCCATTACAATGGCCATACCATATAAGAGTGCATAGTATGTATATATGAACTTGAGAGTTAGTGCTATGGATGTGTCTCTGAAAGGTGGCCAACCCCTTTCAACTAACAAAGGAGATGGGGGTCAAGGATTTAAAACATCAAAAGACAGTGTAGACTCCTTATAAGTCTTGCGCTCTCTCTCTCTCTCTCTCTCTCTCTCTCTCTCTCTCTCTCTCTCTCTCTCTCTCTCTCTCTCTCTCTCTCTTCCAATCTACCTTTCATAATGCTCTGAGAATATGCTTTCTTATACATGGATCTAATAACTCAAATAAATCTGAACTGTACTCTCTTGCTTCCATGCCTTTGTTTACACTATTCTCTGTCTCCAATTCTCTTGCTCCTATTATCCAGGAGTTTAATTCACCAATCCTTTAATGTCCAACCCCAATACCTATCCCTCTGCCACAGCTTCCCTAAGTTTCCCTTCAGATCTCATACATTGCTTTTTTTTTTTGCACAAGATATTATTGTGCATTATAGTTGCGTAAATCTATTTAATCCTCCTGTGTATAAGCTGAAACAAGGGATTATGTTTCATCTAAATGCTGTATCTTCCCTTACCTCCTAGCACAATCATCTGCATACACTATGTACTTGATGTTTCTTGAATGAATAGAAAAGGTTTTAATAAAAAATTAAAGAGATAATAAAACCACTGTGATACAGTAGAAAGATAGCTGGGTTTGAAATCAGAGAACTTCATCCCAAAGCCCAACTATGCTACCAACACACCCTGTGTGACCTTGAACAAGTGCTTTATACTATTTGGGCTGAGGTTTGTTGTCTAGAAGATGAGAGAGTTAGATGAGATGACATCTAAGGTCCTTTTCAGCTTTTTTTTTTTAAGCAATAAATGCAAGAGGCCTGAAAAAGGCCAGTGAAAGACAGAAAATCAAGGTCGTTTATGTTAAGATTTTTTTTATTGTTCATTTGTTTCAGGCATGTCTGACTCCTTGGGGTTTTCTTGGCAAAGATACTGGAATGGTCTGCCATTTCCTTCTCCAGCTCATTTTACAGATGAGGAAACAAGATTATGCCAATCCTTTTCAAAAATAGGTATTTTAAAAATAGGTTCCTGTATTCTGCCATTAATACAAATAAATCTTTGTGTGTCATGTTAGTATTCTTCTATAGATGTCACTATGTTAACCTATCTATGATTCCCTAAAAGGGAAGGAGCCTAGAAAGCCTCTATTATCTCCTATTAAAATATCATATACAGAGTGTGACCTCAACTGTTGATTAAAAAGAGAGATACTTTCTAAGGCTATTTAACAGAAATATTCATCCTAGAAATCCATTTGTGCAAGATAATGACAAGCAGAATTTAAGGATTGGAAGAGACTGGAGCATCCATCTTGCCCAAACCATACCCAGTAGAAATCTACCATGTAATATCCAAGACAAGTGATCATATGGCCTTTGATTGAAAGACCTCCAAAGAATCGACTGTTCTTGACAAGGCTATATATTTCTCTTTTGAAGAGCTCTGCTCCAAAAGTTTGGTTTGGTTTTCCTTATAATATAAAATTCACATCTTTTCAACTTCTCCCCATTGCTCTTGGTTCTACCCAGTGGGGCCAAGCAGAATAAATCTAATCCCTCCTCCATATAATAGCCCTTTCAATACCTGAACACAGTTTACTATTTTCCCACTGAGTCTCCTCTCCTTCTGAATAAGAATCTCCTATTTCCTCAAATAGTTCCATAAGCAAAGCCCTATTCATCCTCTGGAAGTTCTCCAGCTTAAGGATGTTCTTCTTAATTGGTGGCAACCAGAACTTCAGAGAACCTGACTAGGGTGGAGTACAGAGGTATTATTGCTTCTTTATTAAGGTTGGCTGAATCATCTCCAGGAGGAGAGAAGCATTTCATCGTCATAGTAGATTGATTATATTCTTCTTATTCCGACAAGTCCTGCAAACAGGATGAGGAAACTGACAAAAAAAAATCTCACATACCTTTAACAACAAATGGACTAATAGACTGAACAATTCTATTTCCAACAAAGAGAAAGGAAAGTATGTTAAACTAGTATCCAGCTGGCATTCTGTCTGTGGATTTAAAATTACAGAGCAGAGTAAAACAACATGGGCAAAAATAAAAAGCAATCAGGGTCCTTTTCTGAAGAAAGTATCTAGAATGGCCATGCTACCAGTAGTTCTAAGGGCCATCCGTCCACATCAGCTGTAACAACTGCCCTACAGCCTATGGTTCGTTGAAAGATGCATCTCTTTTTTCGTTTCATCAAAGCTATGATTACTGGAAAGCGGAAATGCTCAAAATGGATCACCAAAGAAAGCAGATTTTTAAAAATTCTTTGTTTTTATCAAATGGAGTGTATCTTTGCTGACTAAATGCAAAACATATTCTGTGGGGATTTTATTACCACATGCAATGTTGTTTCCCTTGTACTCACTCCAGTCACCATACATTTTTAAAGTAACAAGTTTATTTTATGACCACAACTCTATACAACAAAGCATAGTCTCTGTAGCAACTGGGACTTGTCTTGTTTCTTTGGAAGCTTGCTTGACTCTTCCCACTTAAAGATACACTCTTACCAAAGTTTCCCTTTATAGTAATTATTCTATAACCTATATTATAATTATTTTAACCCATTACTGAAGTACATGTTGGAGATTCTGAAGTTAATATAAAATTGAAGGGTCTTATACTTTTAATAGGCTCTTAAAAACTGGAAAGGACCTTAGGGATCAACTAATTGAATCATTCACCCAATGCACTGACCCCTTCTACTGTGGACCTGGCAGATGACCATTATGTCTGTGCAAGAACTATATATGATTCCTATTCTGAATTGTATTATTCGTGTGATTTGACTTCTCTGTTTTCAAATGCCTCTGCACCTCTGTTTATGTATATAAGTGTGTGTTTGTGTATATATATGAATGTAACTGTTTTGTGACACATACTATGCATTCTTTCAATCTAATCAAAATGCTAAACACACTGGTGATTGTATATTTGTTGTACTATTTCCCTTAAATTTCCATAATTCATCTTGTTTCGTATAAATATGAGTGTGCATGTATGTGTGTATAAATATTTGGAAATATATGTGTATATATAAAAACATCAATTTATAAGCACACATATTTATATAGCTATCCCAAGTATATGATTTTGCTATTCATGCTTGAGTTTAATCTCTAAATGTACTCTAAATAAATTCACTGTGAACCAGTGTCAAAGACAATTCAACTAATCGAGTTGAGCTAAGAAGCAGTTGAACATTCTAGACCTGTTCTCTGTATTTCAAGTCCCTAGAAAGGGTGCTTGATTAGACATTGGAGAACTTGGGTTCAGGTAATAGCTCTGCTTCCTACAATCCGTGTAACCTCAAGCAAGTCACCTTCCTTAACTACCTTCAGTTTTCTCATCTGTAAAATGGCAGGAGGGGGTGGGGTTAAGTTAAATGATCTGAAACGGTCTGCTCCTAATCTATGATGAATTTGTAATTTAATTCAATTTCACTAACTGTGGTTCAGTTGTTCCACTGTGTCCAACTCTTCGTGACCCTGTAGATCATAGTATACTGATACTGTTTTCTTGGCAAAGAGACTGGAATAATTTGCCATTTTATTCTCCAGTGGAATAAGTCAAATGGACATTAAGTGACATGTCCAGGGTCACATAGCTAGTGAGTATCTGAAGCTAAATATGAACTCAGATCCTCCTGACCCCAGGCCCAGTGTTCTATCCACTGGCCCATATAGATGCCTTAATTCTTCTAATACCCAATATATTACAGCCTCTGAAGTCCCAGAAGAAACAATGATAAGTAAGTTATAACCTTCAAGAAACTTAGGATCTCAAAGGGAGATATAAGACATGGACATATAAATTAAAATCTCTTTGTTCTCTATTTCTCCCACCCAAAGTTATGAAAGGGTTAGCTTTAATGGAGTTTCCTATCATTCTGTATCCGCTAAACATGTTATTTCTTTTTTTGGATCCTATGTTCTTTTTGCTATTAACATTCTATCTATTGAAGTTGTAGCATTTTCCAAATTCAGGACACATCTGTGACTAATGACTGCTAAGCCTTTTCTTGGAATTCACTATCATTCCCATTCTCACTGAATTTTCAGGAATTCTTATCCGATTCATCTTGACCAAATTTAGTCTATATTACTTCATCTTTTATAGTTTCCTAGCAGCTGAATACATTGAAGTAGCTCTAAGTATTCAGAATCTTTGAAAAGCTTTGTTTAAATACAGTTGAGCAATTTCCCACAATCCTTTCCACATGTGCTCCTTCTATATTCCGATCACTATTTAGTCTCTAACAAGGTTGCAAAATTACATACTACAACTCTAATTATTTAACATCCTAGAGTAGACTATAAGCTCTTAGTGGAAACAAGTCATGTTTTAGTGTTTTTCTATCACAATAGGCACATACAAGGTTGTATGAATTTCTTAGAACTAAATAACATAATTAAATTATTAACATATAGTAAACCTTAGGCTCTTTAGCTTCTTAAAAAAACTTTCTATAATGATTTAGAATAAGTTCCTCAGATTCTGACACATAGTGTTAAATTCTTTGACATAAAACTACATTTTTGTCACATTAAACATTAAACTTTTCTTTGACAAATGGTCCATTTTTTGAACTCTATCCTATATTGCAGCTCATAGGATTTCAATGAAATTTAAATCATATGAGATCCCAGGCCACTGAAGCACATTTATCTCCATCTCTGGACTAAATTTCTTACAATTTTATCACATGAGGCATAATATAAGACATGAGGCACATTGCACATTGTATCTCCTTTTGGGAATTTCTGTATTTTTAGAAGAACTTTGCATTTCAGAATATCAATATATTTATCAAACTTCAGCATTCCTGCATGATGTCAAGATTTTATGTCCAATTGAAATAAAAATTCCTCTAATCCTTTTCTTTTTTTGTGGATTTTTACCTTTTGATAAGGATACTCAGATCCTACAGGCTCCCCTGGGTTTTTAACAATGGTTTTGGCATAGCCTTGAATGAAAAAATTAGTTTAATCATTAAAATTACCTTTTTCCAATCCTCAATACTCCAAACTGAACTATCTTGTCTATCTCAGACATTTCCCCCACTTTGAGGTATATTTTTAAACTAGTCTTCTCACTGTTCTTCCGATTTCATGAAACCCACACCATCCTGCGGGAGTATCAAGAACAATCATTTCCAAATATTGATAAAGATTTTTGCTTGTTTTCTGAGGATTTATTAGGCTGTTTTGGAGCAATAGCTTGTCAGTTCTTGACTTCATTTTCATTTTTGACCACACTTTCCTATGTACTTCAATGTGATTGTTCATGTTTCATGGTAATATTGACTTCCCCACACAACAGTCACTGAAATATCTCTAACAATCATTAAAGTCTGCTGTAGAAGAGCCACAATTTTTGTGGCTTTTTTTTTTTGCAATTTTCCTTGGAGTCACATCCATTCTCAAAACCCACAGAACTGAAAGCATGACAAAAGAAATCACTGCAACACCTGGGTATGGCATGAAATCCAGCATTCAACTGACAGAGAACTAACTAAGAGTGGAGAAACAAGCTCCCTCCTGTTTCATCTGGTTAGTCAGACTTTCTGAGTCAGCCTAGTGTCAGCAGAAGCACAAACACAGGCACTACTGCTTTAACAAAATGAAAGCCAAATATTGCTTATCTCAAGTAATTCACACTCCACTGTTAGTCATTCAATTAATTCTTGCTAATTGATTATTAATATTCTACATCTTTCAAACCTTCATCTATTTAATACTTTGTAGGAAACATCTTTTATGTCTTATTTTCCTATAAGAAATAGCAGTCCACTGAATTATCAGGTTATGATGACACTGTTCAAATTATTAAATAAAATGAGAGCTCACATTAAAAATAATACAGAAAACTACTACTGTATTTAGATTGTCTAAACTTCTTTAGGACAGATAATATTATTGTGTTTCTTTAAAGCCTCTACTAGTACCTAGTGCTATAAATATATTAAGATCAGAAATTTCTAGAGGAAACTACAGAAAGACAACGAGGAGTCATAGATAGAGAAGTCTCCCTAAAGTCAGGAGGACTAAGCACCACTCAACATATACCATCTATACGACCCTTGCTTAAGTTCCTTTTTCTCTAATGCTTTCATTAACTAAGTTGCAAAGAGAGGATTAATCCACATTGGTAGAGGGTTTCCTTGCCTAAGATATCCCTATATCAACAAACTCAGAGGTCCAGTCTTTATTTTATTCTCCAGGAAACAACAGGACCAGTCAAAAGAATGGATAACCTATATGTATTTTTCTTAACTCACAAGTGAGTGTTTGGCAAACTTTAGTCGACTTGCCATGTTTTCATTGAAGTGAAGATGTTATTTTCTTTAATGTGATAAGTTTGTTAAAATAATGACAATTATACCAACCAAGGCTCAGTATGTATGCAGTATCACTGTTACTCCAGGCATCCTCTATCCTATGACTTTCTTCATCCTTCCTTGATTCTTTTCTCATAAAAGTAAAATAGTTCTCTCATCTTTCTTCTTTCTCTGAGTCTCTTTCCATCATTTTTTTCTCTCTCTCCCAATCATTTCTTCTCTTTCTCTTCCTCCCTCCTCTCCTCTCCCTTTTTCTTCTCCTGTTTACTACCTTTCTGTCTTTGGGCTAGCCTCTTAACCTCCTTGGGCTCAATTTCATAGGTTCCTTTGATCATTGGTTCAGAGCCAGAAGGAACCTTAAAATAAGAATTTTAAATTTCTTTTCTATTTGGTTTCAGCATAGCCATATTATTTGTAAGAAAAATCACATAAATGGCTGAGGCTTTCTTTATAATGTGTAATTCAGCTGAGACTCACATTTTTTTAAACCCAGATGATTAACTAGTTAGAGGTAAAAGGATTTCTGGCTCCATTTAAAGATAACTAATTACTTAAAGCCCCTGTCAATGTTTGCGGCTCAATTTACAACTTGATCTGCTTCTGTTATCCTTCTTTGAAATGTGAATTTTTACCTTTTCCTTTTGGTCTAATTGTATATTTTATCCCCACTAATCTAACTTAAAACTGTATAAACCTTGAGAAAACTTTATTTTTTACAACAAAATCTATTTTATTTTATTTGGGTGAACAACTTACAAGGAAATTATTATATCAAAGGAACAGTTAGCCATAATATTGGTTAAAATGAACAATACATCACTTATGTGATGTATTTCATGACAATGAAAAATACACAATTTCTTGAAACAGGGATTTTAAAACAAAGTATTTCAAAAGTAGATTAAGGCCATTTTTTTTAGAAACCCTGAGCCTGTACTCTGAACATATATTAAAAGTCAGTTTTTTTAATGTCTCTGTTTATTGAAAAGTGTTATTGGCAGCAAATTCTTGGCTATTTCCATATCATACTTAAGAGGCTATTAAATGCAACCTTTTCATTTTATAGATGGGGGAAATGAAGCTAGGAAAAGTAAAGTGAGTTACCATGAGGTTAAATAGCTAGTATCTATCTGAGACAGAATTTGAACACAGGTCTCCCTGACTCCAAATCTACTGCCCTAACCATTATCTCTCTGAAAAGGCCTCAAGAGTAGCTTTTAACTCTAGAGTTATGATAGCAAAGAAGACTGAATATGAATATTCAAAGTGTCCAATCTACCTATATCTTCATTGATGAGTCCTAGGAAGCTGTCTGGGGCTCATGGACATTGGATGTTTTGTTTAGGAGGAATTAAATGTCAAAGATGGTATTGGAACCCAAGTTTTCCTTATTCTAACATGCCACCATGATGCATACTACCCCATCAGAGAGCTCTAGTTCTTTATCATAAATACAAAAAGGATTGTTTGTCCAAATGCTCTCTCTAAGGGTACAAAAGGCACAATACATGTAATTTCTAAGTTAATGAAGTGTAGCATAGATTGACTGACAATATGGCAGAGCCTATGGAGGGAAATGAGTCCAGGACAAGCTTTGAAAAAGAATGTGCCACTGATTCATTGATCCATTCATTCATTCAACAAAATAGCATATATTAAGTATTATCCATTTATTTTGAGTTACCAGGATCAGCTGAAAGGTGAAAGGACTCATTGCTCCACTTGACTATACAACATATTGCTTGTGGGTACAATTAAAAGGCTAATTCTTCCTCTATTTTTAGAGCAGGAGATGGGGCTCAATGTCACAATTGCTTGTGTGTAAGCTCATTCCTTCCTGTTTCGATGTGTCTTACGGATGCCAAACTTTCTTTTCTGGCTATCCTTTTCTACTACCAGGGGAGAAAGTCCTCTTTGAATGGGCATTCCTCCTGCCCCTGGTGTCTGTCAGCAACAGCACCTCAGTAAAAACCAGTGGAATTGCTCATTGGCTATGGGAGGGAGTTGGGAGGAAGGGAGGGAAAGAACATGATTCATGTAACCACGGAAAAATATTCTACATTAATTAATTAAATAAACTTTAAAAATAAATAAAAGAAATAAATTTTTTTAAATATCACCTTCCTATTTCTAAGAGTCCCCACTTTCCCTGTTACTGGAATACTGACAGTGTGAGGGTTCTAATCTAATAACATAGATGCAGATTTTTGTCTTTACATTTCATCTTAGGACAAGAACTGAAACTGCAAGTAGCAGGCTGTTAGAGGCTTCCTACTGAACATCAACATTCTCTCCTTCCATGGTTTTATGTCGATTCATGAAAACATGTGTGAAACATCTGCCTTTTATTTAAACAAAAAAGCATCGGATTGCTATGTTGTGGCATTTTATGTACAAAACCAATAGGCTAAATTGGGCGCCCTGTCCATGTGAAAGCACTTAGTTCTGTATGGAAGTATTTCCTTAGGTCACCATAATTGCACTGGTCACTAATTGTGCAGGAGGCCTCAACTTGGATTCACTGTGTGTGATGTTTAACAGCAGGACAGAGTTCAAGTTCAAGTGCCCCAATCATAGCATGACAAAACAATCAAAGAGAGCCAAAGTGCTGTACAATAGCCAAATGAATAGAAACAGCCAAGAATTGACTGATTCTTGAAAGGTGAGAATATATATAATTTTGTTTTTGAAGGGTCTGGTAGGGGATGAAAAGGGAATAAATATTTATATGGTGCCTACTATGTGCCAGGCATTCTGCTAAGAATTTTTTAAAACAAATATTATCTACTTGATCATCACAACAACCCTGAGAGAAGTGAGCTAATATCATCCCTATCTTAAAGTTGAAGAAACTGAGGCAAGAGGTTAAGTGACTTACCAAGGATCACGTGGTGATTAAGTGTCTACATCCAGAACTGAACTTGGAACTTCTTGATTCCAAATTAGGCACTGTATCCACTATGCCTCCAGGTACCTTTAGGATTTTCTTAAAAGTTCCTTGAAATATCTTTTCATTTTCTCCAAAGTTCTAATGAATCTTTTGACTTTGACACTGGTAGAACCATTAATATATGGAATGGCCCAAACTATCACATCATTAACATTACTTTAAATTTGTTCAACTCTCCTCTTCTCTCAGTAACAGCCTAATGTTATCAATTGCTGGCCTTTTAATACAAAGTGCTTTGGAGTAATGAAATACTTACCTCACATTATCTCATTTCCAACAATTAGAACTTTGCCTGAGTGCATGTTGAACATTTCCAGTAGATTAATAAGATGGAAAAAAAGATTTTGAAAGGGGGAGAATTTATGAGGCAAGGTGTTAGGAACAGAGTGATGGCTTCCTCTGAACTAAAAGGGGGATTCCTTCTAAATCTCATCTGCCACCTAAGATTGACATATTATGGTTATAGCTGTCTTGGCTTGGCTTAGATGTCGCTTGTGGTTTCGATTCCAAACCACTGGAACAGAGGTTTTTAACCTGGGGTCTGTGAAGTTGTTTTTATCATTACTTTTAAATTTTATAACAATTTCCATGCAATTGTTTCCTTTCTACTTCTATGCATTTTAAAACTATATTATTTACTATTATTTTATTATTTAACAATTATCAACAAGGCAAAGATCCAGGACAACTCCAAGGGACTCATGATGAATAAGGATATCTACCGCCATAGAAGAAACAGATAGAATTTTAATGCAGATTGAAACCTACCATTCTTCACTTTATTTCCTCTATGAATTTATCTCTAGTCTAAACAATATGTGTCTTGTTTCACAATATGACAAACAGGGAAATATGTACTATATGATAACATATTTACAACCTATATCATATTACCTACCTTCTTGGAAAGGAGGAGGAAGAGGAAGAAGGGAGGAGGAAAATGAAATTATTTTTACACCTAGCAAATGTAAGAATTTGTTTCTTTTAGATAAGTATACTTATTCTAATGTATTATATATTTATACAAATCATATGTATTAGATTATTATGTTATGTTGAGTTATACATTTTTAAAATAGTAAACTTTAGTTATTACATGTATTTGGTAAAATAATTAATTTTTTAATATGAAAAAAGAAAAAATGGTAAACTTTATTCTGAGTAGATGGAGGGAAAAAGCAAACATTTATAATAGCATCTAATATGTGCCAGGCATTATGCTAAATGCTTTACAAAATATTATCTTA
Organism: Monodelphis domestica; assembly: GCF_027887165.1. Classification (NCBI taxonomy): domain Eukaryota; kingdom Metazoa; phylum Chordata; class Mammalia; order Didelphimorphia; family Didelphidae; genus Monodelphis; species Monodelphis domestica. The sequence continues at coordinate 402,577,199 of NC_077229.1, read as the reverse complement.
TTTGATACATCAATCTATTATTAGTCTCCTTTTACAGTTAAGGAAACTGAGGCAGACAGAGGTTAAGTGATTTGCTCTGGGTCAAACAGCTAGCATCTGAAGCCAGATTTGAATTCAAGTTTTGCTGATTCCAAGCTCACAGACAACCAAAAATGTCAATGGCTCAAAACAAAACAAAAAAAAATCTTAAGGAACCCTTCTCTCTTAGGAATTAGAAGACAATGGCAGATTACAAAAGTCATAGATGTTCTAGATAGAGTAGGGAGAGTGACCTCACTAATTTTGGGCCTAAGTCAACAAGAAAATGAAGATTCAAGAAGAATTTTCCCCCAACTTTTCCCTAGACAGTGGCTTAATCAGTGGCCAGTATATGGTCTCTCTTCTTTCGTAGACCAATAAGTCTGGCTTGCACATGTGAAAAGTGCTGAGGGTCACAGCACTTCAGAAGCTAGAAAGATCCTGCCAGACTGGAGAATGAATGACTAAAAGCTCTTAACTGTTCTGGTCAGTCTTTCTCACATCACCCACATTCCATTTCCCCTTCCAGGGCAGTAGCCTGAGACTGCTTGCTCTTTCTGCTATGTTGCTAAGAATTTCCAGGCTCAACATTTGCACCTAAATAAGAGTAAAATACAACCCAAATGACTTTCCTTGTGTTGTGTGGATGGATTTTTAATATGCTACATCAAAAATTCATCCTCATGTATAAAATTTCAATGAATCATAAATAATAATAATATTTATATTGTGCATTAAGGTTTGCAAAATACTTTACAAATATTATCTCATTTTTTCCTCTCAATAACCATAAGAGGTAGGTAGTTACTCTTATTATCTCTTTTATACAGGACAATAAGGCAAGAAAAGGTTAGATGACTTGTCCAAAGTCCCCTAGACAGCTAATAAGTGTCAGGAGCAAGGTCTGAACTTAGATATTCCTAACCCCAGGTCCAATGCCATATCCCTTGTCCTTCCTGGTTCATTCTAAAATATTAACATTGAACTGAATGGACATTCCAATTAAAATAGTTTCACTTGGTTTTAGGTGAGAGGAAATTGAAAACTGGGGCAAAACAGAGTGGGGTTTGGGGAGGTTGGTCAGTTGCTGACAGTCACACCATAAGTACCATAACTAGGATTTGAACAGTTTTGTGATGCCAAATCCTAAGTTCATTATTGTTACTGTGAGGAAGAAAGAACAACTTAAATTTAAATTTTGTGCTTTTTTGTTTATGGTGTACTGGAACATTGTGAATTCTTAATAAATGGATGTTGACTGACTAATTGATTAAAAGGACAATATAGCTGAAGACAGAGTATGGCTTGTACCCTGTAGTTGGGAGTTTCCTCTAAAATCAGTGGCCTAACCTTAAATGCTAAAATAAAGTTTCTGGAATATATAAATGTTACTATTTACTAATGTAATAGAAAAATAGGATCATTATATGCAACTACATAATTAATATTTGAAGAATAATTTATGAGTGTCTACATCCAGAAAAATAACTGATAAATAGGATAAAGAGAAACGTTAAAGACAGAGTTTCTGTGTGTATATATACAAGCATATATATGGGGTGGGTCAAGTGATACTTTCTTTAATATGGGGAGGAGTGGAAGAGAGCGAGAAGTCTAGGGATTTTAATGTAACCAACAAATAAATTAGATCATTTTAATAATTCAATTTAATTTTTTAAAAAGGAAAAACACGAAGCTATAAAAATGAGAAATATAAATATAAAGAAAAGATGAAAGAGATATATATGAAATGAGTCAAAGCTTAATTAGAAAACAATCATACCGAATACCCCTTTATGACAAGCCATAATAAAGATCAAGCAGCTAGGTGGCATAGTGGATAAAAGTACCAGGCCTAGAATCAGAAAAAACTCATCTTCCTGAGTTCAAATCAAGCCTCAGAGACTTACTGGTTTTGAGTACCTGGTCAAGTCACTTAACCCTGTTTGACTCAGTTTTCTCATCTGTAAAATAAGCTGGAGTAGAAAATGACAAACCACTCCCGTACCTTTGCCAAGAAAACCCCAGATGGGGTCACAAAGAGTGGAGCATGAATGAAACAACTGAACATAATAAAAATAAAAGAGGGGAAAAGGAAACAAAACCAAAGGAAGCAAACTAGATGGCTTTAGAAAGATATAGAGAAAGCATATCCATGTTTGTTTGGTGGTCTCATTTATTTCTAAGCTATTAAATAATAAAGGTTAATATGTTTCATAGGATCCGAGATTTAAAGCTAGGAAAAACTCTCATGGTTATTTAGTCCAGCTCCCTCCTTTTATAAAGAAACCAAGGTCTTCACTAACCTGGAATCACACAAGAGGTAGAATCTAAATTTCTGCCTTCTGACTCCAAAATCAGTGAACTATTAAGTGATTTATCTTTTTTTCCATGGTTATTAAGTTTATGACAACAATTTAAAATGAAATTCTATTGCTTGTAAACTATTAGTTGGTGAGTGAATTAACAAATGCATGAATAATGTATTTCTATTTCTAGAATTCTTATTATTGTAAGATTTTGTAGTACCAAAAAAGCAAAAGGAATAATACAATACTATTCTGGCCTCTGTGATTTCTAAACTTTTTAGAACAGAGTCACTGGTGCTTAGAAGGGGGAAATGGAGGTGATAACCAAAGTCATTAGAAC